>NC_138925.1:7529802-7966053 GCF_965231255.1 Vanellus vanellus | reverse complement strand
GTCAAATCACTGCAATTTCTAAAGGTTCTATGTGTATATAAGAAATACCTTCTATATATTCTAAGGATTAATTGAATTGTAGATAGCTAAATATTTTTTCTGTGTGTTCCTAGTTCCTACACTGGTCTGAGGAAGGTTTGCCTAAATTTTCTTGCCAGTTATGTTTATCATGTTTTTCTCAGATGAGGATATTTTTGCTGTCTTCTTGAAAACTGCAGTAATGCCTGACAGCACTCCCAAAAAAGAAAATATTAATTATCTGTAATTAGATGGATTAGATAATTTTTTGTAGCTTTATGTAATGTGGTCCTATATTAAAAGCCATGTAAAGATTTTTGTCACTATTTTCAGCTGTCTTTTTTCCCATCCCTAGCAAATGGGGGGGGGGGGGGGGGGGGGGGGGAGGCAAAACCAAAATACTTCTCACTGGAAAGTCCTGCATGCTATCTATCAAAGTAGTTGTGAATATTTTATCAGTTCAGGTATCAGTGGTGATTTTGCTCATCCTTATTACAAAATCAAACTGTATTGAGTATGGGGGACTAAATAAGAAATTTTGCAAGGCTTTCTATATGACTTTCAGAAAGGCAAACACCCACAAGGTTGACATCACTGACAGGAAAGCAATGCATTACTTCTGTGCCTCGTTTTTTCTTCTCTTACAGTAGGCTTAATTACAACAGCGGATGACAGTTATTTTCTTTCTTTGTAAGAAAGAAAAAGATTTTCTGCTTAGCTATTGCAGGTGAGCTGTTAATTCTATACATCTGCATTTACTTACTGCTTTTCTGGCCTTCTTGCCTATCTTGGGCTAGATTTAGGCAACCATCTTAAAAGTCTGTTCAGTAACATGTGCTTTGTGTTCATCCTGACATTTTAGGATTTATTGAAAACTGTCAATAAACACAGGTTATCTAAAGTTATTTGCAAAACCATGAAGTTATTTGACAAGCTGAGTGGATTTTGTTTTATTTTTGTGAAATATTGAAACGACTTTCCAACACTGCTCCAACAAAAGATTATTTTTTTTTTTTTTTTTTTTAATCGTGCACTTCAAAATTGCAATTTAACTTCCATGGAAACTGAAATATATGTCCCCAGTATTAATGGTGTATGCTTTACTGTGAGGACTTTCTCATTGGGACTTCTGTGGTAACACAGGGTATATTTTACTAGACTTCTTTTGCTGAGGGTTACTGAGAAGGCTGTTGAGCTCACAAATGTTTTTGTAGATTATGTGGTATGCTTGTATGTGTCCAGATGTTGTGTCTTGCAAGCTACTGCCTGAGGTGTCGCTGCCCTTTTGTAATTGGTAGGGAATGTGGCTTTCCTCTGGAATTGGAGAAGTTGAGCTGCCCTGGTGTACTCTCTTCTAAAATCAGAACACTTTGTATTCAGTCCAACTGTTTGAACTTTTGGAGGTATTTGAGGGATTTACCAAAACAATTGAGGAATAGGAGGTGAGTCAAAGCTCCAAGGTTAAAAGCATACAGAAGATGGTATGAATGTGCCTTTTTTTGTTGATGCAGAGATCTGAAAAGCTAATGCTCTGTTATCTTCAGTAGTGAAAACTGTAAGACCAGGCAGAAATGTTCACTCCATAAACAGCATTGACCAGAAGTCCCCAAATTTATTTCTTAGTTTATGTACACATTACTAATATTTTCTAGTAAGATCTTTGTGGTGAAAAGTAGTGCAATAAGTCTCATTTTGCCATATATGTAAAGTTCTGTTCCATTTAGGTTTATTTAAATTGTTGAGCTGATACATCTTAGTTGACACCAAGTGGTTCAAGGTATGTGTTGAACATAGCAATGCTTGGATCTCAAAATAAAAAAAGTAAACTTGTGTTTCAGTATAAAATACTGTGACTTATAACTGCCTAATACAAAACTTAGTGTATGTTTTGTTACCAGTAAATGAAGTAATAGTGCTCAACAAAGCAGGCCTATACATGCTTCAGAGTGCTGAGAAGAAATCTGTTTATGGTCCTCTTGGATTTTTTTCTGTTTAGTTCCAAATCTGTTTTCTTCAGATAGCCCAACAATGTGTTTTGAGAGTGGTGGTGGTAATTTTTTATCTTTGTCTAGAAAAACAAAGTAGATGTGATAGTCTGCTGAAACCTTTGGTACTCAAAATAAGATTATACTGTACTAATTAAAGAACTCTCTTTGTTGGAACATATGTCTGATATTCCTGTTGCACATTCTTTGTGAAGTGGTAAAATACGGAAGATACACTGCTGTGTGTTTAACGAAGGTGTTGTCTGTACAAAGATCAAGAACAGTTCGCTTGATGCTTATGGCAATTTGGTTGTGCTTCAGGTTACTAAGTCCTGGATTTCACTACAAGTTTGTCAGATATTATCTGGCTAGTGCCTGAAAATTTACTGTAGAAGTTAACGTACAGTACTTTAGTTAAAAGACTGTATAATAATTAAAGAAAATGAAACAATATTGAACAGGATCAATTTAACAGATTTAAAATCTTGACAAATAGTGTGTATTTAATAGATGCTTGAGAAGTTGAGGGAGTGATTTTTCATGTATGAAAACACAAATATAGAAAGTCTGGGCAGTGAAGTCAAATTGATTAGTTCAACTTTTTTATTCTTATGCCTATAGACAATAGCTGAAGCTTCAGCGTTTCAGGAAATGCTTCTGTTCATCCTGCAGAAAGATTCATTGCTGATGTATGGGGGAGGCAGAACATGTGCAGAACCTGCATTTGGGGCTTTAATATCTGGAAACATCAGTTCACAGGTGGGAGTACTTGGGTATCTGATTGTTCTAAGTCTCTTGTTAGTCTTGAATTTGACATACTACAAATTCGGGCTATCTGAGATTTAATTATGTAATGATTTCGAAAAGAAAAATCTGTATCCTTATAATCAAGAGGAATACGTATCTTGAAGAAAAGAAGAAAACATCTTGAGCACTACAAACTCAGAAACTTTGAAATTGGAATGAAGTTCTTCCAAACATTTTGGAAATCTTAGGCAAGTCCTTAGATGTGAGAAGATGCCCAGTAATCTTCATGTTTGCTTCTAGTCTTGAGTCTTCTCTCTTCCCTTTAACTCGTATTAGAAGATGGAACTGATACTAAATCAGGCATTGGAAATATCACTTTTTGTTTGCTACCCTGGGGATCAAATATAAAGCATTTGAACAGGTTTTCTTGAGATTAGATGTCAAGCTGTATCACCTAGCTAGCTATGACTGCCTGTTTACTTGGATGCATACCATGGAGAATTCAAGATTTGGTTCATTTGGGTTTGTTTTCTCAGTCTAATTCATCCTGTAGTAATTTTTTGGTTCTATATCCTTGCTGTTGTGAACTAAACTCAGAAGGACTCGCTCTGGGGAAGCCAGTTACTGCTGCCCTCTGTTACGAAAGGTGGCATAGACATCTGCTGTTCTGCAGCTGCCTTGCCACTTCACAACTTAGCGTGTTAAGGAAACCAAGGTTGGCAAATAGTTTATTACCATGCACTGTGCTGCAAAACTGACATAGTTCAAATTCTAGTTAAGAGCTCAGCTCTTACAGAAGGTGAAGGAACTTAGAAAAGCAAGCTGAGGTGGAAGCTGGAGTTGGAAACAACAACTGTGTTTCTCCCAAGTCAGAATGTTTAATATTCTGTATAAGGTGGAAGTGCCCTGTCTTCAAAGCTCTCTGCCCTTCTATTTTTAAAGGACCAAGTTGATGTATTGTCTACCACAGTTAGTGTGTTTTCTGTTTTAAAAACAAAATCAAAACCACCCTCTCCTCAAAACCCCACCTTGTTGTGCGAAACTATAGTGTTCAGGGGGTTCAAATAAGCATGAAGCAGTGCTTGTCTAAAGGGGGTGTGCAGAGGGTCAAGGAAATCAGTGCAGAGCCTTAAGAGTTACTGATTTCAACTAACCCTACTGGCTGCTGGCTTTGAAGACTTTGCTTTTTTGACTTCACTTTGCACGTTTGGTTTTTTTTTTCCTAAAGTAGATTGGATTATCTTCTGGTGTTTTAATTTTTGTCTGTCTTAGTTAATTCCCACCCTGGCTTCGAAGCCTAGTAGTACTTTACTTGTTTTCTTTTTATTATATTTCTTATTTATTTTGATCACCTAACCAGACGCATGGTATCTAGAAGAATACAACTACTACTTAAGGACTAATGCCAGAAGTTTTAAGAGAGTTAATGCAGTGCTATGGAAAGATGAACGTCCAAGGGTGAAAGCAAGTATTTCTTGTTGTACCTTTGTGCTTTCTGTTGTGATACTGTCCCAGGATTGTACTTGAAGTTTACCTTTTGTATCAGCATTAAGCATTGTTGCATTGTCTGTTCCCAAACACCGATTCTCAGTCTCATGGCCTCGAGGCCTCCTGCGTTACTCTGCTTTTCAGTCTGTCAGCCTTGCTCTTCTTGTACCTGTTCTTCTGTACCTTCACTTGTTTTGTATCAACAGTGCATATCAAAATACAGCAATTGCTGAGAGGAATCAGTGAGCTACTAGAGGTTGTAAATCATTGCTATCAAAACTAATGGACCTGCTTGCACATTGATTAAAGATGGGTTATGTTGATTGCAGGGCTAGAGAACAAAGTCCTGCTCAGTTTATTTTGGGTAAAGATTAGAGAAGTCGTGCCATATTTTAATCTCTACTGAGTATTCTTTTATCTGCTATATGCATATAATAAGTTTTGTTGATTTTTAAGGTCCACTGAAATATTTTTATCTTCAGATTGGTGTTGGAAAGCAGTTATTTCACGGTGTAGCTTAACTTCTAACAGTGCTCTGTTAATCTCTTACTGAAAGTCAGTGTGCTGTTTGAACACCTAAATTCTTATTTCAATGAAATGTATTTTATTAATTAGCTGAAGCTTGGATAAGTTCTTTAACATTGTTTTAAAGAATGAGTATTTTTCTTTTAGATGATCTCTGAGGCTGTTAGGCACAGTCTGTGTAACAGAGGCACAAAGAGAGCGGGCGGTTTGTTTAAATGTCTACCATATTTTCATTGAGGCAGTATGTGATAGTTATAGTCAGAAGGTAGTTATCAGGACTTGTCCAGCCTGTCCCTAAGATAGGGTACCTTTGTTGCTTCTACTGGATTTTTATATTATTATTTTTATAAAAGCTTAATACAATAAAGCTTGCTTACTTTCTTAGGGTCATTCTAAGTGAGAGCAGAAAGACAAAACCATGTTACTGAAGTACTCTTTCAGGATTCGATCCTAACAATGCAAAGCATTTTGGCTGGAAGTCTTGATCCATGTGGTAAAGCACAATTCAGGTTTGATGGAATATAATTTATCTTACTGCTTCTGGAAACACAGTGTTTTTCATTAGTGTTTTGAGGGCCTTAGTGCAGTGAGACGTGTAAGCATGTGAGTATCTCAAAGTCATGCATGGATGAGGGGGATGCTTTTCAAAAGCAAAATCATCCATAAAAGACCAACTCGTATCTGTAAATGTCTCCCTTAGCTCAAGAACAAGGGTATGTTGATTTGATTGGCTGTTTCTTCTAATTTTAAATGGTTTGAATTTTAAGGATGTAAAAAGTAGTATTGCTAAACGTAGCATTCTGAAAGTTAGTTGTATTTTTTAAAAGGGTGTAAATAGGAGGCAGCTGATTCTTCGTTGACTCTTTTCTAGCTGGCATATGTAGAATGAAATGGATGATTAAGCTTCTGTTGATAAAATAGTTGAGTTGAAATTTATGGAAATACAAAATACAATAAGGAATTTCTACTAACTTTCTGGGCTTATGCATGTACATGGTCTTACTGAACTTCTTGTCTAATTTTGCTGTTTCTGTTTTTTGTACTGCAAATAGGTGATAACATAGGCCACTTCCTCCACTAATATAATAAATATTGTAGTGAAGATCTTAATGTACCTACTGATGTTACTGTAATGGTAATATCTGAAACAATACATGATCCTTAACAAGGTTGAGAAGATCATCCCAACATGGATGTGTTGGCAAACAGAGCTGAGAGAAATATCACTCAGGGTTTTGGAAAATACTTGTTCTTCTCTTACACTTTAACCCCCAGACAGTGGCAGTTGATGCACCTGATGGATTTTATTGTAATCTTCAGGATTTTGGTAACAGGAGGTGGTGTAATTGCCTACCTCTGTGCCAGGCTTTGCGTCTAGCCATTCATTTGCTTGTGAATTCAGTGCAACATGATCCAGCCACATGCTGTGCTCTCCTTAGCACCCACTGTGAATTATTTGGCGAAAGTTTGAGCAGAACATCATCATGATAGAGGAAATACATTAATCTTTGTGAGGACTTCTTGAACACGTTTAAATCATAGAAAATGAACTGAAATCCTACTGGAAAACTGGTATACCCAAAAGTGACTTCTAGAAAAACAATCTTTGGAAGCTTCCTGAGCATTGGCAAGAATTATATTTCTTAATAGGATTGCAACTTACTGTAGGCATGTTCTTAAATTGTGGATTACAGACTTGTTTTGATACCTGTATAAATGTGTTTCGAATGTTGACTTTTACTAAAAAGAAACAAGTATACATAATTGTGTAATGTGTTTTCATTTGCTATGATTCTGTCACTGATTTGTCACACTGGGATGATGTGCAAACTGGTTCTACAACAGTGTGCTTCCATTTCTAGCTTCTAGGAGAAAACGCACTGTTTATAGCTTGCATTCTGAACTGCCCTAAACCTGCCACCTATAGATTCAGCTGATCTAGGTGAGAGACTACACACTTCCGAAAAAGATAACGTCCTGATACTGTGGCATTACTTTAGGTCCCCTGGAGAAGAAATAATGGATTTCTTGTTTTGTTTCTGGGAGATTTTTTTGCATAATTTTGTTCAACTTCTCTGCAAGCACATTGCTGTTCAGACTTCAAACGCCAGGCAACCTTCCTATATCTGCCTGATTTGTGCAATTGTTTTACCCTTGTTTTTGCTTTTTTTCCCCTCTTTTGCCTCCTTAACACTTCTAAATCCAAACCATGAAACTGTTCTTGTTATTAGCAGCTTTCCAAATAACTCCTGCTATGCGTGTTTTTTTTCCTCTTTAGTAAAGGTCTTAAAAATGCTAAGATGCTAAAGGACTTATGTAAAAAAATGTATTTCCTCAAGAAATTACCAAAAGTAACTTTAGCACAATTCCAAGGGGATATAAATAGTTACTCTGGTTTAAAAATAATAATAAAAAAAAAAATGGAAGGAACAATGTTATCTGGACAAATGGCATAAAGCCTACTTGATTCATATTAGTGGGCCTGAGAAAGTAACGAAAACCATTTTGTTTTGTCTCTTCCAGTTAAAGTGCAAAGTGGCTTGTTTTTTTTAGCCTAGTAAGACCTAGGTTTTGTTTCTGCAGCTCATAAATGGTTGTGTGTTACCAAGCAGGTGTTTGGATCCAGCAATACATTACATATTCTTACCTTTGTAACTACTTCTCTGTTCATGACAATAATTTTAAATAGTGAGAAATATGGTATGTGTCAATGGTGTTAGTATTAAAGTAGGACTGTGTTTTCCCTATTGTGCATGTGCTCTGCCCTGCTCAGGTAAACAGAGATTCTGGTCAGTTTACAAATGAAGTAAAAATGCCAGTGAAAACTGGAGGTTATTGATAAAAAGAGTTGAAGGAAGCAATGAAAGATAACAATTGAAGTAAGAAACAACTGTTCAGTTACTGTAAGGCTCTGGAGATAGAAGCATCTAGTAATAAATGCTTAGTCATTTCTGTGTTGGTTAATTAATTGTAATATATTCTCCTTTGATGCTGCCTGGGTTTTGTTTTTCAGTCTGAAGGGACATGTCTGGTAGTATGTGACAACAAAATTGCTTGGTTTTGGCTAAGGGGATACTTTATGAACTGCCAACTTTCAGTAACTTATTTTTCCGATAACTGTAGCTAGAAATCAATGTACAAGAAGGTTCTAAGTTTTCCTGACTTACTGTGGGTTTTGTTTTTTTTTTTTTTTCTTTAAATGTAAGATCAGGAAAGAAGATGGCCAAAAAACATCACTGGCCAGTTTGATAAAACTGATGCAGTTTATCAATAGATGTGTTGCTCTTCAGAAGGAGCAGCTGCATATAGATAATTTTGAACAAAGGAATAAAAACTAGAGTATCGGCTTTTGACATTCTTAATAAATAAAACTTGTTGAAAACGGATACTAAATATCAGTAATTTTTGTTCTTAAAATAAGATTTTTTTTTTTAATAATGCACATAGCTTGCAGATTAATTTAGAAAGGATTAATGAAGTGACCTGTTACAGTCCAGATTTTTATGCTTAAATATTGCATCAGTTTGACTTATTTTTTTTTAAATGTAGGTCATGGGATTAACATCAGGAAATGTGAGTATTTTGGCAACATAGTGGATGCTGTCTTCTATTCGCTGTTGGTGGCAGAAGGAGATGGGCCACTTCACTACAGAGCTGTTTATTGCAAGCATGTGTCCCTGCCATGATCCTAAGCATTGTTGTCTGCTGATTAGTATTCTATTTTGGGAAAGTGGTAAACTATCCAAAAGGTTTATTTTCAAATGCTTGTTAAACATAGGGAGTGATGAGTCCTCAGGTCTTACAAAACCAAGGCATGCAAGCAAATCTGATGGATTATGCAAAGCACATACAGCTAGAGTTTGGTGAGTTTCAGTAGATGTTGTGTTGCTTTACTTTGTGGTAATAACCTCTGGCACATTGAGGAATTTGCACGTAGAAGTTAACTTTTTTTTGTGAATTATTCTGTAACATTTTTTGAGGAGACAAAAATGCAGTGTTTCTTTGAGACAGTAATTCAAATTTGGGACTCTGAGTGTGAAACTCTTACTGAATTCAGGCTTTGCAAGCTTTCTAGATTTGTTGATATCTGGCTTCTCCCCTGAATTTTCTGAAATGAAACTTAATTTTTCTTTTTTTCTGAGTACTAGCAGCTGGTTTTTTTTGTTTGTGGGTTTCTGAAATGCTAAAACTGCTGTCCTCGCTGCTTACTTGAAGGCAGTTTGATGGAAGGCCACGTTGCCTGGTCAGAAGCTATTTCATATAGATCACCGTTGTATGTGCTGTTTTGCGTGAATAAGATTACAGGATGAAGGAATGTAGCTGGAACTCTGGAAGGTCCTAGAACTAACCTTTATTCTTTAGCCAGCAATTTTTCTGTGTTCTGTGACAGCCGTGAGAACATTATTTTCCTAATGCAGTCTTCTAGATACGTCAAGCAGAGTAGAAAAAGTGCACAAATTTCTTGAGGAGGAAAGCATTGCCGGATTTCTACTACTAGAGATGGGGGGAGGGAGGGGAAGGACGTCACTTGTAATCTTAAAGACCACAGCTCCTAATAGGGCTGCAACTTTATACTATTAAGTCACAAATGAAGCTTGAATGTATTTTCCTCAAAATCTTGTGCATAGGAAGCAGGTGAAGCACTTCATTTACCAGAAAAACTTGTCTTTCGACAGTGCAAACACAACAAAATTAATTTTTTTTGGAATCTTGCCTTACCAGGTGTTCTGCAGATTTTTTTAACGCACAAAATCTCTTAAGCATTTACATCGGTGACCCTTGTAGAAAGCTGCCTAGTTAAAATGCGACCTGTAATTCAAGAATTGAGCTATATGTAATAAATGAGGCATTTGTGAAATCGGTTCGTTCAGTTACAGGTATTTTTGGCTTGTGCAATTATTATTTTGTATTTGCACGCTATATTGAAAATGGAAATTTATTAGTTCTTTAACCAGCTAATGTAACTTGCATAATAAGCATTACCACTTGCCAACCTGGTATTTGCTTGTTTTGTGTGTACTTCACACTAATATATGGAAAAATGTCTACCGAGCACAATGACTGCTTCAGCTGGAAACTTGGCAATTCTTCAACAGCAGAAGAAGCCAATACCTCCCACAGAAATGGTCCAGCCATGCTAGCCTTCGACTACAGAAGTGTTTTCAGTAAGTTTTCGAAGAACTTATACAATCTAGCATTGTCCCTCGTAGGGTAATTTGGTCTGCAAACCTGTTAGTAAGGTATGGCTTGCTTTTCAAAGCTTATGTGCTTGGAAATTATAGACACAGCAGATGATTCCCAGAAAGAAGGCATCAAATAAATGTGAAAGGGTTGTATCCATTCACTTGAGCATATTTAGATTTATGAATTTGTAATTATTGTTTTATACTTATATAGGCTGTCCTTCAAAGCTGCTGTTGTAGGAGGTGACAGCAAAGGCTAGGCTCTCTGGAATACAGGTTTGTACTCAGCAAGAAAAGTCTGAACTAGAATTAACTCTTGGAGGAGCACATACATATGCAGATATCAAAACATCCTTCAATATCCAGCTGTCTGATAGAACTGTTTGTGTTGGTAGTTAGGACCAAGCCATCAAACTGAGGATAGGTGGTTGGGTTTTTTGTATACAGAATCGTCTTGAAACATAGCTTTCAATTTCAGACTTCTAATTACTGTTGCCTGGTGGCATAATTGGAATTTCACGTTGTTGGCAGTGATTTGGAAAGGTCGTGTAATCTCTTGGGCATCAAGATACTGTTCTGTGATAATAATCAATCAGCTATGTAGACTGTAAGAAATAATTTTAATAAACTAACTTGCAATTCCCAGTTTCACAGACGTTGTCCCTACTGTGTAGTTGATACGTTAGAGTGGTGGTAAGTGATGGGTACCTGAACAGGAGCATCTGCATGCTAAATTAGTAACTGCCTGCCTACATACAGCTGTCCTTGCTGGGTGTAGGATGCATCCCATTCAGATGGGTGCATGTTGGTAAGGAAGATATACCAGCGCAGCAGAGTAACTTAATTTGAAATTGTTGTTTTGCCTAATAGTGATATTGATATTAGCAAGTAGGTTTTTGGTTTTGTCTTTTTTTCCCCTTCAGTGAAATCATCTCTGGTTGAGTGCCTTGCGTAAAACAACCTTACGTGCCGCTCTTGCAGGAGGATGTGTTATGCAAGAAATTTTTAAGATTCAAGTGGTCTAATGGTCCTGGAAGCTAGTTTTTACTAGTGTTGATTGAGATCTGTTTTAAACTATGTTGATAAAGCCACTCAAAATACATGTCTATACAGAAGACTGCACATTGATAAAATCCCCCTCTGAGCCTTCTTCAGGCTGAACATGTCTCTCGCCCTCTCCTCGTATGAGAGACGCTCCAGTCCCTTCATCATCTTCATGGCCCTTTGCTGGACTCTCTCCAGTAGCTCCATGTCTCTCTTACACAGGGGAGCCCAGAACTGGACAGAGGACTCCAGGTGTGGCCTCACCAGTGCTGAGGCAAGGATCACCTCCCATGGCCTGCTGGCAGTGCTCTTCCCAACGCAGCGCTGGGTGCTGTTGGCTGTCTTTGCCACAAGGCAGCATTGGTGCCTCACGTTCAGCTTGCAGTCAGCCAGGGGCCTCAAAACATGAAGTGGTGCACCTCTCGTGGGGACTGGTTTGGGGTGGGATCCCTCCTGCAGCTGCGCTGGAGATCTCCCTGCTAAAGAGGACTTGGTGTCGCCTGTGCTCTGTCCGTGTCCCTACAGCAGGGGCAGCTGCATACAAGGCCTGGCCAAACCTTGTGCCAGGGCTCAGCCAAACCCTGGGTGGGGAGGTGCCTTGTCTGATGTGCCGTGTCATGCATGGAAGCTGGAAAGCTTTTGCTGCAAAATGCCAAATATTGGCCTTGGCATCTAGTCAACGTATGTGTAAAGCAGTCTAAAGAAGGTGTGCAGGTGGAATTAACATCCAGAATATTTGGGTTTTAAGTCTGTCATTGAATCCATAGGTCGAGAAGAAAAGTGTGTTTACGCAGCTAATGGCTTTGGAGAGGGCTACAGTGAATGTATTTAATCTTCTTAGGAAGTTGCTTAACTTTGGAGGGTTGTTCAGATTTGCAATGATGTTACAGTAAAATACTTCTAAATGCTTTACCTACTCTTCAAAGTCCCTTTTCTCCCCTTCTTCCCTCTTTTCTTCCCTCCTTTCACTGACCTCATGAAAAAAATTGTAGTCTCTTCTGCAGAAGTCTTCTTCGTGTGAAGACTTGTATTCTGGTGGATGTTGGAGTTCAGAGAAGTTTTTAGGCTCCTTTGTCACCTCAGTGTAACTACAATAACCTTAAAGGAAAAAGAATATTAGTCTGACAGCAGTTAGTAAGTACCTGTAGTAGGGAAGCTTTATGCAGAAACAGTGATGCCTTTGCCTTCTGGAGTTACTCTTAGTTTTGGGTCCAAACTGGTGTGCTGCTTTACTCGGAGCAGAAGGCTGTGGGAACGTGGGGACACCAACTGTGTGCAGGGCTGGCTGCCCTCCAGGTGCTTTGGTAGAATGGTTTAACCACTTGAACCATGCTTAAAGTATTCTGTGGTACTTTTTGTTCCCTCTTGTTTTAGAAACCCAGTTCTCGATGTTGAGACCCTCCAGCTCTCAGCCAGGCAGGGTGATGAGGGCTGACTAAGGCAGAGTGTATGAAGGTTGTTAGAAGAACTCTTTCTTTGCTGAGCCGGTACTGTGGTGCCATGAATGAGTTGGCCTGTAATTTTCATGTTGCTTTTACCAGGCTACATTTTAGCTAAAAACAGAAGCTTGTGGCAATGCAGATCTCTTTTCTTAAGTAGCTTGTCTACTTCTGTTCTTAAATGAGCTCCGTTTTTAATGTAGAATTGAAAATATCTCAGTTGCCAGGACTGCATTTTGCAGGCATCGCAGGATGCTTTCAGCATACCGAACTGAAAATTTAACCCGGTTTGAAAAATATACTAAACTTTATGGAAAATTTTGCTGTTATGCTTCCTTACTCTTCTTGCAGGCTGGTTAAAGTAGCTTTTTTTGTTTTGTTTTTGTTTTTCTTTTTTGCAGAAGGCATATGAAATCTGCAACACCTCTCCTGCATTAATGAGGGTGCAGCACAGGACAATAATGGTGTGTGTTTTGGCCTTTGCTATTGTGTATTCTGTGTGCTGTTAGTGTTCCGGCATAATTTTACTTGTTTACATTTCAGGTAATTCTTTTGGAATTTCATTAGATTTCGTTATCTCTGCAGTGGGGGCAAATTTTTCTGTAAAGACTTCTGAAAGTTTGAATATAGCTGATCTTTTTTCAGAACTTAAAATGGTCATGTCGTGTTTGTGTCTTCGGGGGGGAGGGGGGGGGTTTGGAGTTTGGCCTCTAAGTGTGAGTTACTGTTTTATGTCTAAAAGTGTGTTGTTCTGGCAGTAACAATCAAAACTGCTTACACTGTGATGGTTTCGTAATCACAGTATTAAACTGTTCATCTATAAATGAGCTTGGATGAGGATGACCCATATCCTAAGTAGCTTAACCTCCATACTAGACACTGAAGTGGCTTGTAAATTTTCCAGCTAATAGTGAACTGTAAAATCAGAAAGATACATTGCATGTAAGCATTTCAGTTTAAAGTATATGAAGTTGTAGACTGGCTTTCTGATTTAAGATTATTTTGCTTCAGTACGTTCTTGCTTTGTGTTTAGAATAATCTTCCACTGTCCTGATGCAGAGGCTTTGAAGATGTACTCGGGTGTCCACGGACATCACCCATAGCCCTTGTCTTGCTGTGTGGTAGAGACAGATCGCAGATGTTTTGAATGTATAAGCGGTTGTCAGTGTTTCAAATCTTGGGGTGACCTATAATTATTTGTGCTGCCAGAGGGGAAAAAAAAAAATTGTTCTGCAATTTCTTACAAGGAATTTTTTCACCTTGCTACAAAGTCAATTTGTGTGTTAAATCATTTCAGTCCTCCAGACTGCAAGTGTGTGAGTTACTTAATGTGTCAATTTCTACTTTTTAATCTGTTTGGTGATTAGAAGTCATAACTCTTCTAGAAGAGTGTTGTGCTCTCACTTGAGCTCTTTAGTAGGAGGTTTATGTAACTTCTTTTGATAAAATAGATATCTTGATATTTAACTGTGCTTAGAAAGCAAGCATACCTCAAGAACAGTATTGAGCAGAAATAATTTCAATGCTTTGAAAATGCAGATTTGGGGGGGGCACTTCATAGTGCAGTGAAAATTGGTCTTGTATGAGTGAGAGAATGTTTTGCTACAATCCTAAACTCTCTAATAGTATGGACTTCTGTATTGCTAGGGGAGGAGAATTGATGATCTGAGGATTGCAAGAGTGTTTTTGCAAAAAGAATGTTAAAAGCTTCTTGACATGAGTGAGTCTTTTGGTTATGTTAGTATTATTAAAGCAATGCCCGTTTCCTTCATGAAAGACAAGCCGGCTGTTTTAAGTTAGCTAACAAAAAATAGTATGTGCTTTGATAGTATTTTAATTTCTGCTAGATTTGTTAAGAAATTGGTGTTATTTCTTGATATTGTACTAATTCTGGTTTTGGTGTGTTGTTTTTCTTTTTCTAGAATTTACATGTTTGACAGCAGAAGTTGGCTTTCTACTGCAGTGAGAGAAAACGTAAGTAGAGAAATAAGGTAATTGCTTTTTTATAATGCTTGAGAAACTCATACTATTTTTAAAAGGTGGTTAACTTCAGGTTTTCAGCCATTAATCTGTGCAGGCCTAAAGTGCCTGTTTTCTACTTTAGCATGTGCATTCTTATGTCAACAGGAAGGATTTTAAAATGGCCAGGAAACCTGCTAAATAATAGATGTTAGTGCCTGCCTTCTTTCAGAAATAGAACTGGCAAAGCAGAGGGAGACCATAGATGAAACTGTTTCATCTCAGTGGGGCAGGGAACTGTAATAAATAAAATGATGAGAATAGTTATTCTCTCATGAATGAAAAATTACTTGTCGGCCATGTTTGACAAAAGAAGGCCAAATTTCTTTTGAGCAAAGTGGCTCTTGTCAGAATGTTCTTTTCAATGTGTCAGTATTATTTAAACAGAACCTAAAACTTTCAGAGTTTATATTCTGTGTAATCTTAATGATTACTAATATTCTTGGAACAGTGAAACCTTCGTTACCTTCCGGACTAGAACTTTAAATGGTTCTGCCTTTTGTGAAGCCCCTTAGGCTGTGAGGAACGTACTAGTTAGCTGTGTGTTGTGCAGAAAGTATTTCCTCAGTGAAATTTGTTACTTCCAATTCTTAGATATTGACCTGTTTTTCAAAAAGCAAGCATCAAGGTGTTCCCCATTTCTTTCTCTAAACCTGTCTTCTGAGGTGTTCTCTAATCAGTTACCTTGGTCAACCCCAGTAACTGAAACAGTGTTCCCAGTGTAGACAAACCATTGCTTTTACTCAGTGGCACGATATTTTCAGTATTTTCTGCCCTATTTTCTATATAACCTTTTGTTTTAACCACGGCTGGGTATTAAGCTAATGTCTTTGAGCTATTCAGTGCGTGTTCTAGAGGGTTGGTTTTTTCCCTTCAAATAAAGTATGTATTGCAGAAGCTTGTGTGATTCTATACATTTCTTATGTTGTGTTCCTGTATACCTTTTCTATGATTTCTTACTTCTAAAATTACCTATACCTTTTTTGTGTGTACTTTCAGGATCAGAAGGCACCCCTGAATTTTTTGTCTTTTATTTTAGATCATGTAAATGGGATGGAGAACACCTCAAATTTGTTCCAGAAGCAATTCTGATCTTTCTTACTGTGGTTTCTATTGAATAAAATTCAAATAGGAATCGATATGTACTTCCAATTAAATAACAAAAAAAACCTCAGCTTTTCAAAGCCAATATGGTGTCAAAACACTGGAACTAACAGTGGATTGTGTATAATTCCTTTGTCATTGTGAAAATGTACAAGCTGCTGTGCATGTTGCTAATAGGATTTATGGTATCTAATAGATTAGCACAGCTTCATTTAATCAGATGACCTGCTATGAGACTGTCTGGTAGGCATAACATGAACTCATTATTAAGGCTGTAAAGTTTTGGCTCTGGTTTCGCAAATGATGTGTTTTGCTTTTCTTCTGGCTGTTTCGTACATATTGGAGTGATGCGTATTAGCAGGAAAGATGTTGAGGGAACAAATATCAGACAGCCTACTCATTTGGGAGAAAGGTGATTTGGCTGACCTTATGAGATTACTGTACTTGGGTAATAACACTAACAATATAACTTTAAACCCTCGGTGTTACCAGACTTTGCATCAACAGTGGCTTGCTGGGATTACCTTACTTTTTGGTAGTAGTAATGTGTAGTAAAAATACCTTGTAGCAAACAAAGTTTGGCCATCAAAGGATAGATAGAAGTTGTAAATATTTGACTTGATAGCTGTGATTTCAAATCTGTGTTCTCTTCTTTTCATCTGTAGAGATTAATCACAGGACAAGCTATTTAGGAGAGGATGGAAGACTCCATCCTCTTTTTTTTTTTTTTTTTTTTTTTTATAGGAGTGGTGTGAGAAAATGAAATAACAAACTATTTAGTAAGCATTGCCTCATTGCTATTAGCAGGTAATTTTAGAGAGGAATCGTATTTAATCCAAGAATATATGTTTGGATGAGTTGTATTCAACTCTTCCCATTTCTCTTACAACGAAGGCAAGCATAAGTCTACATATAAATGTGGTGGTATTAATGATACCTTGGTTTCAGTAAGTGGACTTAATTGGATAAACAGCTTGAGCTCTGGAAAGGACATTAAAGTTGTAACAGTGAAATGAGTGAATTTGAGTTCTTCCTTAGTCTTTGAATTGTTCTGTCACTGTTTTCTGAGTAGTGAGCTTTACCTTTAAATTTGAATTATTTTACTGGGATCCTAAGTATATCTCCATTTGCAGGAAGCATGTGAAAGTTTTGTAGATGTCATAAGGCTTTCTATTCAGTTCCAAGATTCTGTGCAGTTATTCAACATATAATTAACTGCCTGGACACATAAAACTTTCCTCTTACATAGGAATATAGCTCATGTAGCTTAGAGAAAAACAAACCCATAAGTTGTTTTTTGAGATGAGTGACATGATAAATCCTTTTGACATAGTTGAATTGTGAAGCTTTATAATGTATGGAAAGTAACAAATTGGGTGAAGCCGATACTTGATTTTGCTGTGTGGGGAAGCAGAGGAACAAAGTGACTCTTCTATGAAGAGATTAGATGCTTGGGTCATTCGGAGTAGTGAAGAATAGTAAACTGCCTTGCAAGTACGCATATTGTTGTCCCTAAGCAAGAGGAGAATTATCTGCAAGGTATACTTGTCAACAAGATTAAGGGGAATTAGGCTTAGAGCAGAGACACTTAAGCACTTCAGCCTCTGGAAAGGTCTTGAGTGAGTTCAGCAAAGTGAATGTGTTATTCTTGAGAAGCCTGCCTTCAAGAACACAGTAACATATTCAAAAGAAAGTGAGGTAAGCACGAGTTTGGCTGCTACCTATTTCTTCACAGCTATGGTAATAATTTGGAAAAAAGGAGTGTGGAACTTGAGTAGTGACTTTTTACATGAGGTTTGCTTGATTTAGAAATTTAGTAACTTCTTTCAAAACCCTAGAAATAGAAGAAACTGTAAGCTTGATACAGACGATGCTTCTAGAAGCCTTCTTTTAAAATGAGGTTAAATGCCTTTAGAACATGCCGAGAAACAAAAATCTGTTTCATGATATTAAATCGTGCTAGTTTGTGATGAACATAGATCATATATTGAACAGTCTCTGCTTGTTACTTCTGTGTCTGTAATATGAATAAATCTGTATAAAAACTTCCTATGTATCAAGAGTGAGAATAGAAAAAAATATTTGTTTTCCCATACATTTTCCTGACCTTAGGTGGTGTTCTTGCTCTTTTAAAGATTTTATTTTATTTTTAATGCTAGATACTAGTATGGTCTGCTGACTTACAGTATAGCTGAAAGGTACACAAGAGGATGGAACTCTTCCCCGCCCCTCGGGTCTCATTTCTGCCATAAATCTAATTGCCTAAGACTTAGTGTAAAAGAAATAGAAGAATAGTCAAGTTGGTTGGCTGGTTGTCCCATAAATTTTAGTCTGCCTCAGACAACTCCTATATTTTAATGCCCTTGGCTTCATTAGGATTTTTGTTTCCTGAGTGTTAGTGAGTTCAGCCATGTTGGCAGGAATTAGAACTTCCTGTTGATGTTGAAACAACAAAGACTACAAAGGGAACGTGGAAATCTGGTTTAAACAATTCCTATGGATGCGGTCAGAAATGCAGTTTGGAGTTTGGAGTTGCTTGGAATGCATAGGGACTAACTTGTAACTCTAAAAGTGTATCTGACTTCAAGATATGAACTTACGTGTATATATGATGTTACAGATGGAAAAGACATCAAGGGTTGTATGCGTTCAGCTACTAATTGTCATGCAGTGCATATTGAAACAAGTCCTATCTACCAAGTGACTGAAGGTCAACATCCATAGAAGCTACTTTAACAATAGTAGTTGTTGAGTTCCTTGAGCTCCTTGCTGCCCATGATAATAGAGACGGTATCTTGCATGTAGGTGTAAAGGTTTCTGTAGTGTTGGTAAACCATTTTGAAGTTGTTCATAAAAAGCTTTCCTTAAAACATTAGTGAGTGACTGTCTTGATGTGGAATTCACAAATAAAGCATTTTAGGAGCTTAGCTGCACCGTAGGTAGGGCAGGTCACATATATGCATGTCTGACTAACTGTATGATAAAGTGTGTTTAGGAAATGACTCTGGAGGTTGGGTTCCATTAGTGTGTTTAGTTAATTCTTACAGATTGTGAAGGAGTTTGGGTTGTTCTGCCCCTGCATAAAGTGGGACTTGGAAAAGAACGGAGGCAAAGTGCTGAGGCAGCGTACTGTCTTGAATTTGATGTGAGAGTTTCTTCTGTAACAAAAGTATACATGTAGTTACTGTGCTAGACCTTTCAAAGTGTAATGGAGGTTTTATTTGTGTGAGGGCAGACGTGTGTGTTCGAGCTGATGGGATATCATAGCTTAACTAGGACTTGCGTCCTCTCAGGTTCTCACCTGGCTGTATCAAAGTTTCTGCTCCTGTGTTCCTGCAGAAGATGCTCAACACTGTTGGGCTCCTTCGTCTGGCTTTGTCATTTGCAGTAGTGCTCTTCAGTGCATGCTATATTAAGCAATAAGGCACAAGCATGAAATACGCTTGTATGATTTGTTTTAAACTCAGCGAATGCAAATAATCCAGAATGAAACTACAGGGCTCAGTTTCTGTGAAGTGAACTTTCTCGATACGACTTTTTTCCTAGGATTAGTGTCCATCTCCTTAGGCCTCTTCCTGTTCCGTACAAAGAAGTTTTGCTTCATTTAAATGCAAGAGAATTCTATTGCATAGTGCACAGATTCTGGCAGAAATAAATCGGCACTATTTTAAACTGTATATTACAGGAGAACATGTCTGCTTTGACTGACGTTAGATTATTCATCCTATTATATTTTTAAATAAAGCTGCATGTAAATCTTCAGTGTAGTTACCTGTAACTCTGCAGCTGGAATTCTGGTGTCCTAAATCTTTATCTTAATCCCATCGCTGAGTTGCTGTGACCTTGAGCAGAACACTTAAGTTTTGGATTGTGATTTCTTTCTCTGAAACAGGAATGATACCATCTCTAAATTCTTTGTACTCTGCCCGTAGAGGTTGATATTTGCTTAGTGGGAAATGGGCTTATATATTAACTTAGAGAATGGCAGAAATAGAACTGGATATCAAAAAGCTAAAAGATCTGAAAGTTCGCAGATTATTCTTAAGGACAGTCTTTTGAGTTTCTTAATTCCTTTATGTCAAGAGTAGTGCGTGCTATTTCACAATGCGTGTGAACTACGCAGGACTGCATGCTAAAAACTGTAGAGACCCCCAACCACAGAGTGTTTTGTCTTAAACGTAGAATGAACAAAACATCTTGAGAACCAAAAGAGCATTCAAAAGAAAAGAAGGTGGTTATAGGATAATAAAACACTCTTGATGGGTTTTGTCTTAACTGGATTTTGGACTAAGCTGAACAAGCAATCTTAAAGGGGCTTAAAGATGACCCTGGAACCTGAAGAGAGAAAGAAGAGACCTAGTTTCACAATAAAGTGAAAGGGCTCTGAAGTTGTGTGAATGGAGATTTTGAGACAGAAGCTAACTAAAATTCCTTTTCTAAAATATTTTGGGTTTCAGAGAAAAGTATAAATTTATAAACAACAGTATGACAAGATCTGAGATTTTATTTTTTTTTTTTCCCTGAGGTTCTCTGTTTGGAATACTACCTACTATGAAGAGAGCTCTGAGCTAAGCCTGGTTATGTGGGATAGCAATTTTTAGGGAATGTTAAAGTAGTAATAACTCTTTCGAAACTTTTCTTTTGACAGTGATGTTCGCTCTACTGCTTTAATTTGCTTTCACAGTAAGTTCTCTGTTACTGTGACTCAATAAAAATTTGGAAGTTATCCTCATCTTTCTCCTTGGGAAGGGCTTTAGGAAATAACCAAAACCCGCATGCTTGCAAAGATAAATAAGCTGATTAAATCTTTACGGAATAATATGTAAAGCTGCTGGCGAAGCATTTGCTTTATTTAATAGTAGAGGGTCAATTCTGGCTAATAAAATGTTCTAAAAACACACTACCAGTGTTTACAAATGAACTCCAAGTTCTGTATGTAGCATTTGAAAATGAAACCAATTATCTTTTTCTGCAATAAAAGATAAACTTCATTAGCGTGTTTCTTCAGCATATTATATTGGTATCAAGCTGCAAAGATTTAAAACCAAGAAGTTTAAGAACAACTGAGTTCTAGGTACGGAATGCTCGTGAAAATGCTAACAATGTCTTTCTGGTACAGTGACTTTTAAAGATAAGTTGTGTGCCTAATGGAAAATATCTATATGCTTATTATACTGGAAAACAGTCCAATAGTTGAGGAACTCTACAGGCAACAGTTGAGGGTGTTCAGTGATAGTTATGTTTTATTGAGCCTCTCTCTTGCTGGCTACAGAGTACATCAGACAGAGGTATCTATGTTAGTAATTTGGTGCTTATTGATGTTAGGAAAATAAAGTCCTAAAGGGGAGGGGAAGTCTCTGTTGGCAATGGTTTCTCAAACTGCACCCCTCAACCGAACATTCAAAAAATACTAATTTTATTCTGTCAACATGTTAGTGTTAGAATCCATTCTGGAAATCTCAGGGAGACACTTTAGCAATTAACAAGTAAATACCTGAACAACATTTGTGAGTTGAGTGGTTTCCTTTTATCCAGATATCAGAATAAAGTTTCTCATAACTGCTGTGTTACAGACAGCATTTGTAATAGGTCTTTTTACAGCATTTTGCAAGTGCTTGTGTCAGTTGGTAAATACTTAAGGTGCTTATTCTTTGGTAGGAGGATTCCTTACTCTATTCTTAAGACCTACGGAGAAGTTCTGACTTTCATGTCTAACATTAGTGTTATCTGCTGGTTCACTCTTGGGAAATTTGAGTTTATACAAAACTGAATCGGTGTCCTGGTTTCACCTGGGAAAGAGTTAATTTTCTTTCAAGTGGTTGCTGTGAAAGGAATGTCAATAATACTTATTGTTTTTAGTTGTTGCTAAGTGATGTTTACACTATACAAGGACATTTTTCAGCTTCCCATAGAAGCATAGACAGAAGGATGGAATGGCCAATGAAATACTCCATACCATAAACATCATGCCCAGTATATAAACGGGGGTTAGCTGGGGGCTGGGAATCCACCATCACTGGTGGTGCCAATTCACCAGGTGGTGAGAGTGACCTATGTCATTATTATTATTGTTATTTTACTTTTTCTGTTATTGTTTCTATTAAACTGTCTTCCTCTCAACCCAGGAGGTTTTTTCTTCCCTTCTCCCCTTTTTTCTCTGCCATCTTCACCCAACCATTCCCGGGGGGGTGGGGAAGAGGGGTGAGTGAGTGACTTCAAGGTTTTAGTTGCTGGCTGGGATTAAACCACAACAATCAGAAAAACACTAATGGAAAAAAATGCAAAAAAAGAGGCCTGGAGGAAAGGAGTAAGTCCAAATTATATTTTACTAACTGTGGCTGGAAAAAAAACCTAAGCACATTTGTGTGTGGTAACACATTATTCTAAAGAGTTTTCAGGAATATTTTCGCCTGTATCGCAGTACCTATAAACCCGTCTGTCTTTTTTCAAGTGCTGTATGAGATGGTTGAAAGGACTTGTCTACTCCAGTAATTTCAATCTATGACGTCTACTAATTCTCATTATTGTCACCTGTCTTTCAGATTTCTGGTTGTTTCAGAGGTGGCAGTGAAGCACACCTTTAGCACAGGAAAATGAGTGAGCTTGACCAGTTACGCCAGGAGGCTGAGCAACTGAAAAACCAAATCAGAGTATGTATTGTATCAGTGGGACTTGAAGCCACGGTACAGATGAATGGTCATTTGTGTGTCTTGAGGAGAACAGAGATGGACAGAAATGCTGCATTAAGTTAAATGCTTTCACAATGTCAAAGTTAATGTTGCGGGTATTTAGAAAGGGCGAGCACTTGTAAATGCTTTAGGAAATTACTGTTTGGTCTTTAATATTGCTTAGAAAATAATAGTCACACAAATAACGCACAAAGTGGATTAGATGAAAATGAGTGTTTACTGAAGTTTTTCTGAGCCAGAAGAAAAATTTTGAAGTTAAATGCTCGATGTGTTTTGACAGCAGACAGTGTGTTATGTTCATGCTGCGGTTAGGATGGGTCCTCTCTGGACGACAAGCAGAAATGCTTTCTCAACCTTGTTTTGAGGGTGCTTGATCAACTTGAATTGAGTATGAAGAAATATACAGAACTTCTTCCAATTTCTCTAACTTTCTTCTGTTGCAGGATGCTAGGAAAGCATGTGCGGATGCTACCCTGGCTCAGGTAAGCATTTAAGAGTTCAACAAGAATTATAAAAATTTGCCTTCATTAACAAATAGAAAATATGGTATAAGAAAAGTGCAAGTGAATCTCTTTGCCTTCTTTATCAATTTTTTTATTTTGCCTCTAGGTGTTTCTTCCAGAAATAAGAACGCTGTTTGTCCAGTTTCTGAGAGCAGTAGCCTTGAGCAGCAGTTTAAGTGACTCAGGGCAAATGTCTACTGCTCAATGGAAGATAATGCAGGGGAGCCCCATTGTTGTGCTACAAATGCAGTAGTAGTACAGTTGTGTTACTGTGATAATCTGAGCCATAAGACCTGCTGAGGTTAACCTACTTACTAATTTCCACATGATCATAGAATGGTTTAGGTTGGAAAGGACCTTGAAGATGATCGAGTTCCAACCCCTCTGCCATAGGCAGGGACACCTCCCACCAGCCCAGGTTGCCCAAGGCCACCTCCAGCCTGGCCTTGAACACCTCCAGGGATGGGGCCTCAACAACCTCTCTGGGCAACCTGTGCCAGTGCCTCACCACCCTCACAGGGAAAAACTTCTTCGTAATGTTCAATCTGAACCTGCCCTCTTCCAGTTTAAAGCCGTTCCCCTTCATCCTATCGCTACATGCCCCAGTAAAAAGCCCTTCCCCAGCTCTCCTGTAGGCCCCCTTTAGGGAGTGGAAGGCTGCAATAAGATCTCCACCAGATGCTGCACTTATGTCTGAACTGCTTCTGAACCTGAGCTAATACCTTTGCGTCTTGCTGTACTGTCACATTTTGATTGTATTGGCTTGGCTTCAGCCAACATTAACGTGGGGAAGGGAAATCTGTACTCTGTAGTACATCTCATGGAGATATAGTGGGGTTTTTCCTAGAAATCTCGTAGGAATTTAGACTGAAACAGATTATGGCATTGGAAGAGGTGGAAAGCCTTTGCTTTTTTTCTAGGTATATCATGAATCAGTTTACTCTTGTCACCTACTTCAGTCCATTTGCTTGAATGCTGACTATTAATCCTGTGTATCTGATGCAAGATAGCTGGTACAGAAGTGATTGATATCTGTTTTTTAGTTTAAAATGTCACTAAAATATCAAATGAAAAAAGTAGTACCAATATTTATTTGAGTGTATGTATCTTGTCATTTCATTTTATGTGCAGCACAATGTTGAGTATTTTCCAGGGTGACAGTATGGAAAAAGGAAAAAAAAAAAAAAAAGCTTCAGTATTAGTTAATACAAGAGATGTCCACCATGAAAGGAGTTTTATGTTGGGGAGACTTTATCTGTTCATCTGAGTCCCAAGCTGTGTTGATTGCCTTTGAAAAGAAGCAAAGATCTTTGCTCAAATGCACTTGCTAAAGAATTTTATAACATGGAAACATAAGAAATATCCAGACATCCATAAAATAAACTTACAAAGTCTTGGATTTTTTGTGATGTGCACTACTTACAGTACTGGAAATGTGTTGGGCTGTTTTGGTTTGGGTTTATTGTTTTGTTTTGTTGTTTTTGTTTTTTTTAAGTTCATACTTCTCTTCAGACTAGAGGACTTTTTTTATATTAAATTTAACAGTTTAAGGACAGCTAAACTGACTACTTCCTCACTTTGCTGTTAGCTTATTCCAGAGAATACTTTTATCTTCAAGAAGTTAAATAAATTGGGAATACTGTGGATTTAATAATTCTGTACTTGAAAGGAAAGGCCATTTGGATCTGAAAGAGTTATTAATTCATCCTTTAAAAGCAAGGACATGTTTAAAGTCTGATATACTCACCCTTCTGGGGAAAAAAAAAAGTTAGACTACCACATTTATCTATATAGGAGTAGAAAAACAAGACCAAAGGTCTGAAATCCTGGAAGTCTAAGAAGATACGACCTAAACAGTAATTTCTGAGAGTCTTTATAAATGCAATAAAGAGGCTGCTTTCTTCATTTCATAAAGACGTACTACATAAAAATTGCCTAATCAAAAGTTACATCATTTTACAAACTCAGTCAGTATTCAAAACATGGGACTTTGGTCTGCACTGGCCTGCTCATTTAAATGTAATTGTTTAGGATGTGTTACTTTTGGAACTATGGAGTGAAAAATTTAATATATGGCACCATTCCTATTTCAGATCACAGCCAATATTGACCCAGTGGGGAGAATTCAAATGCGCACTAGAAGAACACTCCGGGGACACCTGGCTAAAATTTATGCAATGCACTGGGGGACCGATTCCAGGTGGGTGCTAGCGGTGGCTTCACTGTTCTTTGGAAAGTTGAGTGCATAGGACTCTTATTTTTCATGTTCCTACCATTAGGAACCACTAATTCCAAGAGAACTCAGACAACCAAGAGAATTCAGAAACACTTAAAATCACTGTTTTCCTTTGACGTCCATGTTTTTGTCATCCAAATCTAAATTTGGTGCCAAAAATACCAGTCTTCGTCTACTTGCCTGAAAAATAGAGTTATGGTATCACATGAATTCTGAGGAACTGTGGAGACTGAGTAGATTTCATTACCAGTTGTCCGTTTTCCTTAAATGCTTCCTATTAACTACTGCTGTTCAGTTAGAGGGAAACTGAATGGTACTAGCATCAGCTGCTTTTGTTCTCTTTCCTTTACAACAATTTTACAGCAACTAATGGCAGTAAATTTTCAAACTTCAGTTAAAAGAATATGTTGCTGCTTCCTCTCAGGAACAGATAAAAAAAAAATTCCTCTTAGGAATTTTTAAGTTACAACTAAAGAGTTTCTAAGTGACAGCTAGCCTCTTCCTACTCAGTAGAGATTTTCAAAGGAAGCGTGATGTTGTGAAAGTTACCTTCTTACCAAATTGGTGTAAACAAGCTGTGCCTTATGAAACAACTGCATGAACTCTTGTGTGTATGTGCGCAGTAAGTACACTAAAGCAAAATAGCCAAGTGAAAGGCAAAGGCAGTGTGCATCATGAAGATGATGTGTTATACTTTTAGTTTCTCAATTGCTTAGTACTTAAAAATCAGAACGACCACAACTGTTACTTTGAGTTAAACTTTAGTGTTTTGCACCTCAGTTTTCTGTGCCTGTGAAAGAAGCTCATTTCTCACAGGTATGTAGAATTCATTGCTTCAGGCATCTCTTTGGCATATAGCTTATTTAAAAGATGGGGATTCAATTTCTTGTTTGGCAAAAGTGTTTCAAGACAGCTCTAAAATATAACCTAGAGCAAAAAAAATTAATGCAAAGAGACCGGAGTACTTCGATCATTGTATTGTTCAGCTTGGAAATGCTTAGAAGATGCACAGAACAAATTTGAATACTGTATCGAAGTATTTTATCCAAAATAACTTAGAAAATGTGGAGAAAATACAGATTTTTCATGTCAGTATACCTGATTTAGCTTTAAACCCATCAAAAGAGAGCTCTGAACAATAAATTAGGTGTATCATATTTCAAACATGATTGCTGCGTGGGGGCTTGAGGTGGTGTTGATTTAGAGTAAAAATCTTCCTAAGGCTGCCCCTTCCATTAGTGATCTCTTTGTGTTTCATTTTTATGTCCATTGTATTTCAGTGCTGACGTTCATTCAGAGTTTTTGAACACCTTAGAACTTAAATTTTAAAAATAGAAAAAAAAGAAAGCATCCGAGGCCTGTGTGTAGAACACAGAGGCACTGATTTCATGCAAGTTTTCTCCCTCAGTTTTTGAGATTGAGATGTTAGCTACCTGGCTACAGGTTTTTTGAAGTCAGAATGTGTTAACATGTAGGTGTTCCATCACACGTTTACATAGCATTTAGCGTTGAAATTGAGTACTTGCAAAATTACTTTTATAGGGAACTGAACTGGGTAAAGCCACACTGTACTTGAATGGTTTCAAGTACTTTGGCCTTGATAGTGGAGACAAATGCCATCAGAGATGTTCATCACAAAGATGTTCCTTCTTGTCTTCTTGCAATGATTGTGTTTACCTCCTGTTTCCCCTCTAGGCTTCTAGTTAGTGCCTCCCAGGATGGCAAGCTTATAATTTGGGACAGCTATACTACAAACAAGGTAAGACTAACTGATGTGTTGCTGTGTGATTCGATTGTAAATACAAAGGAAGGAAATGTTACCGTGCGTGATTTTGGCTGCATTGCTTTCGTAGTCCTGAGACTAAATTTTGAATTCTCCAAAACAATAAAGCTTGCATTTAAAGAATATAGCAGTGTCTTAAGTGTATGGAAATGTGCACCACAAATGGAAAACAATGAAGTATTTAATTCTAGAGAATGTTTTTATTTGTTTTGATACCACAGAGAAATTGATCAACAGAAAACAAGAAGGGATCAGCACGTTGAACTGGAATGGTCAGAGATTTAAGCATACCCATAGTAATTTGTTGTCTAGAGTCAAGTATTGAAAGACCTGACATATATAACAGGTCATCACCTTCTGGCTGCAATCACATGATGCACTTCAGGATTACTTCTACTTTCATATTGACAGGGATTGGTATTTACTGGTTATGGCTACTGTTATCAGGGCTAGCAACAATTCATACATTGCCCTTTTGAGTTAGGTTGACAGAGCTGTTTGTCTGTTGTGCGCAGGAGCATGGAACTTACTATATTTCAGAGAAATTTTCCTGGCTTAGCTCATCATAGCCTTAAAAACAGTTTTGCCAATGCACTTGAACAAACGGCACCCTACAGAGGAGAGGGAAGCAGAAACAACCAACTGCAGCAGCAGCTCCTAAAGCTGGGACTATTGTTGAATCCCAGTTATGAAACTAATGAGTCCATAACTTTAATAAAGAGTAATAATACTGTTTACAAAATAAAAATAAACCTTCCCCTTTTTACCTTCATTCTTCTCCTTTGACCCCAGCCTGCAGGTAAATGTGATCTAAATGACTCTAACAACTGAAAGATAAGATGCTAAAATAATCACTGGATACCATGATTTCCATGTTAGTATCTTTGATGCTAGTAGCTTATGAACGCTAATTAATCCATGGTATCGTCAACAGACAGGGAGCAGCAGCTTTATTGTCTGGGGGAATGAAACCAGAAGTTGTTACTAGACTGGTAAAATTTTTACTAGAATCAGAAATAGAACTCTTCAGCTGCAAAAATGTCCTCCTCCTATCCCTCTTGGCAGTATTGATTCAGTGAAATAGCAATTGAGTTAAAAAGAACTCTCACCACCACCCCGCCCCAAAAGAGGTGAAAAGAACCCATACAAACAAACCCGCCTAAAATCCAGACTCCAAACCCTCTGGAATTATAGGTAGCAAGCAGCTTGGTGTTGAAACAGTATTAAATGTGACTAGATAGCACCTGGAAGCAGTTAATGTGAAAGCGCTTGGATGTTAGTCTGCAGATGTCCTTTTGGCAGCTGCAGCACACCTTGGAAGTAACACAGTCGTCATAAATATCATCTTTTCCTAATGATAAAATAAAATGGCTCAAGGTGAATATTCCCATTAGTTCCTTGGTAGAAGACTTCCAAAAGCCAGCTGGTTGTGGGTTTAGTGCAGGGTATTGTTTTTTAATTGCTGATTGCTGCAGGACCACTGGTTACTGTAGCAGCAGAGGAACAGACAGTAATCTTTACTGTTTACTTAAAAGTAGGAAGACTGCTAATACTGCATGAAATTTCACAATATCTATAAGGATATGATCCCTTTCTTAAAGATGTTATGAACAAATTTGAAGGATGAATGCAATGAGTTAACAGGACCAAACAGGTTTAGCTTCAATAATTTTTAAATAAAGTTCTTTGAGCACAGAATGACAAGGAAACGTGAGGTAGTTATTTAAATATGAAGCTTGATTGCTTGCAATGGGTTTACAAAGATGGATTTAAATGGCAGTGAAAGTAGCGACTTCCTTACTTGTTCATTCATAGCATGGCATCTAAGCCTGGAATTGGCAGTTTTGCTGACTGTACTTGGAAGTCAATATTTTCCTGAACCTATAATAAACCAGTAGTAATCAGAGCACTGAAATGAAATAACTTTGTTTTTATCAAAATTGCTGATTAAACTGGATTCGGGAAAGGCAAATCTGAGGTTTTAATTACGTCATTACTTAGTCTGATGAGCTATATACGCAAGTTACCCTTAAAATAGTTTGATACTTAAACAGCCAAAGACTTTTTTTCTTCCACTGTTTTCTTCTCGTCCTTTTGACAAAAGCACAATGTATGGCTTGAGAGACAGGTGAAAAACTTCCTGATGGTAAATTATTGTATCAGTTGCTTTGCGGATAAAATACATTAATGTATTGGTTTCAGGTGCATGCTATTCCCCTGCGTTCATCTTGGGTCATGACTTGTGCATATGCTCCTTCTGGAAATTACGTGGCTTGCGGTGGTCTTGATAACATCTGTTCCATTTATAACTTGAAAACTCGTGAAGGGAATGTACGCGTCAGCCGTGAACTAGCTGGTCACACAGGTGAGTGCCTGTTCAGAATGATCTAAGTTACCTAAGGACATGGTGAAGATTTAACAAACAAACAAAAAAATCCTTTAAATATAATTTTCTTAAAAAAGAAATGCTTCATTGTGCACCTCTGTTTCTCAGGCGGGACCTTAGCTGCGTACTGCCTTTTTTAAATGGCTTTTTCTCCACCCTATTTTAAAACCTTTTTTTAAGGATGGGACTCTTTGAACAAAAGTAGTGTAATGAGAATGTGTGTTAACTTTCCATAAGCAAGACAGCTGCCTTCTGATGGAGCTATTGTTTAGTTGCAGAGGTTTGAGTTCTCATTGCTTCCTCTTCTGTTTCTCCTTCTCTCCCTTCTTCCCAGAATACAGTAGCTTAATTTTTGCCTTCAGTCTCTGTTTCTAAGGTGGGCTGTCTTGTGATTGATGAGAAGACAGGTAGACTTTAGGCTTTACCTGGTGAATTAGGATGTAAAGTTCTTGTAGTGATGGATGACCCAAAAATTGTCTTTTTGGGTAAGAAGGATTGTAGAAACACAGGTGTTCTTGAAGCAAGAAAGTCCCTCATGATGCTTAAAAGCTAGTGTTTTAAGTGTGGGGGATAAGTTGAAAACTTTTCTTTCTGAACAAACCAAGAGACTGAGTGTTATAAAGTACCTTTAAAAGCAAATTCAGTGGCTGAAGATATTCTTGCTTCCTAAAGAACGTACAGTTAACAGATGAGCAGCTTATAAGCAGTAGTAACCTACAAATGTGAACTGCTTTTTTGCATTATCTGACAATGGACATAATGTATTTTTATTTTTTTGTGAATGGGATTGAAAATCTTTCAGAGGAAAGCCGGGTGGGTGGTTCCTTGAACTCCACTGAACATTAAAACCGTGGCTATTTAGCAGGCACGCTGGTGTCTTGGAAAGTACTAGCGTAGTACTGAGCCTGTCCTGCACATCAGTAGTCTTCCGCATTCTTGCGGCATCAGTAACACCTCCAGCAATCTGAGAAAGGGAATGGGCTCTAATTGGGCATTTGTCCTAAAGCTGCAGCTCTGAAGCTGCACGTCATCTTTATGGTCTCTTCATTTCCACAAAGACTGTAATCCAAAACACAGCAGAACAAAGGTAGATTGCTCCAGAGGCTGTCAGCTTGGCGCCAGAGAAAACCTCTAACCGTTCTTCACAGAAAATGTCAGGTGGGCTCTGTGTCTGGCTGGTTTTCTGCCTGATCAAGCCTCTAACTGTACAGAGTAAAGAAAATGCTATGAAGACGGTTCATTGAAGAAAAATAAGGTTACTCAGAAATAAATAGTTATACATTAATGAAATTTTATACAGAAAAAGTTAAATGTGAATTAAAGTACGCTTAATGCTATTTAATTTTTTCAGCTGTTTTTCTTACAAAGCATGATTTACATAAATTTGGAGTAATTGTGTACCCTCTGGGTGTAGTTAAGGGTGTGAGAACGCAGTGTTGATTTCACCTTCAGATAGTGGCTGTGATGTGACCAGTAAAGTGATTTCTAAGAAGGTTTTCTTCTCTTCCCCTGCCTCCCTCCTGCCCTTCGGGACGCAGGGAAAATTGGAATGATGTTGGAACACAGGGAGCTTTGGCTTTTAGTATGTGGCCATGTGTGTATCAAAATACTGAAAAATATTTTAGCAATAAAAAGCAATGTTTCTATGATATTCTAGTTATTTCTATGATGTTCTAGTTGCCTACTGGTCTTTATGGTTATAAACTGTATAGCTGGGAAAACATGGAGTTTTACATAACTTGAGAAGCAGAATTTCACTGTAATGCAGGGGACAGGAAAGCAGTATATCTGAGACCTAAGCAGCTTGTGTGGAATCTTCTCGAAGGAACAGTTCAAATGAGTTGCTTTTCTGTTGCAGAATTGAACAAAGCTAATAGCTGGAAGCTATTGTTTAAAGGTTTTCATGTTTTGCTGTAGTTTGGATTTTCAGAAGATGTTTGTGTTTTGTGAAACAGAGGTGGCTGGTAGGACAGACTCGTTTTGTAATCGGAGTTGTCAGGTTGCTAGTTTGGCATGTGGTACTTCAGTACAAAGATGCTTCAGAGCATTCAGATGAACTTCTTTGATGCCGCTGTTGGGAACCATCCAATGTATACGCTCTCTCTGTACTGACCAGGAATGCAGTTGATTTTTTTCTCAATATTTGTACAATACAGTTGAGGTCTTAAGCATTTGTTGCTCCTGGATGCAGTGGCATACAGACCCACTTTCTTAGAAAGTTTAGTGTGTACAATGCAGTGTTTTCCATACTTCTCTCCAGCGTGGCCAGTGGATTCTATGCTTTTGAGTTGCTGCTCCCTCTTTCTCTTCCTCCTATCCCCACTCTCTACCAAAACAAAAATTCATAAGGTATTTCCAAAACTGTGTCTACCCTGTTTGGGTAAGCTGCTTGAGTTTATTTTCTTCTGTTACAGACAACTTTGGTTAGGTCATCTTGCTGCGATACCAGTGTCCCACTGTGCTAGTGTAGTGGTTCAATTGGGCATGGTCTGTAAAGAGCCCAAATACCTTTTGTCCAGAACATTGGAGGTTCCTATATAAAAATTCTGTGTTGTATTTTAGGCTTATATAGTAGTTTTTACTTCATCTTCAGGAGGGGAGGAAGCAACATATAAGCAAGCCAATATGCGATGTGAAGAGTAATCTCTGGTCTTCTGCATCATCTCTTTATTTTGTTTTCAGGATACTTGTCATGCTGTCGTTTCTTGGATGATAATCAAATCGTTACCAGCTCTGGCGACACCACTTGGTAAGCAGTAAAATTTTGACACGATTGCTAATAAAGACTTTTCACAGCTGTATCTTTGAAGGAAACTTTATTCTTCTTAAACCTAATAGTTATCCATAAGACTAAATGTAGTTAATTATTGTTTGTATGCCACGTTTTTACTAGTAATGGAAAACTTGGTCTGTCAAGTTTGTTAGCTTTGGCTGTTCAGTTATGCCCATGTTCTGAAAAGCCTGACCTACTTCTCTGTGTTAACACAGCATGGGACTTTTTTTTACTAAAATTATTTGGCTTTCAGAAATAAGTATATTAGACTAATGACTTTTCTCAGAGTTGTTTAATATTCTGTTTAATATTCAGTATTTATTACTTAGAGTCATGTTTGGATTTTTGTAATACAGACTTTAGTTTATCTTGCTATTCAGAAGAGCTCCTAGAAAATATTCTACAGTGACAGCAGATGGGTTTTTGAGGAGAATGTAGGTGTATGTCTTAATAAATACTAGCTTCTGAACAAAAAAAACCCTCAATCTTTTTTCACAGATTTTTCTCACGAAATTAGATTTTAATTCATTAGATTTTTCTAATGAAAATTTTTTTTCTAATGCTTAAAAAGCATTACAGCTCTCCCAAGCAGCAATTCTGATAGCAAAGGTTGGCTAATAAATACCCCTACTACACAGCGTCAGTCTCTTTGAATGCCCATCTATTACTCCACTGATTCAGAGTAGCTATTGAATATATACATTTGGGTTTTATATAAAAATGTTTCTAAATAAGTATTTGTTGGTTGGTTTGCATTCTTTTAGAAAAAACCAAACAATTTGTTAAAATTATGTTCTTTATAAAGAGAATACAGCTGCTTCAGGTGTTATTGTAGTAACTCTACAGTTGTCTGGACAACAGTTTGTCCTTGACATCACTGTGGTTCAGCCAAGCTTCAAAGTACAGTATCACAGTACAGTCATGTCTTGTTTGCCTAGTGCAAATCTGCCACTGATGGGTACGGTTTACCAAGAAACTACAGAAACTAAAAATGCTTAATCTTCCTTAAACGTTTAGACCTCTTGTTAGCAAGTTGATAGTGTTCTTTCATATATTTATACTCTTTGATTATCACTGTAGTGGTGATTTTGCTGTCTTGGGAAAGCGGTGCCGCTTTAAGATGACAGACATAATTCACAAAGTTACACATCCTCAGTGAGTTTTTAAAAATGAGAAATGCTATAGACTTACTGCTGCTGCTTTAAATCAACCCTGTAGTAGTACTGGACAATAGTCATTGGCATGTCACAAGAACTTTGTGTAGAAATAGCCACGAGTGTTAGTCATTAAGTTTTTTGCACTGTTTTTCAATTTAAAACCCCCAATACCTTAAAATTGAAGATGGCTTTTAAAATCTGCTATGCACAATTATCCTGTAACATAGCCAAACAGTTCAACAAAGAATGTGTGTTTTTTCTACTCTCAATATATTTTTTGTTAATACTTTATGGAGTTTTACTTTTTAGCAATGATATAAATGAACAGGCTTAGACAAGAATTGCTGTCTAGTCTCTGCAATGGAGCACAAATGGGTTGATTTTTTTCTTTTTAATTGTTCTTTCAAGCGCTCTCTGGGACATAGAAACTGGTCAGCAGACAACTACATTTACTGGGCACACTGGAGATGTCATGAGTTTGTCTCTTGCTCCTGATGCCCGGTGTTTTGTTTCTGGTGCCTGTGATGCCTCTGCCAAACTGTGGGATGTTAGAGAAGGAATGTGTCGGCAAACCTTCACTGGCCATGAGTCGGACATCAATGCCATCTGTGTATGTATCAACTTGAATAGAGGACGTGGGACTTAAATTTATATTTTTCTATTTCTCTGATCTCAGCTCTTAAGCATGTGCTGTGTGATGTAGTATTATGGCATATTTTCTTTAATTAATAGTTCTTTGTAGCTGAGGAAAGTACATGACATTTATACAACTTCAGATCCATTGTGGTAAATGGAAACAGTGGCTGTTAAAATAGTGTTTCTTCACGTGCTCTTAATTACTTCACTGGTTTTGCCCATATCCGAGTAGCAGAAACATATATACTCTTCTCTGCTGCTTCCTTTTCCCACTTTGTCTATACAAAATGGTATATTCAATGAGACAAAGGAATCAAGCCTGAAATCATGTGTCTTTTTTCCTCCCCTCCCCTCCTTTCCCTCATTGAAGTTCTTCCCGAATGGCAATGCGTTTGCCACAGGCTCGGATGATGCTACGTGCAGGCTTTTTGATCTTCGGGCCGATCAGGAACTTATGGTTTATTCACACGATAACATCATCTGTGGCATCACCTCTGTAGCATTTTCCAAGAGCGGACGTCTCCTCCTAGCTGGTTATGATGACTTCAACTGCAATGTCTGGGACACACTGAAAGCTGATAGAGCAGGTAAACGTTTTTGGCTTTAAATATTAGAAACATAGTGTGACACACTGAATGTATGAGTTGTTGTATGCACAGACCTGCTAACATTCCCTGTCTCAACTTTAAAACTCTGTGATAACCTGGTTTTGGATGACCAGTGATGAAAGTAGCTTAATGATGTTAACAAATATATTGGAATACTTCTAAAGGATAGAAGGGAACGCTGGATGCTTGAGAACAGGAAGATTGCTACTAAAAACAAGCTTTTGGGGGTGGAGGGCTATTTATTTATTTTTTTTTTAGACTTTGTGGCATTGTTTGTGTACAAACAGTCAAAGCAATTCAATATTAATGTTGCTATTTATATAAAACAATTTCTTTCTGATACTCGTAGAAGTAGCTGTAGAGGCAACCAGCGAAACAACGCACACTGTGGAGATTATCTTTTGAGACAATGAACATGAAATTTATGGTCCAAAGATTAAGATAATTTAACTTCAGTTCTTTAAAATGAACACTTCTATTAGAAAAAAAAAGAGAAAGGGTATAAATTAGACCACAAATGTTTTGTTCTTCTCATCAGAACAGGAGATGAGAAGAAGGATCTACTCTGTTACCAAAAGAAGTGGTGTAGGCTTTTAAGATTATCCTAGGTGAAACAAAAACCACCAGCCAAGCAAAATATTCTTCCACGTGCAGTTTAAAGGATTAGTTGCAAGTACATTATTTGGTGCAAACTGAGTCATTGCTTTGAGGGGAAGCTATGCTGCAGATAGAAAAAATATAAACAAACAGATAATCCTGGACTATAGCGAAAATCCTTTCCATTTGGTTTGTTAATTTCTGTCTCTAGCAACTTTGTTTTACTACTCAGACTTTATTCTTTGTTTCTTCCAAAATTCACAATGGTTTGTATCAGCACTGATAAGTTGAAACTGTGGACACTTGGTTCATATATTGTAAAACAGCATTTGGTTCTATTTGCAAGTTCATGGTGCCAAACAATTATTTCAGTACTGAAATTCACTTTGTGACTCAGCCGTATCTGTGTGTTGATATTTGCAACTCAAGATTCTTTTACTGAGACCATAAATGGGTCCATAAGCCTGTATGGAGATAAATTGAGAAAGTTCTTTTGATTAATGTTTAGGTTAGTTTATAACTGGCTGTATTTAAGTACTGTTGTACAATTTTGTGTTTTTTCAGTATTTTTTCTTTGAAAGACCTTCAATAAGAAGAAGAGCACAAGGAGGTGGTTATCTTGCTTACCTGTAGAAACAAGAAACAATTCTTTATACTGATGGGGGTTTATGGTCCATTTACTTACGAAGTGTGATTCTTTATTGCCAAGTTTTAGAACTGATTTAAACAACTTCTTTTGCAAGTATTCTGCTTATTAAAATGTTCTGAGATTTAAGATTGAGCAGATTTGACACTTCTATCGTGTCTGATTCTATATTAAACACCTTTGTGGTTAAGTATTCAGTTCAAATTGCATAAGACTTCTCGGTGCTCTCTGTTTTATCAAATTGTAGCACTTACTAGTGCTGATGGTAGACTGAATTTTGATATATTAATGCTATTTCCACAGTAAATTCTAGGCAACTCCTAGGTACTTGTGTTAGCTCTGGCAGCTGGCTTCTGTATTGCACTGAATTTCTGAAGGTTGTATCATCCACTTCAACGCTTACGGTTTGGCTTCTGCTGCAGAAGTGCACAATTCCGTGCTGAGGCTTAGACACTTGTATGGATTTAATCGGATCTGGAGATTAATGGTGTTACTCATACAGTGTTACTGCTTTTATAAAGTATATGAGAAACATAACTTCTTCAAACATCTAGAATCCTTGTGTATGAAGTAGTGATTTTTACACAGACAGTTAAAAACATTAATTTTTAAACATACTAGTTTGTGTAAGAACTAAAACTGACTAAATTCATGCATTGTATTGGAGAATAGTAAATGGAGGGGAAAGCCTAAAACATGAATAAGGAGAGTTCTATGAGCAGTGTAATTGATGTAGAAAGATTAATTTTAAGTCTGTCAAGAATATCATAGCTCAGTGCTGTGGACTGGAAAGAGCTTGAACATAATTAGGTTTCCTTTTTACCTCCTTGAAACTGTTAAATTAAAAGGGATGGAGGAAAATGTTGGCTCCCTTAACTTTTCTGTGTAGTGTCTCAGTTCTTTTTTAATAGTACTATAATTGAATTGTAACAGATCTCCATATTGACAAATAGATTGTATGTAGGAGTTTGTCTTGTAAGTGCTTGTAAACATAGTAAGATAAAATTAGATTAAAAATGCTTTAGTGTTCATAACATAATTCGGTTTAACTTCTGATTTCACACATTAAAAAATTTTGTAAAATCTTAACTGAGCTTTATCACTATGGAGAGGAAATACTAAGAGCTATGCAATGCGTGGTTATACTGTATTTATTGCTATGGCATTGTCAGCAGAAGTTTCAAGGCTGTGATTTCACAACTCACGAGAAACCAGTAAAGGTCATAATGTGTGGAATATACAAGGAAAACTTTGGAGTAATGCGTTTACTGAATTACCCCCTTGTGAACTGACCCAGTTATATCTAAGTTTGTGCTCATAAAACCAAAAGCATTTAAAAATTCCAGCCATGTTTGTTCAGGGTTTTTGAATGTATATATTGACTAATCTGAACATGCGTGCCTCAGTGTTACTTGAACTGAAATATGAAATCATCAAAATAACGTGTTTATTGCATGTTCTTATTTATAGGCGTCCTTGCTGGTCATGATAACCGCGTCAGTTGCTTAGGTGTGACTGATGATGGTATGGCAGTGGCAACAGGATCATGGGACAGCTTCCTCAAGATCTGGAACTGAAGTAGGTAGGTGTCCAATTAATTAAGGCTGTCCTTGTTTGGTATTCAGAATGCTTTTTTCTAGGTCCAAACAGTGCTGTGTTACTGATGCTGCAATCTTATCCTTCAGATTAGGAAAGTCACTGAGGAATAGGGGGGGAATCAATATGTTTTTTAGAAGGCTATTTGTTTAATGTATGCGATGACTTTTTTTTGATGAACTATTTTTGGCGTATTGTATTTTCTTGGTAGGGACGACTGTACGGTCTTTTGAATCTGGGTTGGTAAATAAATGGCGTTCTTGAAAATGGTGAGATAATAGCTAAATGCATTCAGTGGGTAGCGAGAGCAAAGCTTGAAACTTGATTACAGTTTATCAAAGCGCAACTCTTAATAAATCTTTCTGTGTGTCAGAAGAGCGGCGGACTCCATGACTGGAAGAAGTTTCCAACGGTTGAAAATTAAAAACGATAGCATATCCAATCCAACCATACTAACTTGGACCCCCATCCTCCCCAACTTCAAAGGGCAAGATCTTTTCCGTCTCCTGTTGCTGAAATGAAGAGCACAATTACCTTTCCAAGAAGAATTTCTGTGTTGTAAGCAAAATGAAATTGTGCATTCCTTTTGGGACCATTTTTTTTTTTTTGTCTTGAGAATTTAAAAATGAAACACTATCATAAAAGCATGACCAGAAAATAAACTTGAGCATAATTGTGAAACAGTTAGCTTTCACTGTAGTTTCCAAGTTGAAGTTAAGGACTTTATCTCACACACTTGCAAATTTTAAAGTCATGTTTGTAGCAGGATTTTTTTCAAGTTTCCTTTTTAAATACATTTCTTTATGTATTTAATTGAGCAAAACAAGGGAGTCCTAGCCCAGAGCATCTGGGGGTTGTTAACGCTGTAAATTTAGTCCCTAATTTTTTTTATTTTATTTTCTAGTATCACAGATAATTGTTGCACAAAACTTGGCATATATAGGATAATGTTAAGCAGTAAGGTAACCAAGCACATGCTGTAAAAGGTAATGAATGCTTGTTTAAAGAATCCTTTCACCTTTTATGGATAACAAATGCAATCCTTGGTCCCTCCTGCCCGCTGCCCCCCCCCCCCCCCCTTTTTCACCACACTGATTTTTTTAATCTGTTTTGGTTTTGTCCACTTGAAAGGGCAGTTTATATATCCTAACACTATCCTATAAGTCTCAACAACCAGGAATCTCTGTTTTCAAAAGAGACCTATCCTATACACTTGGGTATTGAGTCAATTCTTTGTGTATGAAATGATGTACAAATCAATGTTTTGAAAATAATGATCTTGAACTTTCTAAGTTAAACAAAAAAAAAACCTTTTTTGATTGTTTGCCATATTGGGTGGGTTTACTCTTAGAATCGCATGCTGTAGAAATGCTAAAAAGTGCATATTGGACTAAGTCCTTAGATGTTTTTTCTTTGAAGAAATAACCTGTTTAAAAACTGTAACCATTGTCGCTGTATTCATTTATTGTTGCTACTCTGTGCATAAATCTATGAAGAACTCAAGTACAAAGCTATGCACGTTTTGGAGTAGCGTGATAAGTCACTTTTTTTTTTTTTTTTTAAAGAAACAGCCTGTTCAAACAATCGCTGTCAAAGATTCTGGGGTGTGGGAGGAGGGAACCTAGACCATCTTCTTTATAAATCAGTTCCTCACAGCCAGTTCCTCTTGTAGGATGAGTCCTTTGCATCTGATCAGAGTCATTTTTGTAATGAGCAGGTTTTCCTGGCTTTCTTTTCAAATAAAATGTTAAAAGCAGCAGTGTTTGGACAGCAGATTGTTCTGTTAAACTTTCCTATCTTCTCACTGTATCCAGAAATGCTCCTTCCTAGCAGCAGTAGTAGCTTTTCTCCATTTTGTTTTTTCTGCAACATTCTGTACAAAAATGTGCTGTAATTGTGCGTTAGGCCTGGATTTGGCATAAAAGATGAATTCCCTCTTACTCTCTCTCATGAAACTACTCTGTAGAGCTTTCTCCACGCCCTGTATCCCTCTTCACCTTTTGTATTTAATTTTAAAGTCAGTGTACTTCAAGAAAGCTGGATGCAAGATAGATACTATATTAAAATGTAATGTTATTTAAGATGTAATAAAGCAGTTTGACATGATTTTTGACTGATCTGTTTTGCAGCTTATTGTTCAACCCACAAAGCGGCTTCTGGCAGGATTTGTGTTATGAAATAAACATACCAGAGAAGTGTAAGCTGCCCCAAAACCATTTCTTCCATATTTTAAAATGGCTTGGATTTTTAGTGGTTAACTGGGCAGAGTATTCAGTGTGTTAGAAAGTGTGTATTCATGTGAAGGGATGTGGGTTTCATTTTAACGCTAAAAACAGAGTTGCAAGATTAACTAAAACACTCACAAATTTGGTTATTGAAAAGTGTCGCCAGCAGCAGCTGAAAATGTATGTGTAAATGTGCAATATGTGCTAACACTGAATGGCAAGTATGCGGCGCTTAGTGGCTGCAGGCATTTTGCTTCCTCCATTCTTAACTAGTTAAGATGGACAGTTCCTGATTTGATTGCTGGAGCTACACGAGAGCTTAATCAAAAACTGCTGGTAGCTCTCTTAGCTCAAACTCCAAATGAAAGTAGCCAGTATGATTCATGTGGTAAACATCATAAAAATGCTTTGTGGAATAAGAGTGTAACACCTGTAGTAGGAAGTCAGAGCAAAATGTTTAGTAACTTTTACAACTTTTGTATCCTTTAATAGGAAAAGAATTGAGTGGAACATCTTGTGTTATTGCCATTTGAGGATCTGCCCAAATAAGCTCTGTTGTCATTGTTAGCTGCCCTTACTGTAGGTATTGAGAGGGTAAGTAGTTGTCATTTTAATGTTCAGTGAGAACAAAGTCTCCACAAGGCAGAATTATATCTAGGAAAAAAAAAAAAAAAAGATTTTATACCTACAGAAGCAAATTCCTAAAACAAAAGGTGTTAAAAGGCCATTGGTTTAACAATTTGGTATTGGTTCCCTTGAGGGTTTTGTTTGGTATTTTTAGTGGGTAAAGTCTCTCTTGTTCTGACCTAAACAAAAGTGGATTTTCCTTCATTTCACATCAACCAAGAGAAATTCCGGTGCCATGGCTTGGTTTCTTACCAAACATGGAAATTCTCAGCCTCAATGGAGAATTTTTTTTTAAAAAAAAACTAAGTATGGAAAATATGATGGTGACATTACTTAACTAGCAGCCGTTAACTGTGAGCTTTGGGTTTCTGGACTGCAGAATACTGGTAAGTAGTTCATGGCTGGAAATGCTTAAATTTGGGAATTCTTTTCCAATTCCAAAATGGTATAGCTGTTTTTTTCCACTCACGTGGTATATTTGTATTCCAACAGATGTTTCATATGTGACTTTGGCCTGTGATAAAATCAATGCAGATATGACCTGTTTTACCTTCCTTAATCTCTATCCATATGTTAAATTACTGCTTCCTGCCTGTGCTGAGAGTGCCTTTGCTGGCAATGAAATACCTGCCAAGTTAGTATCTTCTTGTATCAAGAGGCTGATGTGTAGTGTGATTTAGTTGAAATGCAAACTGTTGCAAATGCCTCTTATTACAGATGGTGCTTCTGTTAAATATGAAGCTTTAAACTGTATTAGTTCAATATCTGTCTTTGTATGTTTAGTTACTCAGAGCGCTATAAGTGAAGAAAAATGGGTATGCAAAGTAAGGAGCGCTGAACTCTTGCGTCTTTGGCTTTAGGCCAAGTCTTTGAGTTTTGAATGCCCTTAATTTTAGGGTGGGCTTTGATCAGTACCCAAATCAAAATGGCTTAAGTAATCCTACCCATAACAATCACAGTAATGTAGTAGCTCCTCCTGTAGGCTTTGAAAAGATTCTGACTGCAAGATAACTCTGGGATGTGGTTCCAAAAGCGCAGCTTCAGCTAGCTGCTGGCAAAGTTTTAGAGCAAGTTTTCATACACTGAGAACACTAATATGCGAGAGCGGTTTGTCTCTGCTTCGTCTTGGTGGCACTGCTGGCGGTTTCTTGCTCGTGGAGTAGAGATGAGGGGTCTTTGCAAAGGAGGATGCAGTAAAACTACATGTTTATGAAGCGTGTTAGATGATGAAGGTGGACAAGAGCAATGAATCTGCGGTATTTGGATAATGAGTGGGTGTGGAGGTGGGAATAGATGGAGTTACACCTGTCTAGTCCTGGCTTGGAAAGTGTGTTGAGGTAATAGAAAGGACTTTCATGGGATTGGAATCCTCTCATGGAGCTGGGGGGAAGGAGTCAAGTGAAGGAGAAGAGAGAACTGATTTCTCAATCTCGGTACCTGGAGTTAAGACTTGTGATTAAAATGTTTTCTGTGCCTTTCATGGTCTTTAATTTCTTAGTGAACTAAACCTATTTTAAAAGATCTGCTGCTGGTAGAAGAAAATATCTGAGTTGGGCATTCTAACTTTTGACCATTAAGTGCCCCAGAGTGTATGTTTTAAATCAGCTGTGAAACCTACTTAAAATTACTGATTGACTCATGCCCTATAAGAGCTAAAAATAGAATGATCTGGTTTCTGGGAAGTGGCAGAGTAAATAAAGAATAATAAAACCTGTCACCCTTGCTGAGTTCTGTGTTACTTGGTCTGAAACAAATCAGGATCCTGTGGGGTATTATGATTAACGCTGTTTTTAGTGTAGGTGTAACCATGAATTCAGATTTGAGGGGAAAGAATAAAAGAACCAACTAATGAACAAGTTCTGACAGCAGCTGGCTATTTTCTGCGTGGTGATGCTCTATTTTTCTTCTCTCCATATAATCTTTAGAAAGTCTCTGTCTGCTTTAAACATCAGGCTACTCAATGGATCTGAGGTGAGTTGGGCACTTTATCTATATTACATTCTAACATGTAATAATTTTCCTAAAGTATGTGAAAAGTTGGGTTTTTTTCTGGTTTAGGGTTGTACAAGAAAGGGAGGAAGACAAGCTGGAGAAAGTTTGGCAAGGATAAACAATAGATTTCAGTTCCACTGTGGTAGAACAGGGATGCTCAGCCCAATCCGTTGTCACCCCTGCTCTGAGTGGCCCTGTCACGTGAAAATTCCCTGTGTGCTGAGTGATGGCAGCGGACATCTTGTAACCTGAATGGCGGCTGCTCGCATCCTGTCTGACGCGCTTTGGTTCTGGCAGTGTTATTTGCTGATCTAACTATTGTTACTTTGGTCCAGCGTACCTGCTGAGATAAAAAATTCCTGCTCTGTCTCCTTCTGGTCTTTTCTTAAACATTACTGGATGCTGTCTTTTTCTTTTCTTCCTGTTCTTGTGAAACCCGATCCGCCAGTAAATCAAAATCCACGGGCCTGCTCCATCGGTCACTTGGAGTGGGAAAATGAAGGCGGCGATTCTGAGGTGGCTGGATGTTGTTCCAGGCGTTACTGCCTGCGTGAAACCATCTCTTCAGGAAATGCTGTTCAGACGATCCGCAGTTCCCGTTTCCTGACAGGAGACGGTACACGGCTGGCAGATTTCTGGCTGCAGGGCCTCGTGTTGGGATCCGTACTTTGCTGCCTGCTCGTTTGTAACCCCTGCGTGATTGAGTGGTGAGATGCAGAGCAGGGAGAAGATTCCTGGTGTAGCACTGACTCTATGGGTTAAACCAATTCAGTGGAAGCAGGAAGGCTTGAACTCGCGCTTCCCATGGCGATTCCTAAATTCTTGTCAAATACTGACGAATTGTGGGGTCCCAGATCAGGAGTTGGTGTTTCGGGGCCCTTCCTCTCTGACGATCTAGGCACATTCAAAGTACGTTTGTTAAAGGAAGGCAAAATTGACTCGTTCTGAAACTGGCTACTTAGCTTTTTCTTCAAGTATCGACAATAAAAAGTCTCTGAGGAGCATTTTGAAAGTGTGTATGGGATAGTAACACAGACTGTCTGTAAAATTACCCAGTATGTCACTTACGTGGGGAAAAGGGAAGCCATAAAATGTGAATAAAAGCTGGGTGAGCTTCTCCTTGCTCAGAGAGCTGGCTGCTAAAAACTCTGCCTTTAGAAAGGCAGACCCTGCAAAATACTCATTCAATACTCAATTCCAGACTTAAACCAAGTCAGTTTTATGATAAAATAGAACAAAGAATCTTTTCCTCATTTAATCATTCGTAAGCCATTTGCTCTGGATTTGTGCAGTGAGATGTGATTGACCCTGGGAGGTGATCATCTGTTGAGCTGGAAGTGGAAAATTAAAAGTTTATTTGATGTAACAGATTTTTAAATGGCAAAATAGATAAGGGAGGAAAAAGTCTGTTAAAAAGGGTGAACTATTCAAGATGGTAAATCGCTGAGTTGTCATGAAAATTGCACATAGAAGTACAAACAGTGCAGCTCCATCTGGTGGTGTAAAACATAATGAAGATGGGTGATTAACGTAGGCACAGTGCACATGACAAAGAAGCCCGTGTTGAATTTGGCTGCAATATGTGTTCCTAGTACATGTTCCTCCTTCCTATATCTTCACTGTCTATTGAAGATGTTCTGATTTTTCCATAAAGACTTACAAATAAAACAAGCTTTTCGAAATGCTTACTTCTATAGGGATTTCTTTTCTAACTTTTTAATGTATAAACTTCAGATGGCAGAAGCGGAGAGGCTAAAATCAGCTGGTGTTAACTGGAGTAGGGTCTCTTAGACAACCTTAAATCCAACTCTTATTTAGAAAATAATGGATGGAGATCATGAAGATGTATATACATCACTGTTAAACAGCTGCTCTTCTTTGCCTAGTGGGGATCTGAGCTCTTGAATGAACAATAAGTATTCAAGGAGTGACAGCTCTGGGAGTGATGGACACCACTTTGCACTAATGAGAGATCTGGGAGCTTTTCCAAGGATGACTTAATTGAACAATTCTATATTTCTTCTGCTACGTGCATTGGACATGTGTTTAACCCACCGCATTCTGAAAAGCTTGTCAAATCTTGTCCCGCGTTCACGCTGTCAAGGAACGTGAAAGCATTGCCCAGGGGGTGGGTATTACTGGATTGGAGAGGAAGGCCAAAGAGGCGAGAACGCTCAGTGTGGAGGAAAACAAGGGAGATGCGTTGGCCGGGCTGGTGGCGGTGGCGGTTCTAAAAAGTGATGTTGGAATTAAAAAATGATTCTGTTGAGCAGTTCTATCTTCCTCCTCCCATGGCTTATTTCAATCAAGTGATAGCATCAGACATGGTGACAGGAAATGGAGCAATTACAGATAGACTTCAAGGAACAGCTTATCAGAATTGAAAGTTAAACTTTCATAAGCAAAAGGCTCATTCTTGTGCTTTGAAGCTTGTCACAGTTCCACACGCAAAGAGTAACTTAACCAGAAATACCAGATGGGAGCCAGGCAGTCTTCTGACCTCAGCTCTGATCCTGGTAAAAGTGAAAGTTCCTCACCACGCTGTAGAGCTTGAATTAACAGGGCTAGCTTCTCCGTCTCTACTGAACGCGTAAATTAAAACTCTTGGCCCTGTTTTTACGGTGTGGCAGCTGTATCCTCCTCGCCCTTAGATTCCAAATTATTCTGTCAGTGCTTTGCATTTCAACGAGCATCATCAATTAAAATTTGTGGTGCACTCTGGATGGAAAGGGTGCAGTTCAGGTTAGCAGTACAACTGCTAAGAATTTCAAAACCTTTCTGCCCTCATGCTGGTTTTGAATAGTTTAACTTGTATATTAATATACTATTTCTAGCGCTTTACTGTTCTGTGTACATTTTGAATGGCAAGCAGCAGTGTGAGCAACAGCAGTGTAGCTTTCTTTTGCAGCTATATTGCAGTAGAATGATGTTTGCAAAGAAGTCTCTTTATCTGAACCATTTTCAATATTTTTTTTTTTTTTAAAAGAAATCAAGTAAGAAATCCCTTGCCAAACCTGCGTGTGCCCTTTTGAACCACTTTGTCAACTTAATAATGCGGTGCCTACATATGTCTCTCCAGCTAAAAAATGCAAAAACTTCCCTGTGGATTTCATCACGCTCCTGCGAGGAAGGAGTCTCCTCCATTTCGGACACAGGGAGTCTGGCGTGGAGACACGCGTGATTTACCCTTGCCAGGGAACGGCCGAGTTGGAACAGAGACTGCTCCCTGACCTGCAGCTCTGTGTGCAGGGAGAGGAGTATTCCTTCGTATTTGCTCACCCTGTCTGACATCCGCTTGCTCGGGCTGATGAATCTGGGCAGTTGCCATCATTTTCCGCCAGGCAGAATCATTCTAGTGAGCAGTAAAAGATGATGGCAACAGGATCGGGGTGGGATTAGCATGACATTGCTCATACTGTTGGAAGAAACGTCAACTGTAATACATTTGGGTGTAAGCCAGGTAAAGCACAAATAGTCTTAATTTTACAGTTTATTCTAGTAGAGATAGATAATCTTATGAGTTGTGTTTGGCTGAGTTCTTCACAGGACATCCTCTGCAATTATATCAAGGGGATTTATGAGCCTATTCCTCCTACTCGGATGATAACCATGTTTTTCTTGGTATTGTTTGAGAGGCTTTAATGCTTTGCAGTATGGAAATTCGGCTCTGTGGAGGAAGACCAGACCATAAAATAGTTGTCTGGGCTCTTTGAAAAGTTGTGTAACTGGGCATCTGCATCACATCTGAAAGTTAGCTTGGATCTTTCCTTCCACCCCCCTCACCTCCCCCTTTTCCACGTCGCCAAGCCAGCAACTTTCATTATTAGCCCAGTGCTATTTAGGATCTGTTGGTGTCTGCGAGTGAGTCTAATTTGTATCCTACTCTTTTCCAAATAGCTACCTGCACTATTGCTGGCTGAAATCACGAGACTTGTGACCCCAATGGAGAGCGTGTGCAGTAAGAACTAATTCATAGTGGTGCCACACATTATTTAGGAGCTTTGCTTGTGTGAGCGGTCAGGTACAGACTCTTCAGCTGCAGGGAACTGAAGATTGCGCCACATGGGAGCGTCTAATACTGTGTTTCCTAGGCTTGTGTGACGTTTGGGGTCTGACTTCTGACCTTGTAGTCATAACTGTGTAATTAACTATCATGATAATACATCTAAGTAGTTAGATTTCTGGTCACTTACATTGAAATTTGAAGTTTGGGGTTCAATGTGATGTTTGACAGAATGTGGATGAAATTGATGATGTATTTTATGACAGGAAAAAAAAAAATAAATCTAAGAGTTGTAAGGGAACAAGACCCTAAAGTTAATCAGAAGCTTTTTAGCTATGAATTTTGATTTATATTACTTTGTAGGAAGAACCCAGTACAATTAAATCTTGATCCCCCTGCAGGGTCACACTGCTAATGTAATTGCTAAAGTAGGGAGTATTTACACATGCTGCTTTGCTACTGGTGAAGGTTAGCGGAGGGTACTTAATTTTATGGACATGTACTAAAATAGAGCTAAAACTTAAACTCTTATCTACAAAAAAGATTATGCTCCTGTGATTTAATATCCTGTAACCAACCATGTTAAGAGAATGTATTTAAAATGCGGAGAAACTAGCGGTTTGGATATGACTAACGTGAGGTGCTCAATTCTGCCAGTTGCTTGGTGGGTAAGGAATTCCTATAGACACCCAGGTAGTGGCAGGCTTCTACGCGCACACACACAATAGACCGGGGCACGCTGTTACAAATTAATACAACTGATGTATTTGCCTCCGTACGATCTTTTGCAGGATATCGCCCCACGATGAGCACGAAACCCACAGCCAGTCCGCTGTATCTGGGCTGCCGTACAATGGAACCAAATTTGACTTTGCATTGAATCTAACGTGTCTGCTGGCCTGACAGTACCAGGCTGCAGCTTCTACTGCCACCTGGTGTTTATGCCCAGGTTGGCCTGGGAACTGGTCCCAGAGTGATCCATAATGCTTTGCAAGAACAAGGTACTTTCTCAATGTCAAGGTGTGGGCCAAGGGCGAATGAGGCACCAAAAGGTAGAAATGGTGATTGCCATTCCCTTCTTATGGCTGGCTGTGCCATAAGTTGGGGCATAGCAGCTCTGGATGATTCCGAATGCCACTACATGCTCTTCCTTGTCGCATTAACCCTGTGAGGACACTTGTGCTATCTTTTAATGGTATGTGAAGATACATCTTCACAATGAGGTAAGCTCAGGAGTAGGAAATGTTTTATATGCCCTCATCCTGTTGCGATGAACAGCTTGGAAATGCATCTAATACCTTACACCACATGCTCCTTAGTGCTGTATCTGGCATTTTTTTGTTGCTATTATTGGGGCTTGTCCCTGGAAAAAGCCTAACTTTGTTCTCCTGCTCCACTTTACAGATTATAAGAACGTTTGTCCAAAGCAGGTATGATGGTTCTCCCCAAACCCTATCCTTCAGGCCTGTCAGTCTGAGAGAAGAAAGCTCAGCAGAGTGAAGTTGGCTGAAACTTGGGGCTTCTTCCTTTCTCTGGTCTACTCATCCAGTAGGGCAAAGCTGCTGTAGAGTCCAGCCGTTAATTTCATATGCCTTTCATGGACTCATTAATATTGCCTGTACCTCCTGCATTGCTCTTTCTTATCATTCTAACCTTGATCCCCTGTCCTTGTCAGCTTTTTTCCTCTTCTTTTTCCTGCTAGGATCTGATTTCCATAGGCCCATAACTCCCTGGAGAGAGGTGGACCCTCTTTTTCCACAACAAGCTCTTCCCACCAGTTCTAAAGACCAGAGGGGTTGACAGCTTCCGAGAGGATCCCATAAAAACAATGCAAACATGACAAACTACTAACACACAAAAAGGTAAACAGATTTATATTTAAGTTTAGTATGCTGTTAAAGGGTCTTCATGTTGTCAAAGATCATCTGTATTTTTTACTACATTATAATCATATGACCCATTGAAGTATTCTGAGTAGAGAAATAAAATCTATAACAAAACCCTATGGAGAAACTCTTAAATTGTGGAACAGATTTTTACTCCAAAATAGGAATGCCAGTGATTACACAAAACTCCCTAGGAATTTACTGGCTGCGAGTGACTTTATGGCGTGCGAGGCAGGTTAAAGCGCACGGTAAGATGCCACTTCGCTGCAAGATAGTAAGCAAACACTCAGGCCAGCATAATTTCCCCAATCCATGATTTATACCAGGAAATATGCCCCACTGCATGTTTCCAGAGACTCCTGTATTTCATAGCGGTTTGGGGATATACAAGTGTTATCGTTAGGGAATACTGTTACAGACAATAGTCTCTTGTAAAACCTACAATACAGACTCTTGCTGCGTCCTTCTGTCTCTCTTAGACACCACGGCAAAAGGTGCTGTTTGCCTGCATCTTCTACGTTCATTTATAGGTATGAAGTACGATGAGGAGATACTATTTCTTCTGTGCTCTCAATCTTTACGGCCAACGTGTAAAGGAATTAGCAAAGCCGACCTTTTGCGTGTTCCCAACCGCACTGATCTAAAAATTACTTGCAGGGAACTGTGTGGGAAAGCCCCAACAAGGAGTTCCATCTGGCTGGTGGCCATCTGCTGTCACAGAGGTGGTGTAAGGAGTATTACTGAGCTTAGTTGAAAAGTTCATCGGCTGTGCTTGACCCCCTGAACCCTTTGAGCGCGATTTAAAACGTCAATCAAGAACTTTGCACCATCTCATAAACGCTAGAGGGCACTGCTGCGAGTTTTACAGCAGGTATTGCGCCTTTCCAGGATTTAGTGCTCCGCTCGTAGCCGTGGCACAGGAGCAGCAGCGATCCCCCCTCCTGCCTCTGCCCGTGCCACAGACTTTTTGGGGACCCCTGCCCTGGGGACAGAGACACCCGCTGCTTCTGGCCCGAAGTGACGGTCCCACGTGGCAAAGAGCAGTGCGTGCCACTGCCGCAGGCTGTGAAATAGCTGAGGAGCCCCGAGAGGTGACGGCAGATGGTGGGAATTCCAATACTAGATGCCACAGGGAAACTCCAGGACAAGTAAAGAATGAGAATTGGTCTCCAGCAAACATGTGCAGGGTTTTACTAAATGCTTTTAGTATGTTGTTCAATTTTACCCAGGTAGTTGATTTTTCCGTTGTTGGTTTTTTTCTTGGGGTTTTTTTTTTGGTCTACTGAGCTTTAACTCTAGGAAACAAAGGGAGGAAGGAACCACTTAATGGATCAGCCCCTTCTGAAACCCTGTTAAAGAGCAGCTTCGGGATAAAAAAAAAAAAAAGGGAGGACGTTAGCATGAAGATGCCATTCTCCTTGCTTCTGCTGCTACAGAAAAGTGGAGTACGAAGACAGCATATTCGGTACTCTGATAGCACAACTAATGCAATCAGTTCTCTAGGTAAGCATAGAGTATTTGCTAAGATGCTGAAACAGCTACATACTTCAAAAGCCACACCTTAAGCTGTATAGTAAATAGTAATACATAGTTCTGCTCTCTCAGATAGATATATGGTTATAGTCTTCTGCATTCACTCACACGCACAAGCTCAGCGTAAGGGGAAGCGATTACAGCCACATTAATAGGCTGATAACATTGCATTTACTCTGCCAAAGCGTCTGCGTTTCACTGTGGTCATTGTAAAGGGACGCAATTTTTGTACCCAAAGATGTTCTCCATGTCAAGTCAAACTGGCTAAAAACTGTTGGTCCAAATGTTTGAAAAGGAAACTATTGGCTTCAGAATTTCTCATGCATTTCAAATGCTTTCACACTTTAAATCTTAGCAGATGTTTTAAAAAAACCACTTGCTTTAAAACTAAACATGCAAAAGATGTGAGGAAAACTTTATTGTTTACTCTGCTTTGAGCAGATAATGTGAGATTGAATGGGACTCTAAATATGTTGGAGGACACTGAAATCTGTCATGATTAGGGCAATTAGAGAAATAGTCCAGAAAAAAAGATAGATGACATTCGGTAGGAAAAAGTACTGCCTCACTTAAGAGAAATAATAAAATGCAAAAATACAAACAGGGGAAGACAAAGATACGCAGCAGTGCTTCAGACAAGGATCACAGAATTAAGAGATCCCCAGCTAAATATGAGTCAACCATGTCATGCCACCGCAGCAAAGGCTAACGTCGTGCCAGGCGCTACCAATGGCATTGCCCCTGCAAGCCTTGGAAAGCAACTTTCTTTCCTCATGCAGCGGTAGTTCCTCAGACAGTGTAGTGGTTGTGATTTCAAGTGCTGTTCTGCAAGAAACATGGTTAAATTGGAAAATGTCCAGAAGACAGCAATGAAAATATCAGAGATGTAGATATCATGCTATGTAAGGACTGTTTAAACAAGAGGTGTGTTAATCTAAAGAAAAGATCTGGAAGAAACATAAGTTTCTGTGTAAAAGGCTGTTGCAATCAATGGACTATACATTTTTTTGTTTGTTTGTTTGCATTCCTGGTGAACAGAGCAAAAATTAATGGGGCTTCAGAACGTATCGAGGAAGTTCTGCACTAGAAAAAGCTTATTATTTCAGTGTTACTCATAACTATTACGTTATATATCCTTAGGTGGTTGTAGCGTTTCTACCATTAGCGAACCTTATGAAAAGTTTTGGTAGATGTCTGCTGGGCATGACATGGATAAAAGTGATCCTGCCTTGGGGCAGAGGAGCGTATGACCTCTTGATGTATCACCGAGTCCTATTTTCCTATGATTGGGAGTTGTTCGATAACAGACTTATAAACATTCCGTTGCTGACCTGGTCACTGAAATGTTTGCTGGATAACTAACCTGCTGTCTCACAACAGGTGAATATTTAAAGACAAAACAGGAAGGGAAAGCATGATTCAGAATCAGCCATGCTTACTGGAAATCTTTGAAGGTTAGTGGGGAACAGTGCCAGAACTGGAAATGCTGGGAAGTTTGTTCTCCGGCAGAAGAAGAAGAAGAAATCGGCAAACACAGGAGACTAAAATGGATCAAAAATGCAGTCTTTAGGCAAGAGAGCACGACCTGGGGGAATGAGGTGGAGACATAGGTCTGGTGGGAGATGGCAATGTGCATGGATGTTATTTGGGATAATATTTTGATTATTATTTTTTCTTTCAAAATAGCTGCCTGACCACTGAATCAGGAAAACCATCTGTGAATGAAGATGGAAGGTAAATCGGTGCCTAAGTGTAGCTAGTTAGTGATCGCGAGAACAAGCCAGTCCTAGGAAAACAGAACAGTGCTTCTTTCTGGTAGTTTTTCTAGTGCAAATGCCTCGGGGAAAGGATAGGATTCACTGGGCTCCACAGCCACTCCAAACCTTCTGTCTGAGCAGCAAGACCAGTAATTGTACCCGAGCTATTGTAAATGCAGGTGCAGATGACTTGTGTGTCATTCTTTTATCTGAAAAATTAGCCTGCTCTTTTCTGTGAAGAAAAGGATCATTTAACTATAGAGCAGGCTGTTCTTTTAATATGCGGTATTTTGAAGGTATATTTCCTTTTGTGCAAAGGAAAAGGATATCTTCATCACCTCTCTGTGGCTTTCTGAGAACTAGAACAAAGGTTTTGAATGGGAAGGTTTTCAAATGCATCTGTGATCCGAGCATCTGCAAAATACAAGGGAGCTGAATACATGCGAAGAAGAATGTTAATAATGCTGGGGTATAGAGAATTCTGATGCAAATGAACCAGTAGTTGGCAGAGACTAGTCTCTTTTCAGTTCTGTTTTTGACAGTTAGAGGGGTGTGATGTAAGGCTTATATTCAGAATTAATCCTATCTTACATTGAAGCTTTTGGATTCCAGACCGGTTTCCTCTGTATTTGTGTTGTACTGATCACATCGACTGTTTTTATATGTTTCTTTTTTCAGAATTATATTTAAGTTTTCCCTTCACATAGAATTTTTTTTTTCAAGTGTTAATTCTGTCTCTTCAAGCCCATGTTGTGTTGGCATTGGCCTTAGTTTGGCTCACCTCTTGGTGAAAAGCAGGCTGGCTCCATATGTCCCTCATCAGCAAATCAGGATCCAGACACTTACTTTTGAAGTTCTTCTATCAAGATTTTGGGTGTATCAAAAAAAAAAAAAAAAAAAAAGGTGTCATGGTAATGCCAACTCACTGGTTAGAATTCTTTCTTGTGCTTATGGGACAGCACAAACTTAAATGTCAAAGGAACAAAGAACTTCAATTACAAGAAAAAATAACAGAGGAAGAGTAACTTTTACAATCCAGGGACTCATGGGGAGTTTGGGGGTTTTTTGTGGTTTTTGTTTGCTTGTGATTTTTTTTTTAACAGTGTTTAATACAAGAGTATACTCTAACTGATAAGCCAGCCACTGCAAAGGAGTGCTTACTCCAAGGACTTTAGAGCTATATAGTAAGAAGATATCAACAACTTGGGTGGTTGTGTTTGGACTTAGAACTGTAGTGTCTTAGGGCGGCACGGAAATTTTTGTTAATGATCAAGCTGCAAATTGGGTCCCTACTGACTTTCGGAGCAGAAATGTGTCAAGTCATAGTGAGTTAACAAGCATCAGCTGCATTGCGGTAATGAACGTGTGTGTTTGCAGCGCACCCGATGACTACGCAGTACTTAATGTAGTCAGCTCGTATGTGATAAGACTTTGTTGTGGTACCCTAGATGTAAGGTGGAGTCTTCCATCTACATTCTCTTTGGAACAAGAACATATTATTTCATGCGTGTACAGCACTTGGGCAAGAAAAGCCTGCAGTGATAATTCTTTCACTTGCTAAGCCTTGCTAGTGACAAGAACGGGGTTTGGCCATTTTACCTGTTGAACTTGTGCCTCTTGCTATTCAGAATCCCTCCATAGCTGCAGAACGGTCTCCACATGTCAACGTGACTGATAACACATGACAACAAAGAGGAATTGAATGTGAAGGAACCATCTCACGCTGTTTCTTTGCTATTGCTCATCAGACTGTTTTCGAAGTTTGGGCAGTTTTGAAAGCTTGTGACCCAACTTCCCCTGTTACTACAATAAGGTGTTTATCTCACTTGCTTGACTTGGGTGGCTTCTGGCAAGTAAAGGACGCAGAACAACCAGCTCCCCCTGCTATCAAGAGCCAACTAGTAGCTGAAGTTGGAATTTCAGTGTCTTGTAGCTGTTAGGGTGACGGGGTGTCTTCCAATGATAGCCTAGGCGATACAAATAAGCCAGTTTCCTTGAAATACTGGGAGAGCGCTAGAATTCCATAAGGCTGGATTCTGACATCTCCCGTATTCCAACCATAAATGTTGGAGGCAGTGGTGGCTTGGGGGCAGGTAGCAACTGCAATTGCCCAGACCTCCCCAAATGGTCAGGGTGAAGGTATTTATTAGAAAACCAAGAGAAGTTTTTCCCTAGAGTTGCCTTTAGTCTCTCCACTTGGAATTGTGGACAACATTAGCTTTGTCAATGTGAAAGTTTAGCCTAGTAAAGGTTTAAGGGGTGTTTGACTTTAGGGGGATTCTGCAGAGAACATGATTAATTCCTCTGGACTGCACATCTAGCTGGTAACTTGGCTTGAAATTCAGTGCTACAGCAGTGTGCTTGCCTATCAGACACCTTATTCTGTCTGCCCTGGGGAAACTGAAGCAACTAGATTTTAAATTTTCCAATTAATCAAGCTGGTTTTCCTAAAAAGAATCAAGGCCTCCAGTGAACCAAGGTCTCTCCGAAAAGGAATCACCAGGTTTCCTGTGAACAGTAAAACGGTGTCATAAGTAGATCTGGTTTTTAATTCTTGTCTGTATTAGAGTAGCAACTGGAAATCTATAAAATATGGGCTGCGTGCTTCACGGGTGCATGCAAATAGGCATTTCCTGTATCAGTGAGATTAGTCTTTACAGGATTGATGAAGAGGGAAGTAATTGTTTTTGTCTGTTTCGAAGGCAGACTCCATTAGTCACGCAGGGAGAGGCGGGAACACCGCCCCAGACACCCCAAGCCATTCTCCATAGGTCCATCTCTTCTCTAGATCCTGCTGCGAGACAGGAGGTGAGTCCCGGGTGCCTACTTTGATACTACTCTTCACGTGTTAGATTTCTCCAAAATCTCTCCACTGCCTGTCACCTAAGTTTTCTCTACTGGCTGCCAGCAGCTCTCAATCCTACCCTGACGCTATCAAAGACGATCTGTATCGTCAAGTGGATTGTGTGTGGGGCTGCATGCCAGCATTCCTGATTTGCTTATCTCGGCTGTGCCGCATGTTTGTTAACCCTTCTGCAAGTCAATTAATCTAGTTCAGCCTTTAAAATTGGGATAATGACATCTATGTAATGATGGGAGGTGTTTTTAATCAGCCTGAGTAATTAATGCAATGCTGTGGCATACATTTCTCTGTCTTTAGGTCAGTGGTTTTGTAGTTTGTGACCATTGATAAATAGCTTATTTGTCACACTCATGTGCCACCACTTTATCAGGATTTAAACTTTGTGGCGCAGTTTTATTCCTCACGATTCCTCAGGAATTCTGAGTCGAGACTGTTTGAAACGAAGTTTGAGAGGTAAGAACTACGTTCTTCAACCCTGTTAGGTGTTAATAGAGACAATTTGTTAATTGTTTCCTGTTCAACGGACATACCTTCTGCTGAAGGTAAGTTTGGGTTGTAGACGGAGACTAGAGAGACCCTCTCTGTGTCAGGCACCACAAGCCATAGCATTTTTGTTAACTTCTCTTTTTTGTTAATCTAAAGCCAGTCAAATTATATTTCACAGAACTGAGAGCCTTAGTAGAAGAAAGCAGTATGCTTTTCATGCTTATCTCTCAATGCCACTGCCAACGTTTCTCCCAGTGTCTTTTTTTGTCTCTTTTTTTTTTTTTTTTTTTTTTTTTTTGTGTGTATTTTTCCCCGGTGTCTTCCCTGAGAGAAAGGAAGCACAACCTGGGTTAGAATGTTCTACGCTGTTCTGATCGGGGTGTTGGGGAGGACGTGCCCAGAAGTGACATAAGACACTTCTATTTCTCATGGCCTGTAGAGGAGGGAAGAGGTGTTACCAGTTTGTTCTATTCACCCAGACCAGCAAGCAGAGCTCCCAAGGTCGCTGCTGGAGCTGGGCAGCTCAGAGCTGCTGCTGTAACTGTAGCTTTTTTATAAATAGGATAGGCTCAGCTGATTAGCAGTCTTATCTTCGCCAATTAATGAGGATAAGCGTTCATCATGTTGCAGAGTTCGTGCCTCTTGCAAAATGTTAAGCAACTGCATGAAGTCACTTTGCGTGGGACAAAAAACCTGCCACTTTGAGATGTTTATTTTTTTAACAGCTGGTATATATTCTTCTGGAAAATGGTTCTGGTGGTGATTTATCTCTTTCATTTTAATTAATTTGGAAAAGTCCATCCCAAGAGCCACCTCAGATGAAAACTTACGCCTCAGTTAGCTTTTGCAGTCAGTCATTGGGTACGGACAGGCATAGTTAACAAAGGCGCTGCGTCCCAGCATGGTTCCTCTCTGCTGGAAGATGGTGTTTTACTGCAGCTTTTAAGATGAATGGTTTGACTTTGTAAAACTTAGTGCTATATTCTTTCCTAGTTATGCATTGGTGTTGTCCCTTTACAGTTTGAATACCTCTTTCAGCACCTGAAAGACATCAGTCTCCAAGATATCATTAACTTCATAGAACTGCGTATTGTTTCCTTAATTCTTTGCAGACTGGGCTCTTAACATTGTTTGGAAGGAGGATTAAAGAGATATTGTAACTCAAAATACTGCACTTTCTAGAAACTGGTGTAACATTGCCTATGGTATTTCCCCATATGTAGCAACTGCTTCCTGTTTTTCAAGTTTGTTGTGTCATTTATTGACTGTCACTTCTTTGCAGTTCCCTAGTTTCCTGAAAACATAAATGTCTGCAAAAACGAAGAAGGAGGAAAAAAAAAAAAAAATCCCAAATTGCCACATTCTCAAATGGTGTATCTGGTTCTCACTTTGTGGGTTTATCCTGATATACAATCCAGTGAGCTACATGTGTGAGCCTATGACCTCTTTAAAGTAGTATTGGCTGAAAACGCAATTTTGAAATTAGAAAACCCGATTGGTTCTGGTAACTGTGAAGGATTGTTTTCTTGTTGGCATCTATAGAGGGGCCTGACCCCACCTCTGTTGAAGTTTGTGACAAAGTTCCTGATGATGGCAGGCACACTGACACCAAACGCCTTTTTGTTTTGTTTCACCTTTGCTCAAAATTTGGTTACAGATCAAGGACAGACTGGAAAATGGTTTCCTGCATTTCAGGAGCTTCTGTTTGTAGTTGAGGTAAGAGTGACTCCACTATAGTAAGGCAGCACATGTTCTCAAACAAGAATTCTGTATTAGAAGGAGTATTTAACTGATGATCTAAGGGAAGATTATGGTAAAAGTTTGTGACGGTTATTGCAGGGTAGATGGCTGTGAGGGAAGTGCATGCAAACAACTACATCCACAGCAAAGGGATTAAAAAGTGAGGCATGAACTGAAGGGCAGGAAGCACATGAAGCCAATTGCATGTCCAAACCTGTGCCTGCCCTTAGATTACATGTTACAGGTGAGATTACGTATGTTACGCACCTGGCACCTTCTAACATGTGCTGAAATTTAAGTGTCCGGTCCTGTACTTGTGATTTGCCCCCCAAGAACTGACTGCCAAAGAGGTTATAGTATTATGAACAGACCAAAACCACAGCAGTGTACTGCTTGGCCTTGAGGAGTCTGCAGTTGGTTTAGTTTGAGGAGGATGTAACTGCTTCTCTTCAGTTGGTCCATTGCTTGGTCAGCGCTGTTATGATGGATTTGGACGGTTATGATGGTGGCGAATGGATGTAGAGCAGCCCTGAGGAGAAGGATGTGGGGGTGTTGGTTGATGAGAAACTCAACACAAGCTGGCAGTGTGCGCTGGCAGCCCAGAAAGCCCCCCACACCCCGGGCTGCATCCCCAGCAGCGTGGCCAGCAGGGTGAGGGGGGGATTCTACCCCTCTGCTCTGCTCTGGGGAGACCCCCCCGCAGTGCTGCCTCCAGCTCGGGGGGTCCCCACAGCAGAAGGACACGGAGCTGTTGGAGCAGGGCCGGAGGAGGCCCTGGAGATGCTGGGAGGGCTGGAGCCCCTCTGCTGGGAGGACAGGCTGGGAGAGGTGGGGGGGTCAGCCTGGAGAAGAGAAGGCTCCGGGGAGACCTCCGAGCCCCTTCCAGTGCCTCAAGGGGCTCCAGGAGAGCTGGGGAGAGACTCTGGGTCAGGGAGGGGAGCCATGGGACGAGGGGGAATGGTTTTAAACTGGAAGAGGGGAGATTTAGATTAGATATTAGGAAGAAATTCTTGACTGTGAGGGCGGTGAGCCCCTGGCGCAGGGTGCCCCAAGGAGCTGTGGCTGCCCCATCCCTGGGGGTGCTCAAGGCCGGGTTGGACGGGGCTGGGAGCAACCTGGGCTGGGGGGAGGTGGCCCTGCCCAGGGCAGGGGGTGGCACTGGATGATCTTCAAGGTCCCTTCCAACCCAAACCGCCCTGTGATTTCGCGGCGGATGCTGAAGGTTTGTGCCCTTTTCTTCACGTTCGCTCCACGCTCCACGTTCACAACCTCCTCCGCGCAATTCCTAATTGAAAATAAGACGCGACCAGAACGCCGTAAGAAGCCCCACCGGCCCCTCGTACCGCGCACGCGCAGCGACGCACGGGCCGGAGCCGGCGCAGAGGCGGGGCGCCGAGGGCGGTGCCGTGGCGCATGCGCGCTGCCCCTCCCGCGGGGCCGGCGCTGCTGAGGAGGCGGGGAGAGGACGATGGAGGCGCGCAGGGTCTGCCGGCCCCGCTCACTGCCCGGGAGCAGCTGCCGCCGCCACCACCACCACCACCCCCGCCGGGGCCGCCGCGCCGGCCTCTGAAGGGGGAGCAGCCTGGGGCGCGGTGAGTCGGGGCCGCTGGGAGGGCGGTTGCGCTGAGGGGAGCCCGCGGAGAAGCCCGGCCGGGCCGAGCGGCCCTCCCGCGGCGGGGGCCGGTGCGCCCCGCTGCGCGTCCCCGCGGGGGGCCGGGTGTGAGGCGGCCCTGCCGGGGCCGCTTTGGGCTGTCGTGCCCGGGCGGCCGCCTCCCCCCTCGCGGGGCGGCCCGGCCCGCGTTCTCCGCGGCGGCTGCGGGCAGTCGGTCCGTCCGCGGGCTTCCAGGGAAGGCGACCGCCAGGAGCCCTGAGGGAGGAGAGTTTCCCGAAAGGAGAACGAGTAAAGGCGCGCAATCTGCTCACACATCAAGTGTGTGGCATCCACCTCCTCGTGTGTTTACCCGCCGCCTTTCTGACCAGAGGGATGGCGGAGGGGTTTGGGTCCTTAGTGCCCGGTCCGTGGTGGTGCGGATGAGGGTGGGGGTGTTCCCGAAGCTGAAGGGTTAACGAAGGGACTTGTTTTCCCTGGGTATTTAACACGTGATAGTCATACTGTCTGTTTTTTAGTAGAAATAGCAGTTGAGTATGTAATCAAAAAACACTCTACTAAATTTCAGCTACTGTCAGACCGCTAAATTTCAATATGGAATATTACATTTTGGGATGGTTTTTTTTGTTTGTTTGGGGTTTTTTGTGTGTGTGTGTGTGGTTTTTTTCCCTCAGGCACACTAGAATATGAAGTTCGAAACTAAACCAAAAAGAAAGTTTTGTCTATCTGATACAGTTGTTCCTTCTGTCTCGGGTGGCGGGGGGGTTAGTGCCTGAGGGATGGAGTCATATGCATGTAACCTCTCTTGGAGTGCTTTCTTTAGCAAAATATAATAACATAACAACTTCTGCACAGAATTAAGTGATGAAGCAAACACGGGTCTGTAGTAATGGGGCAAATGGTACCGGTTTTGATATAACATTGTTCTTATGCCTCAATACAAAGTTGATGATAAGGTACAAAATGAGGAGTTTTGAAGGGCTGATGCAATTTCCAAGAAATTAGTAGAAATGCTGCAGTCTTGAAAGCATGTTAAAAGTAGTGTGAGTGTTTGGTCAGGATAGGACCCTGCAATAATCCTCTAATCATGATGATTTAAGGCAATACATTTGACACGAAAAGTGTGTTACAAAATAACAGCTTACAAGCATGCTTATTAAAAAAAAAAAAAAAATCACTTCATGACTTGCAGCCTTATGCTCCTTGGGTAGCTGCTTGCGTGGAAAGATTGTATTTCTCTGTATGATCTTCAGTGCGATCAAACAGCGGAGAAGATGACTTTTTAAGATGTCAGCTCTTATTTGGTCGCCTGGATGTGGATTATGTATATATGAAAGCTTAGAATCGTTTCAGACTTCATTTGTAAATAGGACTCTTAGCATCGACCTGGAGTGTGATTCCTTAATAATAGTCTGAATAGGTGTAGCAAAGCTTTGGGGATGTTATGGTCTTATATCCTTATCCTTCTACATAAAGATGGTTTGATGAAACCTCTGTGAAGTTCTGTTTCATGGGTGTGTTCATTTATAATGACAGAGAAGTTGAAGATGAGAAACTACAGTAAAAGGTTGGATACATATGAGAGGTGACTCAGCTGGCTCCTTCGTGTCACCATCGCAGAAATTTAATATTAACTGTTAACACTTTTTCAACTGCCCTTCATTCTATAATGCTGAACATCTAAATACTTTTTTTTGAAGTTTTTTAACTTTTTTTTTTTTTTTTTTAAACTTTGGACATGACTTAGAGCAGAGCAGCCTTTTCACTAGTTTGTTGACATGTGCTTAAAGTTTTTGGATGCGATCCTGGAAGCTGTTCAGTGATAGTTTTGTCCTTATGTCAAGTCTGCTTATTTAATAAAGGTCTTGTGAGGGAATGTTAATTAAACAGTACATGGTGTAAGCTGTAGTTAAAACATCCTGAATCGGAAAGTATTACATGGAAGGAATATCAAGTTCTTAGGCTGTATTTAGTAGGTCTGTACACCTTCTTACTTCCAATTTTGTGCTAATCTGATTTTCTTTACTGGCAGCATCTGTCAGATGAAGATACCTCAAAGTCACTTCGAAACACACCTTATTCATTATTTACTATATAAATGATTGTTTTCTGCACTTCTTAGTTAAGGGTGATGCTGTGGAATAGGATGCACATGTATCAACTGTTAAGTTACTGAGAAAACTAATTCTTCATAAACTGCTTTCGCATATGGTGCATTTCCATACGCTTTGTTAACTGTTGTAATTTTTATTTTCCTAGGCCCAGATCAAGCGCTCGATGTTTGGATAAAAAGGAATGAGGAGTTGATAACCTATGTAATGGGAAAGCAAAAGAAAATGATGTACTTTTAATTACCTGGGCTTGTCAAATTTTTGTCTGTGCCTATTTTGCAGGGCAGATTTTTAAGAAATAATTAGTTGTAATGCTGGCTTTTGAGAGTGGGTGCATAGTGCAGCTATGTGTAAGTGGATCTATGGATATCTTTGAGAAATATGCTGTTGGGGACAGGTAAGAGGAGATGAGAGACTGCTCACTACTGATTTTCACTCTCAGTACTTATGAAATAGTTTAGCAGCAGTCCATATTGAGAGCTAACTAATGATATAGATAAAAACAACTATTTCTTATAATTTCCTAGGGTAAGTCTGTAAGGATAGGATTTCTTTTAGAAATACCAGGTTTCTATACACCGGGGAATCTGTTGGATATGCTTGTTCAAGTCTCTGGAATCTCTGAAGTAAAAATGGTAGGCTAGTTTAAGATGATGATTTAAAGAACAAGCAATGTAAGAACTTCCCTTATTTACACACGGATGCCGAAAGCCCCTTTCCAGTCAAAGATACCGAATATCTCCTTTTAAAGTAATTTCTTTTCTGAAACTCAGATAGATAAATGACTTGTTTTCTGTAGCTGGTTGAGAAACAACCAGCCAGAGATGTATTCCTGAAGCCTGATGAAGTTGTGGTAAAAAGTAATACAAATTAAAATCTATAAAAAATAGTTTATGTTGTTTGAGTCAGATTTTACAGTCTGTTTTACATATGTGCGTGCATGATCAGATCAATTATGTGCATAATCAACTAACTGGCACAAAATTTATATTGAGCTTATAGTTGTCTAAAAATGGAGTTGTTTTTCTGATTTTAGTTGTAAAGAGTTATAATTGTGTTGAAATGACTATTTCCCAAGTCATGGTCACAGGTGATACTAAGCAACGAGTGACCAACAACTAAACGTTGATATCATTACAAGTGCAGGATCTTATAAATTATTAATGAATGACGGTAATTGTACCTCTTTGTAGTGCTGTTCTCTTAGGGTAAGCCTCATCTACAGTAGGAGCAAAAATATTTTCTAATTTGATTAGGTGGTGGTTCTGTCTAATTTAGTAATGAGCCAGTGCTCATTCTAAAATTACAATTTCATTTTATTGATGCTTTTGTTATCTAAAAGTTGGGATGCTGTGAAACATGATACTTGTAGAACTGTGGAGATTGTCATCCTCTGGTAACTTTACAGCCAAATATCATTATTCTATGAATATTTTCCAGAGCCACAGTCCATTTTAGTGGTCACAATAATGTTATGATCCGTTCTCTACAGGATACAGTGGGAAATGCATCCAAAGTGGTGAAACTGTTTTAGAAATATCTGCAAATTTTTAATGAACCAACTTTTTCCCAGTGTTGAAATCAATTGAGGAATGTACTGTTCCTCTAGACTTCATTATCTTAGATACTATTTGTTTGTAGTTTAGCTTTTATTCGTACACTGAAAGTTGCCTTCTATTTATATTGTGATAAGGCTTCTTTTACTTGGCTGAAATAATGATGAGAACTTATATATGGGATTTCTAGTACTTTTGGGGAGGGACGGTTATTTAAAGCTTGGGTTTGGTGTTTTGGTTTGTTTTGGGTTTTTTTTTTTTTTTACTTCTGCAAAACTGCTGTCTAGCCAGCTGTTTATCTTTTATTTGTGCTGATTATTTGTGGAAGTGAAATACTTCACATTTGTCCTTATTTCATCTTATTTGTTTTGGACCATCTCCCCAGTTTGTCACAAATGATTTAAGAACTTCAATATCATCCTCCAACATTTTTGTCTCTTCTCAGCATGGTATTAATTTCATTTTTGTGAAGAGCTGAAGTTTATTAGGGTTATCTCTATTGCATTTTTTCCCCCCTTATTTTGACCTATTTTGGTTTTTTTCTTTTACAGCTTTGAGTATTCCACTTTTATTTGTACTATATATGTATCACCTAATAGGAGACTATAGGTTTTTCTGAGTCTTGATTCCTTGGCAAATATCTAAAGCTTTTCTTCCTCTTCAGTATCTAAAATAAATTTATTTTAGATGTGAATCTGTGCTGGTCTTGAAACAACTTTGTATTGAGCCTCTTCTAAATCTGGGAACACGCATGTTTTAATTCTGGTCGTTTTTCCTTCCAGTATCTTCCAGTTACCTTGAAGAACTTCTCAATTGGCCAAAGCCTTTAGAGAAGTGTTTATCGAAGTGTGTAAACTCTGTGTTTAATACTTACTCTGTCAGCTTTGCTAATACTGAGATTTTACTTCTCTCTCCTCCCTATCCCCATTGTCCTGTTTTTTTCCACAGGAATTGAATTTCTCTCTCACTGAAGTTCCTTCACTTCCATTATGGAGATGAATCGAGAAAAACTGTGTACCAGTAAGGCCGATGTGAGCTCAGATTCTGCTTATCATTGCTCAACATGTCATGATGATGAGGAGTGGAGCAATACTAGCCGGGGACGAGCTAAGTCACGAAGTTTGTCTGCTTCACCAGCCCTAGGAAGCACCAAAGAATTCCGGTATGTCTCTTGATTCTTCCTATTATTGCTACCTTTAAGAAAAATAAAATAAAATATTTGTTAAAATTTAAGTTATATAGATTTTAATTTTTGCTCCTCTTTTTACAAAGCTATAGCCTTGCAGCTGTGACAACTGATAACGGACAGAAATAAAAATCGTGTTTTGTGGTAATAAATAGAGAGGAAGATAATCAGTGAACCATCCTGTAGTGGTTTGCGCTGTGAAATAACTTGATTTTCCGAAGTAGCCATGTAGGTGGTCATCTCTGAGCTGACGTTCATGTAAATAGGTTCTTGCTTGTTGTGAGGCCTAACTTCTGCTTCAGTGTTTCTTGGGAGATCTTAAACTGCTTTTTGTAGATATTTCGCCAATGTTCTGTGTATGCATATACAGCATCAGCAAGGCAACACATTACTCGCTTTGTATATGCCATTTAATTGCTGTCTGAAGTGAGTACGTCAGAGTCTGGATTCAGGAAAGTGTTTGCATTTAGAAATGGCTATGTGAAATGTTATATGTCCTTTTTTTTTGAGGACAAACTGCACGTAAAACTCCTATCTGTGGCATCATGTATTGAAATTATTTCTTAGTAAGAAAGTTAAGAAAGTATGGGTGTATTTCCAGCTAGAAGTTCTTAAAGTACAAAAACTTAAAGGTTATTGTTTTAAGTAGATAAACACAAGATACTAATTTTCAAACTGGAGGAACCCCTTTTACCCAAGTACGTGGCTTCTGGGGTTTTGGGGTAGATTTGAACTTTGAATATTATTATATTTGTCATATTTCAACCTAGCTTCAGAACTTTTAAGTACCTTCCAGAACTAAAATACAAATGCATCTGTACTAAGCTACGTTAACTCATAGCTCGGGTCACAAGAAAGGAACAGTTTTGTGCTTGGTTCCAGATCTTTAATTAGTAGGCAGAACTTTTCCTCTTGCTCAACAAGTTGCTTTTAAGGGATTCTTAAAATGCACTTCAAAAAGTTGTTAGTCCAAAATGAAGGCAGGAAGTTAAAGGTGGGGGGTAGACTAAGAGCAGATCTATAATCGAAATGCCATGGCTGCCAAAACAGGTATCTCCAGAGTTCATAGTCTCAAAAAATAATCAATCAACAGGAGAGACGCTTCTGCAGATTTTTACAAATGCTCTAGCTAGAGCTCTAGTGCTGTGTATTAAAAAAACCTGTAGGAGTATTTAGGTTATATGGTAATGTGATGAGGCAGCACAAAGTCAGTTTGTGCTTGCAGATTGTTTCACAGCACTGAGAAACGCCCATTTTTTCTTTGAGCCAAATTTCTAATCTGGTTGCAAGACTCTTGTCATGTGGACAGAACTTTTGATTTTGTGATCTTTGGACCCATTGTAAATATTGAAGAGCACGCTGTGGTAACAGTGTGTCTTGAACTAGTGGGAAGCTTAGCAGAAATTTCTTTCTTACATTGTGACCCTCTATAAAAGCACGGACAGAATCATGGAGGAGTTTCTCAACAGCTGAAATTCTCGTCCAGTTACTGCTTTGCCGGTAGGAATGCTCTTGAAAGGCAGAGCATATATGGGTGAGGTTGAAGATCACAGGGGGAAGCTTTATGGTGAAGGGAGGCAGAATAAAAGCGTTTATCTGAAGAGGCTAAAAGGTTAGGAAAATACTTGCTTTGCATATTTAGTTCAGAAAGTCAGTGTACTCTAATGCTTTTGGTAAATGTTCACAAAGGACTGCGCTCTGACTGCAATGTTCTAGCTACTATGTTGTGTGTCATAGTCAATATGTTTAAGACTTTAAAAGCATGCTGCTGTTTTCCCTTCTCCCCTTAAACCTTTAAGAATGTAGACTTCATTCAACCTGTGTAAAAGACCATGTGTCCAGATTTTTGTGTGTTATCTTCTAGCTAAATAACTACTTTTTAAGTCTAGGAGTGATCTTTGTAGACCCTACCCATTGTGAGTTTGAATTAGGGTTATTGTTTACGAGACTTTTCATTAAGATTCTCTGCATTCATTCACTGACTGCGTTCAATTTAGTGCAAAATTGTCACAAGGCATTTTGCAGAATGTCAGAAAGTGATCTCAAGCTTGCTGTGTAGTATTCAGACTGAAGTAGTTGCCTATCTGCTTTGAACCAGCAAGTATATTTTCCTAAAAGATGTATAATTTCCAGTGCATTGCTGCTTATTCTTAGCAAAGACAGTCTTACTACAAACAACTTCAAATTCTGTTCACCATCTTTTGATTGAATAGTGCATAGATTGAGTACTAATAATACCAGGTAAAATCTCAATGAAAATGTGTACCAATTACTAATTAGAGCTTGTAGAGGAAACTTTGAGTATCATGAAGGTCAGATGTGGATATTTAAAGTCTCTTGTCGGAACAGAGTTTAGCCAATTATCAGGAATGGTATGGAATAACAACCTGTGTTGAAGGAAAGCCAAAAAGACAGTCATTTGGGAGAGGGTTGAGGGGGAGCAAGAAGTGGAGGTGGTGTTGGCAGGGTGTTATTTAACTGTCCTGATTTCAAGTGTAATTGTTCACAAGTAGATAAAGACTTGCCATTCCTTTACACATATTGGTACACACACAATCTCTAATGAGTCAGTCCTTGCTCATTTTTCTGTTTTAATATAAGTAAATCCTAAACTTTATAAAACATTTAGTAATAATCTTACGTGACTGGATTAGTCATGCCTGGACTTAAATGGAAAAAATTATTTGAAAAACAAATACCACTTCTATGTGTTCAATATAAGGAAATTAAATACTTATTTTCATTATTGGAATTCAAACCTTACACAAGCATATTTTCTTAGACATGGAATAAATAAGATTCTGCCATTATTCCTTAATTGTATCTTTGTAACCCGTCATCTGATTTTGATTTTTATTAGATTTCTGAGGGTTTTTTTAGTATTAAGAATGAATCATCAGGCTGGCCTGAGCTACTTTATAATATATACAATAGAAGGCAGTGCAGTAATGATTTGTTACTGCCAAGCAATAGATTAGTTACCAGTTCCTGTGTTAATTGAATTAAGCACAGGAAAGGCACATTTCCCATTCTTTTTTAATGGAATAATTCTAATAGCATTTACATAACTGTTGAAACATTATGTAACTTGACGAAGTTTTACTCCCATTTACAGATTTGCTGAAGGAGGTGGGAGGGAAGTAAGACTGAACAGTTCTGACTTGGTCCAGATAATCTTATCCTAGAGCTAGCAGTAATCCTGTTCTGGGTGGGATTAAAGTTTGAGGATAAATTACACTTCAGAGGGCCTGTTAGTTTGAAGACAAAGATCATATTAGCTCTTATTAGATAAATAAATGAAAAAAATTTAGCATTTTTTCCTACCGATTCCAACAGCATTTTTTCTGTCTCTTGGTTGTCTCTACCTGCCTTAATCTCAGCCCGAGATGTCTTCTATGCATCTTCCAAGAGATTAAAGTAACCTAATGGGTAGTCCTCAGTTTAAATGACTGAATTATTGCCCCAGTCTTTCTCAGCAGTAAAAACACAGAAATTTTTCAGTCTTCAGTAATTTGTGAATGCTTCGTAGCATGATAGAATCCCGGGTTGGAAGGAGCCTCCAGGATCCTTTCTTGGCAAAAGCATGGTCTAGACAAGATGTCCCAGCACTCCGTCCAGCTGAAGTGTGCAATGACGGGGAATCCACCACTTTCTTTGGGAGATTTTTTGCAATGGCCGATTGTTCTCATTGTGAAAAATTTTCCTCTTGTGTCCAATTGGAATCTCCCTGGGAGTAACTTGTACCCGTCACCCCTCGTCTTTTCTGTGTGACTCCTTATAAAAAGGGGGAGTCTCTATCTGCTTTGCAGCCACCCTGTAAATTCACAGAACCGGCCTGATAACACCTGAGCATATCTTCTTTGAGGCTGTGACACTTCCTTTGTGCAAAGTGAAGATGAAATGAATACAAGAAGAATATGTGCCTGGTACTAGTATTTAGGAAGTGATTACTCCATATGTAGAGGAGATAAACTGTGAGCGAGGCTTTAATTAAAATAGCTTTCAAGGAGTAGGTACAGGAGTTAAGTTTTAGATTTGAAATGGGATAGCTAATACGTGTAAAATTACATTGGCTGGTCAACCACAAGTGTAGGTTTAAGAAATGTACTTTGCCTAGCATTGCCTAGCACAGATTTTTCAAAGAAGTGTTTTTGGTGATTGGGGAGCTAATTATAGCCAGTTTGTCATCACGTTTCTTTTACTTAGTGATTATTTTTCTATATATATATTTAGGAGAACACGCTCCTTGCATGGACCATGCCCAGTGACCACATTTGGACCAAAGGCCTGTATGCTGCAAAATCCTAAAACGATTATGTAAGTACTCGTCAAATGAATGGTATTATCTTATTCTATGTGGAAGATGATGTTTGCTTTTCCCCTCTTCGGCCCCTAATCAGTATTGTTTGTATTTTCCCTGATATTCAGAGATTGTTATGTTGCTTGATTGCCAGCTTGGGGGCTCTGCGTTGCCAAAATTGGCCTGCTGTTTTCATCACACTTCACCTATTACAAAGTCAGTCTGAGAGGGGAATGTTTAGCTCTGCTGGATGGTATTCTCAAGTAAAACCCCATTACGTGTGCATTAGCTTCATCTGCGTGTTGAAAAATATAATGTGGGTTTGAATGTTGTCAGGGTTGTTTTTTTTTTTCCCCAAGGGATGATAGGACATAATCAGTATTTCTCTGTGTGAGTTTGTAGTGGTTTTGCCGGTTGGAATACTTCCAGACATAAAAGGAAATTAATTTTACTAGTTTTACATTACTAATTCATGTAGTGTTCTTAGGCCCAGTATCTACTAGTCACAGCTCAGTGTATCTATTTGGAAAAAATCCTAACCGTTTCACATAAAAATACGGCAGGGCATGTGAATAGTATTAAGTACTGAAGGTTTGTTTAGACATGTTTTGCGTAATCTGCAATCCATGGTTTGATGTCAACAATGGCACCTATAATAAACACTTTCAACATAATTGGCAGTAAACTCACCATGGGTATTAAACACCCTTATAGCAAACTAATTATGATACGGAACAGCCATTGGGAGCATTTTCTTTATTCCATCAACTTAAACCACATAAATAACAGTGTTTCTGAATGATAGAGAAACAAAAATTTTGATGGACAACACAAGGAAAGGATGAGGAGTTGTTCTGTGTACTGTGAAATCGGAGGAAAGCCTTCTCCCTGTCTTGGTATTCTGTGTTTGAGCTCGTAGTTTGAATTTTTGTATTTGATCTGTGGCACTTTAAGTGTATGAATATCATTAAGGCAAGTTTGCTTTTAGACTCTGATGATAAATTTAATTGTGAAAAATAAGGGTGGTTTTCTGCTTAGCAGCATAATAAAGATTTTAATCTTGCAGGTTGGGTGGTATGAAAGTGTTGCTTTTGACACCATGTATTATATACTTAATAAATGATGTCTTGACTTGGTCAAACAAAGAATATCAGGGTTCTACAGATTAAGCAAGTTAGCGGTCCCTATTTTTGTCCCTTTAAAAAGTTCTTTCAGTTAAATGTAAGGTATTTAAGTATTTATCTGCCTGAATATTTGCCTAAGTAGTAGTAGTCTTCCTCAGAACAGGTTGGTGACATCCTAACTGTTCCTACAAAGGTGCGGTGGAAATCTTGCAGCGTACAGTAACTCTGAATTTCCTCATTCTTTCTGTCTGTGCTGAAGTTGGTGGCTTGGAGTGCTGCAGCTCCTCTGAAAGCCCAGCTTGCCTTGTGTTTACCCACCTGACTGGTGAGCACGCTCCACCCCATGGGCCGGGCCAGCTGGTCCCATATAATGATAGTGTCAAGATCAGTTGAGTAGAGAGGTGGCAGGCAACACTCAACGCGCACTGCTTCCAGAGAGAAGACTGCTTATGCAGTGTTCGGAAGAGCTGGGGAGTAGAGGGTGCTCTCGGATCACTGAAGGAAAGGACTATTTGAAGACCAAATTGTAAATTACTATTCTTACTGTATTTGAGGTTTTGGTTGTGGCTTCTAAAAAAAAAAAAAAAAAAAAGGGCAAAACCTTTTTGTTTGGGGTTTTTCTTTTCTACAGTCAGTAATACTGTTAAACTCTTCACTGGAGAGAATTCTTTAACAGAAAATTTTAGGTTTTATGTGCAGGTGTAAGTTAGGGAAGGTCTTGGTGTCTCTAAGTGCTAGTGTTGATGATTGTATTGAAAAACCTGCTTTCTGAAGACTGTTAGGTAAGATGAGCAGATGAATTGAGTTACTATTCAGTGAAGAAAGAATCAGGTGCTTGTGGTGTTGAGGAGAGGGAAGGTCAAATACCTGTTTTTAAACTCTCTCTTGAAATGGGATTTTTTGTATGAAATCTTGCCTCTGAAGATCTGTTTTATCCAGGATTTTTCTGTAAAGCCTCACAACTTTTTATTGGAACTGATTCAAATACTTACTGGACGAAAAAAAAATCAGAGAAAAATGTTTTCTTTTGGGGTAGCAGTTTATTAAGAAGTGATAAAAGCCTCAGCCTTTTTGTCTTGGAGCTGTTGCATTTGCCTAACTCCTGGGAAGAAACATGAAGATCTTAAAGCATGTTATGAATAATCTTTCATTTAGTAGAACTACGTGGAATTGGTGAGTACCACTGAAACAGGCAGACTCTTTTGTTTGAATAAGTCTATTAGTTCTAGGTTTATTAAGTGAAAAGTGGTGCTTTGCCACCTTTAGAAGATAATCTAATCATCGTGGAATGGTTTTGGGGGTGGTACTCTATGTGTATTTTTTACCTTTTAATAGTATTGAGATTTGAGAAATTTAATTTTGTGAAATAAGCTGTGTTAAAGAAAAAGCTTCCTTAGTCACCGTTTGTATTGGAAATAGCATATAAAACTTCAGCTTCAGTTCCTTTGCAACTGCTTGGCAGCAATAAACACATTAATGCAACTCTTCCTATTTTATTTTATTTAATATTTTTTCAGTTTAGCTGTTGGTTGGTTAGTCAAGTCAGAGGAAGCTTTCCGATTTCATAGTCTTCAGATTCACGGTGATATTTGAGACCGAGTATGGTATCTTCAGAACGCCCTTACGCTGAGCCAGGGGCTTGGACTAGACTATCCCCAGAGGTGCCTTCCAGCCTCCCTCTGCTGTGGTTCCTTGACTGTAAAATACAGCAAGATGAACCGTAACATAATGTTGGGAGCCTGTGTGTGGCACCCAGTGTAAGGGCATGGTTGTATTCCTCTGTGAAATGTAATAATATTTAGAGAGAGACTGCACTGTTTGTTAGTGAATGTTATTGGTATTAGCCTACTTCATTAATCTATAGTTTCTGCTGTATTTATATGTAGAATGGAGGCATTTTGGAAAGTAAAATGAACAGGTTATTCCACCTCCAGCAGCATGATCTGTTTTACTTTAACCCTTGAAGCACTACATCCAAATCTCTTTGTAAATTTGGTTTGTTCAGCGTTTTCATTAATCTGCTTTGCTTTATGGATTATATGTGCACCATATGGAAAAGGATGGGGTGCTTGCTATGTGCAAATTACAACTGTGAAATTATGTAGCTTAGAAGTAGCTATAAAAGAAGGCAAATGCAGCTGGGTATTCCTAAATTGACTAAATGTATTATAGAGCAACATGAGGGTTCTCTTACTGAACCCCCTTGAAAGCTCCAAAATTATTTGTGTACGTATATTTAGTTCTTGAGGTTCTCAAGTCTTAAAATGCTGTCCTAACTATAGGCAGACAGTAGTTTTAAAATACTCTTTGAAGTTTGGGTTGTTTTTTTGTTGTTTGGTTTGTTTTTTTTTTAATTTAAAGTAGTTATGCTACTTTAAGCAGATAAAATTGTTTTGGGATCAACACTAAAATAATACATACACTAGTTTTAAAGAAATTTTGCACGAAGGTTTTGAGTGCTTACATATCTGTAATGTTTGCCTGGAATAGAAGTGTATGGGCATCTGTTCCTGTTTAAGCTCTTTATTTCTGAGGCTTTATGATAGGAAGTATAAAAGTTGCAAGTGCAGACTTCCTAGAAAAGAGTTTATGTACTGCAGTTTTTTCATAGTTGTTAAGGTTATCTTGAGGATTCAGTACCCATGTGAATCTTAATTATTTGCCCTTCTCTTGTGATAGTGTTGTTTAGTAGTAGTAGAAAAACTGTAGAATTGGTGTCTGCATCTACAGGCTTCAAACTGAAAAAGTGCTGAAGGAAACATTGCTAAAAGAAAGAAAATAATATTTGGGTTGGAACTATTGCACTATTTTTTAAATTTACATTGACAAGCTGTTTGACTTACAGTAGTAGATAGGAAAAAAAAATATGCTGTAGCTTTTTCTGATTCTCTAATTGGATGTTTCTCCTTATTTTGAGTCAGGTTGAGAGGAGAGAGCACTAAAACAAGGGAGAGGAAAGCACTATGGCTGGAAGCATCAGGAAAAATGTCAGTTAGTTCAAGAACTTGATCCAAGAGCTTTTGTAGTGCTTCTGTTAGAGTCCCTGTTTGCACGCGTCCTTAGTGTGGTAGCAGCTACGAGAATGGACACCTTAATACTGTGTTACTGTCTTCATGTACTAAAGCATTGATTGGTTAAGGGGGCAAAAGTGTCATTGCACTACGAACTACTGCATCCTTCTTTCTATTTTTTTTTTTTTTTCTATTCTCCAGGCACATTCAGGATCCAGCAAGCCAGCGGTTGACATGGAACAAACCTCCCAAGAGCGTCCTTGTTATTAAAAAGATACGTGATGCCAGTCTGCTGCAGCCTTTTAAAGAGCTTTGTGTGTATCTTACTGAGGTAATGAAATCTAAATTCCATTTTTCGCCATGATTAAAAATTTTACATCTAAACTGTTCTCAATTACTGATTCTGTTGAATGTGGAATGTACAGAATTGTATAGTGCAAAGAAATTGTTATACTCATTGCCACTGGAAATAGTAACATTTGTTTCATAGCTTAAGATCAGTACTTAAGCACTTTACAGAGTTTAAAAAAAAAAAAGTAAAGTGAAAACTTTTCTTCATTCTGTTTGCAGTTCTAAATGACAGGGAATGGGATATAAAAAACATAATCCTTTAAGCCTTGAACAAACATAAAATGTTACTGTATCATGTAATCTGTATTGTTTAGTTTAATTTGTTAGACGGTCTGTGCACGCTGCAAAATTCTCATTAGAATTAGACCCCACATTAAAATAAACCCCACAACCAACAGATGCAGACTGCTTCTGTAAAATGTTAATTATACGTTTTAAACTACTGCAAATTATGGGGACAGTCATATTTTGTCATTTTAAGAGGTTATTAACAACCTTATCTTACCTGTCTTAAGGAGAACAATATGATTGTGTATGTAGAAAAGAAAGTATTGGAAGACCCCGCTATAGCTAACGATGATAATTTTGGACCAGTGAAGAAGAAATTTTGCACCTTCAGAGAAGGTATGGTAATGATTTCTTGAAAGCAAAATTGAAGTATATCGCTTACTGGTCTTGGTATTTCCTTAGTTGTTGAGTCAAGTTCATTAAACTAATGTGTCTTTTGCAAACAGCTGTGGTTGTGGGTTTTTTGTATTTGGGAGTAAATGTTGGCATGCTGCCCTTAATGTGTGTTAGGAAATAAGACTGATGATAAAACTGAATTAAAAACTTGTATTTCAATGTGGCTTCTAGATTATGATGATATCTCCAATCAAATAGACTTTATCATATGCCTGGGAGGAGATGGGACCTTACTTTATGCTTCTTCACTTTTCCAGGTTGGTCTTTATGGGAAATAGACTTAAAGACCTCTCTTCTTTTTGAACTGTTGGAAGTTTGGGTTTTTTTCCCTATGTTATTGAGTTTGACATTTGTCCTTTGCTGTTCATTCTGTTTTTTATCAAGCCTGTTTTACCCTATACCTTCTGAAAATAATGTATGTAATGTGTTGCTTTTATTATGCACAGTTGAAGTTACGTCAATAGTCAAAATAATTACAGGCAATTAGTTGAAGTATGAATTGCTTTTATTCAGTAGCTTTTAAATTCTTTTCTTTATTGATAGGGTAGTGTACCTCCAGTTATGGCTTTTCATCTGGGATCCCTTGGATTTCTTACTCCATTTAATTTTGAGAATTTTCAGTCCCAAGTCACTCAGGTTATAGAAGGTAAATTTAAGGGGACAAGGTGTGGTGTTTCTGTTTGTTACATTTTCTGTAGCTTTTACCAAAACTAGTAAATTTTCTTAAGCAACTCATTTAGGTTGTCCCGTAAGATTGAGTCACAAGAAAACTAACAAAAAGTATTGCCTTGCAATAAAAGCACCCGTTCAGTGCTGTTTTCTGTACTGTTCTGTTAAGGAAATTGGCTGAGAAATAACTCTGTCCTGTGTGCAGTTAACAAGTAAAAGATGATGCAGAACTTATGTTAAATGACAGCTGAACATGCAAATCGAGCGTAGCTCTGGTAGTCTGCTTCTCTAAGCAGTGCAGTGCTTAAATATGGAGAAGTCAGGCAAATAAAAGATTTGAGGAAAGAAATACTTTGTTTCTTCAATATGAGGTTATTTGAGTTGCATCCAAAGTAAATTCCCCAAAAGATGTATAACATTATCAAGGTGCTGGAATGTTGTCTTTTCATAGGTGTTTCTAATGCACTGATTTTCTTTAAGCTTAGCTTTTGTCTTAGTGAAGATCACATGAGCCTAACTGTGTTTTCCAATCTTGATCATGTCCATATAAAACTTGAAATCTTCTTCTTACATGATGAGTAAAGGGAGGAAGGACTGGGTTCAAATTTGACTTTAATTTTGCTCATTACTATTAAAAATTAGTTTTGAGCTTTAACTAAGTGTAGACAACCATCTGTGAATGAAATTGGGAAGGCTGAAAGCACAGGCAGTAGATGGATGGCATTTCATACAGTTTGCTATTCATTACCGGGGTTCATTGGCTATACTAGCGTATCATTTGTATGTACTTTCTCCTGTATTTCACTTCTAGGCAATGCAGCACTTGTTCTACGAAGCAGACTGAAAGTGAAAGTAGTAAAAGAGCATAGAGAGAAAATGACAGTACAAAATGGTATAGAAGAAAATGGAGTAGTGTCTACAAATCTGGAGAAAGAAGTGGGCAAGCAAATTATGCAATATCAGGTCAGCGGGCAAAATAAGCAAAAGAACTAATATGCTGTTTGTAAATTGCTTTTTATTTGTTTTATTGTAACTTTCCATTTTCATTAGTTTACTTACACTAGCCCATAGTGTGGGACTGAGCTGTATTGCTCTAATTCACAATATGTGCACTAAATAATGAGGAAATAGTGTACATCATTACTTTCTGCAACCGTTAAGTGCTAACAGTATACTTTCCTATAGTGTATTTTCCTTTGATTTTGAAAACAAAGTAGTAGTTCTAAAATGGGATATCCCAAAGATTTTTATAAGTGAAGAGAAAAACCTCGCACGTTGTTAGTAATCAGCTTCTGGAAATAATTCTTAACATCTAAAAACTTCAGCTCGCACTTGATGACAGAGAGTCTAATTTAGCAGGTACTAAATCGATATGAATTTTTCAAAAATCTGGAAAGCATGTTGCAGCTTGTTATTTATTACATTGCCAAGTCAGCAGTAGCAGGCTGGTGTCATATTTGATGTCGTGGCAGGTCCTAAATGAAGTTGTGGTGGATCGTGGTCCTTCTTCTTACCTTTCCAATGTAGATGTCTTCCTGGATGGGCACCTGATAACAACAGTGCAAGGAGATGGTGAGTCTGCTTCATGACTTAAATTGCTTATTGGTTCATGTGTAGACTTGCTATTTTACTGGAGGATTTTCTCACATGGAAACAGAATCTCAAGCTTTGGTTCAGTGGTGACAGAAAACATTGGTGTGCAAAGAATAGGTGTGTTTGTTCGCTCACTGGTAACTAATGCCTTCCACAATGACGCATTGAAGTGTTGTAAGCTTTGTTTAGGGACTTGTGAAGGCAAGTGGCAGTTTCTTTGGGTGCGGTATGTTAGGGCTAAGGGCAAGAAATAGCTCAGAAAAAATTTGCTTGGATATCTGCAATTTGCTGAAGGTCTCAGATCTCAACTCATGAATGACAAGGTCATCTTTAAAGCTCTTACCCTTAAAAAAAATGAATGTCACTGTTAGAGTTGTGTAACCTGAGATCTAGAAGTTTATGCAACTTACATGAAGCCATAGAGCAAACGTGCTGTGCCAGGATTAGAAGAGAGTTTCTGACTTTTTATGTGTTAGATTGCAATTCTCCTGTGAAATACAAGTTGATACATTCTCTGCTTCATTTTCATAACAGTGCTGTTTCTTAGTCGTCTTCCAAAATAACACATTGATTGTCATGCTAATGCAAGTGAAATTTTTGCTCTTTTCACAGGAGTCATTGTCTCCACGCCGACTGGGAGCACTGCATATGCAGCTGCAGCAGGAGCTTCTATGATTCATCCCAATGTTCCTGCAATAATGATCACCCCAATCTGCCCTCACTCATTGTCTTTCAGACCTATTGTTGTTCCTGCTGGAGTGGAACTCAAGGTTAGCTTCTGTTATGTTACTTCTCTTTCGAAGTTAAAAACTCCTGTAGTAACTGCGTGAACCTGACCAGAGCAGAAGAGGTGTGGAAATGCTGTGTATCTCCTGCATTCTGTTATTTGTAGGAGGAACAGATCAAGTCTGGTTGAAGAACATGTCTGTGTTTGAAATAATATACCCACTAACAGAATACTTTACACTGGTTCCTACTGGATTGTCCTTGTGTAACGTTCTGTAAAATGGGAATATATACATTTGCATTCTGGCTAATAAAATTTTACATGATTTCTGCTAAAGTGCATGTAAATCAGTGGTCTTTAAGAGAATGAAAAATTCTACGTTCATGGCTAAAACAACAAATACTGTCAATTTTGAGTATATTGGTAGTTATCTGCAATTCACTAATTAGGTTTTGTTAATGCTGTCTTGCAGACAAAAAGGCACATAATACCTGAATGGACTTATTGTGTATTTTTAACAAAATACCCATGTGTAAGGAGAGCTCCTTTCTACTGCTTGTGTCCGTCACAGGCCTGCAGTCTGCTGCGGCGGGCAGAGAGCTGGTGTGTTTAGAAGGGCTCCCCTGGGGATGTTAGAACATGAGCGTTAAGAAATAAGTGTGTGCTGGGGTTCTTGTTCCTGTTTTACAACACAATGTTTATTCGTGGCACTGCTTTCGGTCCCCAAGCGCTTTCATGTTGGTGGGTCTTACTGGCCAATGGTAGTCAATTCTTTCCTCTTAATAGAACTGTATGCTAAATATGAGCAAAACGTCCTAAATTTGACAGCTGTAGATTCATTATGTATTAAAATCTATTCTTCCGGATTAACTTTATTTTTCTTGAAAGAGGTGCTAAGTCAACTCAGGTAACTGAATTAAAGCATACACTGGCTGTAACTGGAAGGTCTTTCTGGTTTATGACCTTGTATTTATAAAGAGGGGGTTTATTGGATACACAAAAATGCATATATATGTACCAAACATGAAAGGAAGGTTTGGAAGTTGTGGGGTATGTTACTGCACTGGTATTATGGACAGATAATGAATTTCAGTGCAACTGTTGCAAAGAGTCCATCCTGTACTCGGAGGGAGGATGGAGGAGGTGTTTGTTCCTTGCTCTTGAAAAATAGGTTTTGGACCTGAAGTTTAGTTCTTTCCTCTTTTTCAGATTATGCTGTCCCCGGATGCCAGGAATACAGCATGGGTTTCATTTGATGGAAGGAAGAGGCAGGAAATATGCCATGGAGACAGGTCAAGCCTTTTTTTGATTGTAGCATCTCTCTATAAGTATAGAGCATACTAATTGATGCGCTTCTCTCATTCTCTAACATCTGTCAAAAGGGTTGCTGGACGGGAAGAAACAAGCTTTTATAAACCACCTCTTACAGCACAAACTGCGCTAAAAGTATTTAATTTCAACTTGAGTTTTTTTAGATCTTCCTGTGAAAGCAAGTGAAATGTTAAGAAAAGCACGTAAACATTGCACACTTGACAAGGAGGATGGATGTGTCTTTAGAAAATTCTGTAAATTTAACTTAAAGATAAATCTTAATTTGAGAAGATGTAAACCAACAAGCGTTGTGTGTAAGCAGCACCTCTGAATAATGCCATATGGCATAAACTGTCTTGACTTCGTGAATGGTTGTGGTCACTGGCAGTGCTGTTGCCTGGAGTGAGCAGAGCACAGTGTGTGAAGTTTCCTCGGTTTTTATGTGCAAAGCGTGGTGGTTTATCTTAATGAGAGGTGATTTAAGGCACCTGTGTGATATGTGACTGGTAGACTTGCCATTCAGCATGACCTCTTTTTTTAATTTATCCAAGTTGCCAGGCAGGAAGAAGTGCATGACACTCCATCTTGAACTGTTGGTATTTCCTCTGAGGTTGAAAGAGCTATAGAATAGCTCAGGAGAGCAGCAGGGATTCAGCTGTGAGCTTTGGCCCATTGTTAGATGCTCGCCGCCTTTGTGCTGTTGCTTATAGTTTAAACTTGAAACTCAAAGGCCAAGGCGGCGACTTACCTTTTCCTTTGTCCCTGTGTTGTGGATGTGAAGACTAGCAAAAGACTGCAGGATGTCATGGAGTGGGTTCAGTATTCTCACTTCTCACTGTGCCACAGTGTGTCTGTTCACAGTTTTAAGCCCTGCGTTCACCGTTGAGGGGAGCCTGCAGGCTTGGTTATTGCTTGATTATGGAAACTCGCTGTTTTACCAAATTGGCTGAACATAGCACTATGTCAGCTAGTGAACAGAAGATTGTATTTATTTAAAAAAAAAACAAACCTGCTGTTCATTGCCCTTGACTGACCGGGATGTTCCTGTGTTGTTGCAGTATTAGCATCACTACCTCTTGCTATCCCCTTCCTTCGATCTGTTTCCGAGATCCTGTGAGCGACTGGTTTGAAAGCTTGGCCGAGTGTTTACACTGGAATGTTCGGAAGAAGCAAAATAACTTTGCTGTTGAAGAAGAAGAATTTTGAGTGTCTACATCTAACAAGACTCATGGGAATGGAAAGTGGCAGTATCCCTTTTATATGCTTGGGGTTTTTAAGTTTTTGGCTAACAAGTGTGGTCACCATCTCAGACATATATAGTGATTATAGTCTGGATCTGTCTGATCTGCTGACGGCTGGAAATGATTGTGCTACTTCCTGTCCACTGAGAGTAGGAATGGAAGAAATTAGGCTCTGATTGTTGTAATCCAATCTGAATTTCTTTTAAATGAGCAATCTGAAAATGGATTATTTCTGATTGGTATTGACAACCACATCTGTAAATTTGTTTGTAACCTATAACTTACCAATAATGTGGTAGGCTGAATGTAGATACAAAATATAAAAGTGGCATTGCAATAGTCTGTTTAATTTGGTATAATTGTAATTCCATTTAAGACTGCTATGCATATAAAGGCTCTGAGAAATTTTCTTAAAAAAAAAAAAAAAAACCCAACAAAAAAACCCAAACAAACCAAAACAAGCTTCTCTTTGTTAGCTTAAATATGTCTTGCCCAGAACAGCTCCCCATCAAGACAGCGCTTCAAATACTTTCTCCTTACTTGTGAAGGTGGCACACCATAGAGAAATACCAGGAAGAATGTTTTTTATGAATAGATGGAATTAGTAAAAAAAAAAGTGTTTTTTTTTAATATATACATGTATATATCTTATGCCCATTTGAACAGTGTTTGACCCTTGGCTGTCATCACTGTGGAAATGACCACAAATAGCACAGACGAGCACTGGTGTGGGCGGAGGTGGTTGTTACAGGGATCTCCAGTGTTGTAGCTGAGCTAGTTTGTAGCTCTGCAGTTCCTGTTGGCAGGAATCACCAATGTGGTGTTTTTTCTTGTTTTGTTGATTCTCTGGAATAAATGGTAGTGTTAGAGACTATAAAGTGGAAAAAAAAATGCTCCAAGTGTTCAAGAAGAATCTGGACTTCAATTACCGCTCTATTGTCGAGTGCCACTGTTGTCTCGAAGAAAAAGAATCCCCTGTACTGAGCCCCGATTGCCCTCGACTTCCATAGGTACCTTCCAGCTCTTGGCGCTGCGCAATGCGGAAAGGGATACTGCCTTGGGAGGCTGAGAAATGAGAGGACACATTCCCAGTAGAGTAGCAATGTGCCTTCAGCACACTCAAGATATTCAAAGTCTCGTATTTACTTTTTTTAAGATGCTTTCAAATATTTCTAACTTCTCTATGTACATATTTTATTGTATGTGCTTTTATGAAAGAAAAACAAAAACCAACAAAAAAAAACTAGTTGGGAAAAAAGGGTTTGTACTGTACTTTAACTGAAAAATATCAAACCCAAGTACAATGTTTACATTTATGTTCTCTGTGGTGCAGTCTCATGATCATACTATCCAAACTTTAGCATTTTGAAAGTCTTGCTGCATTGGTCATTAAAGGAATGGACATTATCTGTATAATTTAAGCCTATGGCATAATATTGTGGAGGAGTTATTTTACTGATGAAGGTGGGATTTCCTTGGAAGTGGAGTGAGAAGCTCTGTTGAACTTTTCATGATTGTCTTATGTTATTTATGTGGTCCAGGGTGGTAATGGGAAATGAATTAATTTCTGAACTCTGCCTAACTGGCTGTCTTCTGATGGTTTAAATAATGTCTCTTCCATTTTGGATGCTGCCCTACTCTGTCTGATTTTATTAAATCCAGGTGAGAGCACTTTTCCATAAAAGAGATGCAAGCTCTTCGTTAATGATATAAATCATAATGAAAATGTGTTAATAGAAATTAATACTCTGTTTGTAAATTTTGTAAAATAGAATATTGGTTTGATTTGGTCTAAATAGACAATTTTTGTCATATCTCGGAGAATATCCAGATAGCTTTTGGGATTTATCTTTCACTTGAATCTGCGGTAATTGTTTTATCACTGTTTTGAAGCTGCTTACGGGTTCCCTAGGTGGAGTATTCAGTTATTAAATAACTGTTTACTTTTTGAACTATAGAAGTGTCAGACTTTTTGCTTTGAAACTATTTTATTTAAACATGCAATAATTGAGAAAAGGAACAGGGTATAGTGGCTATATAAAGGTATTGTTAAGTGGAAAACAGGCAGAATACTAGGCATGCTAGGAAGTGGAAATCATTTTGCGGAGGTGAGGCGAAATGATTAATGAGCCTTATCTAGTATTTTTTTAAAGATAAAACGATATTCAGCACTTTTTATTTATGCTTTTTATAATAGTAAATCTATTATTGACTAAATTGCCGAACTTTAATTTTCAGAGTGCATAGTTCATGAAATCTGTAATCAAATCTTGCCTAACTACTTTCTCTAGATTAGATCTAGATTAGGAGTTGTCTTTAAACTGATCCCGTACTGCAACAGCATTACTGGCTTTGAGGCTTCTGCAGTTGTGCTTGTACAACTACTCCCGCTTGATACCGATCTCGTGGGGCTCACTGGTCAGCCAAGTAGAGAGCTACAGTCGCTGACTAAGGGAAACTCGCGTGATGGCTTTAGTCTTTGCTCTTTCTTCAAAAAGCTGCATTGATTATAATTGTACCAGCTGCTTTATACCAAAACACAACCCAAATTGTGTTAATACATTACGAATTTATCGAACTGTACAAAGTCCCTTTTCAAGGCCTTTAATCTGCAAACCCGCGATTCGCAAGCAGACTAGTGAGGTTTAAACAGCACTCAAGTTTTTGCATATTTAACCGCTTCAAGTGTGGTAGATTCTGCTCAACTCACAGCTGAACCAGAGAAAAGCTGTAATGCAGACTTGGTTATATTGGCAATAACAGCTCCTTTTGCTGATGTAGCTTACTCAAAGTAACTTGTTTAAACTGTACTAGTAAAATAGGGTTTTGCTGATTAAGAGCAGTGTTTCTAATATAAGGGTTTGTAAATGTCACCGTACCTACAAATCCTTTCCAGTCTACAAAGGGCCAAAATGAAAGCTTGGAAATTAATTTGGGTTTTTCTTTAAAATAAAAAAGTTATTCTGTAGTAGAGAGTTATTAACAACTGATGTAGTATGGAATAAAGCAGTGTACTGAATTTTTAAAAGAGGAAAAATCATGTTACATATTGTTAATGCTTTGAAAACTTGTTTTAAATATTGTTGAAAACAAATATTTTTCAATCCTTTCAATAAAATCTTTTTGTAAAGTTGGATTTGTAAAGCAGCATTTTGACTGTTGAGAATATAAAATTAGGTATACACGAGGACTTGCTTGGAAGGCAAATGTCCAGTGTGGGGGGTTGGTAGGTTGTCTCATGGGGCAGTAGCATCTGTTGCCTAGAAATACATCTAAGTCTTTTTTGAATGTGTATGTCCGGTGCCAGTCTTTTCTCATAAGTTTCAAAATAAAAGCTGGATTTGCAAAACAATAACCCACCGTTTCTGTGCCAGCGGCACTCTGCCTGTGCATAAAGCTGGGAAATGGCACTGCGAGGACTGGACCCTCATTTTACAGGTGATTCTTTTGAGATATTTATATGCACTTTGCTACTCTTGTCTGGCCAGAATAAAGGCTTCTTCAGCGGCCCAGTTGTAGCATTGAGAGCTGTAATCACCACAGTTTGTTGAACCAGCAAAAAGTACTCTCCACCCCTAGAGTCTTTCCAAGCTGAGGTATCAAAAATTTTGGCACAAAATCAGTTCAGCTCATTACAGCCATCCCGGGAAGTTAAAAAAAAAAAAAAAAAATATCTCGTACTGGATGTGAAGGCCAACCCAGGTCGTACTTGCTGCTGCTGTTACCTGAAATACTACATTTAACTTAATCTGGGTCTCCCTTTCTGAGCAGCAGCCCTACTGCTTGATGACAATGTGTTCCTTGTGCAGCTGCGAGGTGACTTACTGCCTCGCGAGTGAAAGGAGTGGTAGAGAAGCATGTAGCATTTACCATGATATTAGGATTTGTTTTGTAAAAACACGATTATGTTCTGAAGACAATTTGAACTAGCTATACCAACTAATGACTTGTTACTCTGGGGCACAGGATTGCAAGGCCTTAATGCCCCTTCCTTAATTTGTCTTTCTTAGCTGCGTTCTTTGAACTCTTCTGGAATCCAGCTTTGTATCAGCTGTTGTGCGTGTGCACAGCAGCTTGAGGCTTTTTTAAGGGGAGTCATGATCACAAAGGGGAAAGAGTTTGGTCTCATGTATTGTCCACAACCGGAAAAACAAGAAACTATACCCAGAGAAATGCAGTTAAAGCTACCAATACTTTGTAGTGATGGGAAGACGGCAAGTTGATTCATTTTTCAGTAACGCACAATGAGAAATTGAACTCAAAGGCTTGAACAAAGAACAGGTAGAAGATATTAATGCAAAAATTAAGCACATAAGTGGTTTGGACTACTACTTCCTATTGGGTGCACTTATTTTACTGCACATGAAAAAACAGCCTTTCTATGTGCTGCTTTTGAGAGATTTCCTGTATAGCCTGGAAGCGAAGATCAAAGAGGGGAAATGTTTGTGTATATATAAGGTGTTGTGTAAAGAATCTGCACAAATTACCTAAAAGTGATATCTCCTTTTATGTCTCATTCTGGGTAAGCCTTGTGAAATGCTTTCGACAGGGGAAGTTCTTGATGACATGTAGAGCAGTAGCTGCTGTTTGTTTGGTATGGTGTGATATGTTCCCATTGTCTTCCTCCTCTATCAGTGAATACCAATAAAAAACCATGATGAGTAACTTTGGATTTATCCAAAATTAACTTTGGATTTAGCTGGATTAATCTCCCGCTTTAATAATGGAAAGTGTGAAGTTGAGTTGTCTGAACAAGTTGCTTTAATGATTGCATCCAGGATTAGAGTGCTTCAATTTAGAGTAGACCAAAGATATTGTCTGCAGATTATGACAGGATTGTGTATCTGGAAACTTTCAGAGATTCAGCCCAGTAGCTCTTATCTACACAAGTATGAACTTCAAGACCTTGTGAAAAAGAACAGGCATATTTCCACAGGAACTTAGTAAGACTTTAGTTGGGAATAAGAACATTTTTCTGTGAAAATATGAAGGTTAATTCCCCAAGGCATAACAATACATTTCTGCTTTTGGGGAGGTACGTTTGAATGTAATCACAACTTTTTTTCCTTCTAATGATACAATTGCTTCTGCCAGTTCCCTGCTATGAAGATAAAAGGAGCACAGCACAAGCCAAATTTTGTCAGCTCATTCTGACCAAGTACAGGCCTACTGCAAGATCGACGTCTTCCCGTAGGAGTCCTGCTCTAGGCAAGACCTGCTGCACGTCTGCTGCTTTTAGAAAAGGATTGAATATGCTTAATTGTGTTCCTCCATTTCAGCAACAATTCATAACTGCATTTTGACTTGTGGAATGAAGTCACAGTCATCAGCTGGTACTCCCGTGCTTTCTCTTGGTATTGTCAGCTGCATGCATGCTGACCACGGACATTTAACCCTTTCAGGCCTCCACTGTACTATCTATAAAATAGATTCATTTCAGGTTTAGAAGACTAGGATGAGAGAAATTTTTTTTACAGAAGTTTTGAGATCATCCTTGTAAATTTCCCTAATAAGCTGCAATAAACTATTTTAACTACTTTTTGCAGCGTACAGGTACAAGCAAGTTAAAGATGTAGCTCAAGAGGAATGTGAGGGCAGTGTTCACAGTACATGCGAGTTGCAGTTCCAGCCTCTTCCATATGTAGTTTGTAAACAGACTTCCCATTGAACACATGCTGCTGCTAAGAGACATAATTATTCATGTGCAAACTGTGCTTATACTTTATTAAAAAATAAAACACCAGTAGCTAAAGGTTCCAAGCAATAGAATACCAAACTTTTAAATTACAATATTAAAGGCTTATTTTAACAGTCACCCTTGTGTATGAAATGGCACATTGGTTAGATGCACTATAGGAAGGCATGAGATTACACTGCGTAGTTTTCATGTGTAGCTGGGATTTAAAAAAATAAAAAATAATTGAAATATTCTGAAGTTAGAGGAGTGAGAGCCCTAGCCAGTTGGTGGGGGTTAAGCCATTGCGCAGCCGTAGTGGAGATCAGAGAATAAAGCTGTCATCAGAACAACTTCGGGGCTTGACCTCTGTTCGGCAATAGATCTGAGTGGAGAAATGATGGCAGGGCAATCCACCTCTAGACTCAGTAATGAAAGATGGGTGTGCAAATTATTTCCATTATGTTTGTGTATATCCAAAAAACCCAGCATTTATGTGAACAACATTCTCTACTCACATGCATGTTGTGAACCTCCTGTGGTTACAAAGCAACATCAGGAAAACAAGGCGTGAAAGATGTGTTGTCCTGTCAGCAAAACTCACTGAATGAGAGGATTACTGTTAATTTCCCAAGCGCACTTTGCTTTTTAAACTAAGTTACCAGCTGCACTGCTCTAGTTCCCTAGCACAATACCAACCAAGAAAGGTACAGACGTTTTTCTGAGCAACTTCCTCTACCTCTGTGAAAGTGACCCATTATCTTACGTCCTGAATGCAGGTACTTGGTCAGAACTTCCCCGGCTATGATTTCACTCTGTAAGAGCTGCACATAGAACACAAGGGGGATGCTCAGGAGTCGATCCTTCCATAGGAAGAAAACACTGTGGGAAGAAAGGAAGATCAGTCAACACCAATGCCCGGCAGTATTTATGTCCTTCATGTAGACAGAGGTTTGGGTCGTTTAAGATTAGTGGCTCTCTGGGTCCCTTTATTCTGTCTCTCTTGGTTATTATGAAGTGGTTATACAGCATGATAAAGAAAAATTACATGTATCTTGTGTAGAGGAGATTTTTCCACACAGGTCTGTTTTTCTGGATAGTAGCAATTCTTCCATAGGTTGGAAGCAACTTTGACTAATGTCAGTTTTCTTCAGGGAGAGATCACACATGTTCCATCCAAGTTCTGAGCTTTGTCAGGCCAGTAAATACTGAGGCTGCAGTGGTGCTTGATGTCATTAGGCTCTGCCTTTTATTGTAACTATCCCTAACTATTTTCCTGGCTCGACAAGCTCTCTACTAAATTGTGATACAATAGGTTACAACCTTCGTAGTTAAATTAACCTTTTGAAGTACTTACTTCTTTCTCTCAGCCCTTGCCCAAAGCTGCGGTAGACGTGAATCAGCGTCCAAAACAAAACAGATTTTATTGCAACAGAAATGCAAGAGCCAATAATGAAAGCAGCTTCCAGAGTGTAAGAATTCCCTTTGCCCCACTCCTTTATCACCTGCAGGAAAATGGAGACATACAACAATCAAGACCTAGTGCCACAAAACCCCGAAGCCATAAAATGCAATCAATTGCTAAATTTCTGAAAGAAGTCACTAGATAGTAATTGGGGGGGAAAAAACTGGTCACTTTTAAACAGTCTTACTTTCCTGATTACACGATTTCCTGGCTGCACACTGCTAAATGCAGTGTATGTGCTAAATACGTTATACCTTCTGATCTCTGCATCGTTAAAGTCATATGGAAACAGTATTGTGCCCAGACTGAAGAAACAATTAAGGTGGAGATAAGAAAACCAGACTTCATCTTACATCTCGGTCTCTTTCCACTGTAAAATATAGAATGAATTTACCTTCCCAGGCTGTCATTGTACTGATATTGTCACGCGTGTCTCTCATGATCCCACGAAGCTAGCCTGATTACTGTGCTTATGACTAGTAATTGCCTACCCTGTGCTTTTTTAAGGGGTCTGACACAGAAAATGGCAACTTTTAATTCAAAGCAACAATATTTACACTCTGTGGCTATCTACTGCATTGAAGAAGGATCACTGCTCTCATGAACAAAGTATGATCAGGCATGTTAATGCTGAAATGACAGACCTCTGCAAAAAATCCAGCACTGAAGGAAAGTTACTAAGATCTAGCAGTACTCTTCTCTCCTTCCTGCGGGTTTGAGTCACTGCCCCAGCAGGGCTAGTGATTATCAGGGTGAGATTTAAAAAAGCACAGTTCTGACTACTTTGATTTGTTAAGAAACCCAATGGTGTGTATCCCAAATCAAGGTAGGGTATGGATGTCCTGGCCAATTTTGGTGCAATTACTTTGTTTGTCTATTAAGTTCTATCAGTTTTCCTGTTTACACTGCAGAGGGTTGTTAAGCAGCTGCTATATAGAGTCAATCTAGCAGCTTTTTCAGAGCTGAAGTAATGAGTGGCAAGTGCAGTTTACTCTTCTTTTTTTCAGACAGTCAGAGAAAAGATGCTAAAAAATTGGTTTGGAGAAGTGACTATATTACCGATCTCTCTAGCACTGCGGAGCATTGCATTGCATATCCATGCCCTCCTTTGCTGGTCACTGTTGTGTGTTCATTGTTACCGTGCAAAATTGGAAGGACAGATAGCTATTTTTAAGTTGTTATGTTACTTTTATGTCAGAAGCCCCCGCCTGTACTTTTCCTCCTAACTGCAATACAATTACAGTATAGCCACCAAAGACAGTGTGTGGTCCTCCTGTGTTTTGCCAGACCTGTGAATAATTGCAAGAGCCCAATTTGACTGCACACTTTAATAAATAGAACCCCAAGGACTTGGATGACCACAGCCACTGGACTTTTATCAGTATTTGGAGACTATTTATGTGAAGTATGAGAAACACCAGCTGCTATCAGCATTCGAGCCCTTCCCATGATGAACAATCTGCTTTGCCCTTGCTCTTCTTCTTCCTTACCTCCTTTCACATGTGTTGTGGGAGGTGCTGGGGTGCCCCAGTGCTTTATTTACAGTGCCAAAAAAATGTCTAACACTGGAGTTTGTCGGGCTTGCACTGTCTTTTGTTTTGGCTACATCAAGATCAACAGCTGGGGCAGCTGCCTAAGAAATTCTTTAAAATATAATGACTTGAGGCCCTGCAGGTGGTCAAATGCTCTGGCACCACTTGAGTCTTCTTGTGAAGGAGGGGAGGCATTTTTGAGGAGCTGTGTATCTTGTACTGGAAGATTTTGTTACATCTTTTCCTAATCATTCTGGATTCTTTGCCAGTTGCAGAGACTTCCAGGGCCTCTCCCTCTAACTAATCAGTTCAAGAGCAATTTGAAATGGTTCCTGTCCTGAAAAGTTGATCCTGAAGAGGTAGGATGTGCCTGCTGCTCCCATTGATTCTAACAGGAGCTGCCACAAAGGGGTATGCGCAAGAATGAGGCACCGTGTTTTGGGCCCAAGGATCCAGTAACGAAGATGAGGCCTCCAGCCTCGCTCCCCATTATTTAGCAAGTAAGTTTGATGAATTACCGTGTAAAGCAGGTAGATGAGATAAACTACTTCAGGTACATTCTGACTCAGAAAAATCCACACTAGAGGTTTCAGTTCTTTTAAAATCTGTAAAATAAGACGAGATACGTACAGCTTTATAACTCGTTGCTATGTACTCTATAAAGGCTATATATAGTTGATTTTTCAAGAACATTTCAAGTGTTTGTCTAGCTGAGTTCTCAGTTGTAACTTTGCTCTCAACTTGCCTTCTCTACCTGTATTTTTTTAGCAGAAAACACAGTCTCTGTTTTCCACTGAGCTGGGCCAGTACTGATGTTGGTGAAATCAGAACTGGTTGTTTCACGGGCATATCCTGACAGCTGTGTGTCATTTGAGCCATCTCACAGAATGACAGGGGTTGGAAGGGACCTCTGGAGGGATCTTGGCATCCTCTTGAGCTCTGCCTTCTAACACTTACAATACAACTCCCAGCTAGCTTAAAGGGAGAAGCAGCTGAATCTTCTGAGTTTTGTGTCTAAGCTGATGTACTTTTTCTTTGGGTACACTCAGATTTTCTCTAACAAATTAACGTTTTCGTAGCTAACAGACTGAAAGTGCTCTGTGACTTTTTTCTCCACCTTTGTTTCTACTATAGAGAAGAAGTAAAGTCCCTGAGAACAAAATGTGGGAGAAGCAAGAGGATTTAACTGTGAGAAAAACTTGGTTTCACAATTAACCTTGGGACTTGGGAAAGAAGAAATGATGTACTGCTTTCCAGCAGGTAGCAACTTTCACCAGTCCTGAACTGGAAGGGCAGGTCTGAGCGAATGAAAGAAAAACAGCTGAGTCACTGGGACGGAAAGCAGTGACTCTGCCAGTGCTATGATAAGATTTGATACATCTGATCAACCACAGATACCCCCCACAAAACCAATACTGATCCTTCTGCAATGGTCAGTATGTGAACCTCTACAAAAGCATTAAGGGAATTGTCCCTCTCCTAAGGGAATTTGTGTGTTCACTGCTACTTCTACTATTGTCTCTGTTTTCTGTGGTACTGCATAGTACTCCTCTTAGGATAAGACGAAAAGGGTAAGGAAAACAAAGGCTGAGAAACAAGAGGAGGGGGAAAGAGAGAATTGGTAATTAACAGGAGAAAAGAGAGAAAATAAATAACAGAGAGAAGAAAAATAAATCCACTAAAGTAAATGGGAGAGCATGTATATAAATAGAAGAAAAATAATGAATAATCCCCTGGTGAAATAGCACGTGCATCAATGCAGAAATAAGGGAGCATGAAGTTTAGCTATCCGTTCAGGTACTGCATTTACCAGAAAGGACTGTGTATGAGGCATTTCCAAGTTTTCCCTTCTATAATGCTTGTACTTTCTGGTGGATTATGTATGTCTCCATACCTTTCTTACATAACAACCTCATAGCAGGTGCAGTTTCTGAGAGCACCAAACAAGACAATGACATGTTTCTCTACTGCTGCATCATCTGCAAGAAGTTGATTGTGGAAAAACTTGTCTGAACAGGGTAAGGAAAGGGAGTTCCTATTGTCACCCCTCTGTTGAACTGCCTACATGCTCTAGCCTAAGACAGAATAATTTTTACCTTGGGTGCAAATCTACCAGACTTTCATGAACTGTATCCACTTTTCTAAGTTGCTGCTGTCCCACAGTGCTGCCCCTTACTGAAATACAGCACTAATCGTTTTCATTAATTTTACATTTCCTGTTTCTTAGTTATACAAGAAGCTGTTAACTTCTTCCAGTAGAGAAGTCAGTAATGTACCTAGATGGGGTAGAAAGTAGCTTTCAAGTAGTTCTAATGTAGACAGTTTTGAGCAAAGGGCAAGGATACGTACTTATCCCTAGTACATTTACTACTACTGGTTGAACTATTAAGAAATACGTTTGCTATTGATGAAAGCATAAGGAATACCACATATGTCCAGACACGACACCATCTAACTGAAGTGCCTCTTTCTTTTCTTAAAAGAAAAAGTGCCTCTTAATGCCTAAAGGCAAATCAACAAGAAGCAAACAACTCATAATCTGTGAATGGCAACTGGTCAGGTCAACTTTGTTTCTGATGGTGGGGGAAAAGTAGCTGAAAGGTTTACACTTTTAATCCTAGCAGGAAAACAGACATGGTTCTGATTACTCCTTTCTTTCCACACCTGATACAAATTAACTGCAAACAAAGATCCAGTAGGTCACAAAGGTATATAAGGAGCTCCTAAGAGGAAACCAAACTGTTTAATATCCCTATCTGCATTCCTAAGTGTCACACTCACAGTTAATCCTGTCTCTGTTTTTCCCTGTTGGATAGCTGTCAGTGGCCACATCCAGGAGAAAGATGACTCTGTAAAACTCTTCATCTAAACTTACTGAAGTATTTTAAAAGCATGGTGCTTGGTGCTAGCTCCATTTTTAGCAAGGAAGGCAGTCAAAACACTTGGAAAGGTGTATTTCAGCTGTCATGAATTTGAATGGCTAAAGCAAACACCCAAGGAGCCTAAAAAACCCAACAAACCCAAAATCCCCTAAAGTCCTTCCTGGTAATAAAAGCCTCGGATATCTGATGTACTTTGGCCCTGATTCTGCAATCGTTCTTGGAACACAGCTCTCAAGATTTCAGAGGAAGTTCAGTCTGACTGACACGGCAAACTACATTTCAAGTTCACAAATTCTTCTGTTAACCTGAAAACTGTCACTCACCTTTAAAGAAGCTGCCCCAATAAAGGACCACTCATCTTTTTGGTGTGGTTTCCTAAGGGTATAAGGCCTATGCAGTCTCACTGTGTCTGCATATCCATCTTCATAATAATTTGGAGGACTGTTGCCAGTTTCACCTAACCTTGTCAGAGAGGTAGAAATATTGAAGATACTGTGATCCTATAGGTTTCATTAAATTAGGTGATCAAGGGCTGAGAATAAAACAATGTTCCTCAGAAAGGAATAATGATAGCGTGATGTGTTTTCATCCTGTATGCTCAGTTAAAGGAGACACAAATTTATAAGAAACCTGACTTTGTTATTGTTGGTGCTGCTGTTTTCTGCTGGGATCTGTTCTGGCTCCCTTCCACTTAGCAGTATTATGTAGAATGGGAAGGCTGTGACTTCCCAGCCTGTGATAATTGGTCAGGGTAAGAACTTGTAGTCTCAGAAGTTGATTATCCTTGCTAGTGTTGCTGTTAGCTTAACACTTACTGCTATGATGCTAATGGTCACCTTCAGGCAGGCCCAAAGAACCCCTGTTGCTGAGATGATGTTATGTAGAAGGGTGATCTCATGTAGGCTTATCAGCAGAACACACAAGCAGAGCTGAAAGAGAAGAGGCAGAGATTTGGTAAAATTATTAGTCTGAGACTGTACAGCCCACCAAAAAATACGTAACACGAACTCCCAGCAACAGTAAGTTGGGCACATGTCTAAAGGCTAATTTTTTTCCTCAGAAACTGACAGACAGTACAAAACAGGACACAAGGACAGACATACTTCCTGATAAAACATAAGGTAATACAGGGTAATATGGTAGTAAAGTAAGAATGAAGGGTAGTGTACAGAAGTACAACTCTTTCTAAACAGATCTTGGGTTCACTTCTTTTATCTGTAACTGCAGGTTGCTGTCTCACCCTGATTGCCCTGTTAGGTCAGGCTCCCCTCTCCCATCCCAGTATAATTTCCTGAAAGGTAGGAGACAGCTAGGATGTCTGGAAGGAAGAGACTGTAGGCTGAGATGTTGTGCAGCGATAACCTTTGTTATTTTAGGACGTCACGTTGGGTTGGAGCTTCTGGATGCAATTGTTTTTGTGGACAAACTTCCCAAAAATAAGTTTCAGGTGTCCTTTTGGGCAGGACAATGATAAAATATATGTCGATTCATTTTTATGGATTTTAACTAAGCTTCCCTATAGCAAACACCTGAAGAGATGACCATGATTAAGCTAATCTTATCTAAAAGGTAAGATACAGGCAGGATTGCTCTCGGAAGTTAACAGTTCAGCTCAGCGAGTCTAAGATATTGCCAAGAGGAGGGAAAAAAGGGAACCCAGGGGGAGAGTTCTATACCTGTGCCTGAAGATCAAAGGTCAACATGGAAAAACAGAGGTTCACCATGAAGTATTGTGACTGTAGGCTTTCTAGAGCACCACCCACTCGAAAGGCCATCATGCTTTGACTCTGAATGAGGATTATGGCGCAGATGACATCAAAGGAGCCAACCAAGAGGATCAGAACAAAGCGGGCCTGATGGGAAAGAGAAATATGCAACCATAAAAGGGAAGGACTTCTGAGAAGCATGGCAAGCGGAAGTCTAACTACAAATCTTCAACTACAAATCTTAGTAATGCCTAGAATACAGTCCTTGTATTATATTTTATTGTTATGAAATGCAAACAAGAGAATATGGAATGGCAGTACCTCCCCTAGCACATTGTATCTTTGTGTTTCCTTGCAGCAATAATTACAATAACTCTCTTGAAAACACAGTGCTGCGGTTAAGGAGCAGTGGGGCTAATGGCTATGTCCTTGTATATAGAATTGAGATTCCAGTTCTGTTTGTAGGTTAGATTTATGTGACTTGACATCAGTCATTTTATAGACAGAAATCCAAAGCAGAGTAGGTGAAGTGAAGGATAGCTTCTGTGGTAATCCTGTGTGAGCAAAATTCTTTGATATTTCTGTTACTTTCAGATACTGCCATAAAGAAACCCATAGAATAGCTCAGAAAAACAGACTTGCAATTGTGGAGGTGCACATTTTGTTATTCAATGGTAGGAATAATTCAGCCTGATTTTTCTCTGTTATCGGTGCCCTTATCACAGATGTCTTGCCTTTCTAAGATTTTCAAATCCAAGATGTGAACAAAACCAAAGTTAATTAAAGCCAGGAGACTAACCAGGAGTTTTGACTTTTGCTCAGCAGAGAGAACTGTGAAGTTGACAACGGAACGAAACATCACTAGCAAGATGGAAAGAACAAAGACGATGAGCTCCTGGCGATTCTCCTGCAGGATTCCTCTAGTCACATAGTATATGCAGAACACTGGGAAGGAGTAGGAAAGATCAGTTACCAGGTGAACACAGATTGCACATGGTGCAGTTTTTCAATATGCTTGATCCAGATGACAAAATGGAAGTATCAAGACTGTGTAACTTAGGCTCCTCAGTCAAGAGCATATCTTTATTCTTACCAGGGAGCCTGAATCAGATACTTAAAATGAGTACTCTCCCCTGTGTTTAGCATACAAGAAATGATTTGTTAGATTTTTTAATTACTTGTGAAGTAACACTTTGAAAATGGCAACATATTAACAATCCAAATTAATTGGAAGCTGTGGTATGTTGTTCTATTAATACTATATTGAACACTATGTTGAACAGTATATTTGAATTAAATGAAGCAACACCATTTTTATTAAAGAACTGAAATTACATAATCTTCCCAGTGAGAGTAATTCAAGTAACAAGGAATTTACTACTCATACATATACCTCTACAGGATTGTTTGTGAGGGTCTGACCACCAAAAATGGCTTGTGTGTTGAACTGAACTTAGACATACTGGATTCCTAACAGGGTTTTTTTTTTTGGTGTGGAAATCTTGAAACACCCTACCCTACAAACTGTAGTCCAGAAGAGAATTGGTTTAGGAAAGTTCTGATTTATGTTTTCGTAAAATACATCAAAACCCACGACTCTTAACACCACAGTTAGCTGTCACTGTTGAACTCTAGACTGTTTTGACAAAGCTTAAATAAGGAAAAGGCTTCCCTTTCATAAAAACAGGAATCGGTGCTTTGTTCTTATATAGGATGCTCCTGCAAACACTAGTTAATTCTTATCATAGACAAACTAACAATAGATTTCTTTTTCCAGAGGACTACTTCCTGGATTCCACACATCAAATAATCTAGTTTTGCTAGGTTGGAACATGGGAACAAAGTGTCATAGAAGTTTTTAAAGTAACATAATAACTTCAGTTTCTCTACACAAACCTTCTAGTGAATGAACTTCCTTTTTCCCTTTTATTAACAGTGATTGAGAAAACTGAAAATGACTGGCAAATTACAAAGTGAATCATGAGATTTTTTTTCATGCTTATGACCTCAGAAAGACCTGAAAGATTTAAGACAGTATTTCCTTGTTTTGCAAATTCAGCTGCAGCCTCGGAAGAGGCCTGTACAAATCATTTGGAAACAAACTGTGTTCTGAGCATTAAGATTTTTGCAGAGATAGAATGTGCACATTTCAGAAATAAAGGACATCCCCTGATATTTGGTAAGTGAACATTTTTCAACAAATTAAATCCCAAACCCGCTTTAAAGTAAATATCTTTAGTGGTAAATCCAAGAGATTGTTATAGCCAGGCCATCTATTTTTCTTTAAAGAACTATTATCAGTTATGTCAGTCTTTGTCTACCCTATAGAAAACATGTAGTTTTGACATATGGAGGTTATGGAGATTAGCTTACATATCTTAAAATCTCAAGGTAAGCCAGTCATGGTCTTAACATATTCCTTGCATAACGTTATCTGACTAATATGTTGAAACAACAACTTTTGTTTACATTAAAACTTTGAAATCTGAAGTAATGTGTTAAAAATACACTGTTTTTCCTGATTTAAACCAAAGGTTTGTGAGATGCATGCACTTCTTCCTGTGTGTGTGTTGCAGCATCAAATAACTAATTAGTATCAACAGAAGGTAGGAGGGGGGAAATAGATTAGCAAGCATGCTTTCAACTTCCCCATTTATAAGATCATGTGATTCATTTTGCTTATGATGAATGTTCTTCATTTTTCTCTGAAACACAAAACAGTGGCTGCTAACAAAAACAGTGTGACAGACTGGAGGTACCATTGGTCTGTTCTAACATTGCAATTTTTGTTGATACGCTGAGTCCTGTGTGAAAAGCTGCTAATCAAACCAGAGTTTTAGAATAAAAGTATTGTTTGTATGTGTCTAATTATAGAATCTGGAACAAATCTATTGTCCTTGTTCCCTCTGGGTGAAAGCATGAAAGTTGGAAAGCAATGACTGCTCATGATTAGCATGTCCTTCTCAGATACAAGGTGTTACACCCACAGAGGGTCTATTCTTTCCTACACTGTTTTGGCCAGTGAGTCAACAGCCAAAATCTGCTAAAGCCACTGAAGAGGACTTCCTAAAATACTTATAGTTGTATTTATTTTCATGTTAAGTTTCATTTCTATTTAATACAAATGGACCCAGGAATATGACCATAAGTTTCTAGTGAAGTTCTAATTGGAAATATCCAAAGAAGTTTGGATTTTGCTTCCAGTAGTACAAAAATTATTAGAGAAAAAAAAAAAAAAAGACCTTTAAAAAAATTTAGGTCCTTACTTTCTTTTATTAAAATACTTCTGGTGAAGCAACATCCTTGCAGGAACTTAACACAGAGAGATGACACCACATTTTCTTGTTTCAGATCAAACTCTGTATGTTTGGTTTTTTACAATGTAAGAAGGTGCCTTGAAACCAACTACAACTTGGGTATTAGCATGCCTCATGTCAGGAGATGTATGTTCTATGACAAGACTCGGTGTGGACATCTCTGAATTCCCCAGCATATTATAGCACAGACATTAAAATGGGAAACAGTAAGCTCTTTCTGGCATAGCTGAACATTCAGTATATCTTCCATAAAGTGACAGCTGTCTGAAAACAAAATCATTGCCACGTCTGCCTAATGAAACACAGTAAGAAAGCGGATTATAGCAAAACTTCCTAAAATCTGAATATTTTTTCACATTATTCACACATGAATGTATTCTGGATGACAACATATCTGTTACTGATCCTTTCCCTAAAATACTACTGGAAAAAGCAACAATGGCAAAAGCCCCTAGCTTTTACCTTGGTAGTGCTAAACTAGCAGAAGATTCTATGTGTAACGTATCAGGCCAAATAGAGTGAAATAAGAAACTTCAGTTGCTGCTTAATTTTTACTTTGGGGGAAAAAAAATGTTTTAAAATACAAACAGTATGTTTCTTACCAACTCCAACTAACTGAATAAGAGAAATGGTGAAATCTTCCTCAGTTTGTCGAACGAGTGTCTCTATGGTTAGACCTATGACACTTAGCAGAGACAAAATAGTGACACAGAAGTAGATCTTCACAGGAAATGATAGCTCTGAACAAGGTTTTATCTGTAAAGGAAAAGAATTTTTAAACACATAATGTAGTATAAACTAATTGCTGTTCCTAAGAAACGCACTAAAGCAATTTGACTAAGTGACACAAGTGCAGGGAAGAGACACTCTCTACAATTGAATTGAAACTCCAGAACTGCTAAGGAAGAACTTTATTTCATAATTAATCTCAGCGTAGATTTTTCTAGTTTATACCCACAGACTGCCTTCTACTTTTTCTCAGTGCCTCACAAGGGCCACAGTGTTACAATTTCATCTCCTAAAATCGAGATTGCCAACACCCACATATACACTTATCAAAACATTGTGGTGTTCAGCAAGTAACTTTTTCCTAGTACCCTGTATGCTGGGCTGCATCCCCAGCAGCGTGGCCAGCAGGGCGAGGGGGGTGGTTCTGCCCCTCTGCTCTGTTCTCTTGAGATCCCCCTGCAGCGCTGCCTCCAGCTCGGGGGCCACCAACATAAGAAGGACACGGACCTGTTGGAGTAAGTCCAGAGGAGGCCACGAAGATGCCGCGAGGGCTGGAGCCCCTCTGCTGTGAGAATAGGCTGAGGGAGTTGGGGGTGTTCAGCCTGGAGAAGGCTCCAGGGAGATCTCAGAGCCCCTTCCAGTCCTTAAAGGGGCTACAGAAAAGCTGGGGAGGGACTCTTGATCAGGGCGGGGAGCAATGGGATGACGGGTAATGATTTTAAACTGAAAAAGGGGAGATTTAGATGAGATATTAGGAAGAAATTCTTGACACTGCGGGCGGTGAGCCCCTGGCGCAGGGTGCCCCGAGAAGCTGTGGCTGCCCCATCCCTGGAGGTGCTCAAGGCCGGGTTGGACGGGGCTGGGGGCAACCTGGGCTGGGGGGGGGTGGCCCTGCCCAGGGCAGGGGGTTGGAACTGGGTGATCTTCAATGTCCCTTCCAACCCAAATCATTTTATGATTCTATGATCTTTAGTTTTAGAAAATTGCAAAAAAAGGCTCACAGTTCCGAGCAACATGCAAAGGATTTGAGCGAGAGATGTTTTTTCCATTCATCCCAGGCAGCCTAAATCCTGGAGACCACCAGGATTAAATGCACCACGCCACCAAAAATCACTTCACTTTCCTGTGATGTTGGCAGTGAGGGAAAAAAGCTTAATCACATGGAACTGGGGAGTCACCTGGAGGCAGGGCTGAGCTATGGCACTGTTGCTACCACCCACCTTTGGGTTGCTGTGCTTTTAACACATATCAGTAATTGGGGGCGGCGCTGGGTGTACTCACGGGGCCGCAGGGCGTGGGGATGAGCTGCCGGTGCCGGGGGGTGAGGTTGGGCAACGGGGAAGCCGCAGCGCCGCTGGAGGGAGAAAGAAGGAGAGAGCCATTACCGACATCGCCTCAAGGCTTCCCGCCCTCCCGCATGGGCCGTACCAACCAGCGCTGGGGGGTGGGGGGAGGAAGAGTGGACCAGTCCACTCCCCAGCTCACGCCCCGCCGGGTAACGAGGAGGGAGCCATCCCCGCTCAGTGCTTGGTTCCGCCCGCCTGGGGAGAGCCGCCCCCGCTCAGCGCTTGGTTCCGCCCATACGGGGCGTATGGGGCTCCGCCCGTATGGGCGGAACCAAGCGCTGAGCGGGGGCGGCTCTACCTCCCTCAGCGATGGCGCGAAGCCGCTACCTGTCGTCGTCGCCCTCCATGGCCGCTCCAGCGCCGTCCCCCTCCGGTAACGCTACCTACATGGCTGTAGAGGCACCGTTCGTTTTCCGGGAAGTGCTTCCGGGACGTCACTTCCCCCTCCCGGGCGGGAAGAGCCGCCGGAGGGCGGCGGGAAGGAGGGAGGGAGCGCCGTGGCCCCGCCGCCGCCCCCTTCCCCTGAGGAGGGAAGATGTCGGTGCTGCCTCCCGCTGTGCCTTGCCGCGACGCTGGGGCGTTCTGAAAAGGCCTCGATAAGGCGGGTGCGAAGGGAGGCGGTACAGCAGCGCTGCCCTCAAAGGTCTCTGGGCTCGGTGGGGAAGGCGGCAGCGCTCCGGCCGTGAGCGGGGGGCGTTCGGGCCGCTCGGACACACGGGGGGTGCCGGGCTGAGGGTGGCTCTGAGGGAGAGGAGGGCAGGTTTTAGGAGCGGGTGAATGGAAATACAGCTGAAGTGCAAGAAAGCATTAGGCTGTTTCAGTCTTTAAGCATCTTCTTTGTATGGGAGATGTTGGGGTTTTTTTATGATTGTATCTACGATCTGTGTTTATAAACAACTCGATGCTCTCATCATTTAGTGAAACAGCGATAATATATACAGCTTATTTGGGATGCTGAATTCTGTGCGTTAGTTGTGTTGGAAGCAATGTTTGGGTGACCTGTGTTGCACAATAGAAGATTTAATAGATATGTATCCCAAGCTACTGCTTTTTCGCTATCAGATTAGCCTTAGTTTCTCTAACACCTGCAACATTTTTGAGTTTGTTTGTTTTTTGGTTGTTTTTTTTTTTTGTGCAAGGTGTAAAGCTGGGTTTATATAGAGAGTGTTGGCCTGGTTTCAGCTGGGATAGAATTAATTTTCTTTCTAGGGATTGCTGTGTTTCAGATGTAGTATGAAAGGAATATCAGTAGGGCTTATTGATTTAGTTGTTGCCTGGTAATGTTTATATTTTTCAAGGATTCTTTTCAGCTTCCCTTAGAAGCTGAGAAGGAGCAGAGACCGAACCATGGAAGGGCCAGTGGAATATTCCATACCACAGGCATCACGCTCAGTATAGAAGTGGGGTTAGCTGGGGGGGTACTCCCCATCACTGCTAAGGACAGTGCCAATTCACCAATTTATGGGTGGTGAGACTGACTTGTGTCTTCTATATTCTTTTATCATTGTCATTATTATTGCTATTTTCCTTTTCTGATATCATTCTATTAAACTGTCTTTATCTCAGCCCACAAGGGGTTTTTTTCCCCCTTTCCCTCCTTTTCTCCCTCTTCTGGGGGAAAAAGGGAGAACTGCGGGAGTAACTGCGTGGCCCTACCTGCTGGCTGGGGTTAAACCATGATAAATTCTTTGTAGGTATTGTCAAAAGGAAGTATCTGTCTTTATATACAGGTGCTAACAAGTGGTCAGAAAAACTGTAGCGATGCCTTTTTGTCTTTGCTGTCAGATGGTGGTCGTTCCAAAGTCCGAGCACTTCCAGTCTTAGAAGAATGCAGTAAGAAACTGTCCATGTCATACATGTAACGGTGATGGTCAGAATCTACTTAGCTGTTTAAGAAATATTAGAGCTTCTGACCAAAAGGTATCAGTTTTGAGGTAAGTTGCATCACAGAAGACTTTTAATTTGTTGTAGTACCTGATAGGTGCTTGCCAATGAATATCTTTCAATAATAAAAAAAATATGTAGTATGCTCCATGGAAGAATCATGAAGGACTCTGCGCATAACCAGGTTTGCAATAGATAGTTAAAACCCCCAGAATCTCTAGTGCTGGAAATACTATGCATTATTTTCAAGATAAATCATGTCTTGGTATACTATACATAATTTTTAAAAGACACTATTTCTTCTTTCATGTGACTGCTTTGTCTCTTGTTGCTGTATGTGTTATCTTTAAATAATTTTATTCTTTCTAAGGGAAGAATCTGGTTATATTGAACTCTGGCTATCTTGTTGGCTTTTTTATTTTTGACAATTTCTTAAAAATTAGGGTTAAAACTGTAGTTTCTCGTGAAAAGAAAGTTTAAGTAAATACTATCATGAGGATTTTTGACATGTGTTGGTGATAAGATTATCAACACAATTGAATATCTGAGTTGGTTTTGTCTCTTGCCTTTTGGTTTATTTTATTAAACATGGCTGTGAAAGAACTTTTAATTCTCTCACTTTATGCTGACCTTTAAAGCAGGTGACTAGGTGGTGTTAGTGTTGGGTGAAGACAGCTCTGCTGGCTGCCCTTATCTAATCTGGAGTTTTGTTGCAGAAATCCTCAGTGAAGGCCAGGTGTGGGGAATGTGTCAGGGCTCTGTGACAGCCTTGCTGAGCGGTTGCAACTGGATTTTCACCAGCTGCTCCACCTCTCGCATCTCTGCAGTTTTGGAGCAAGGGGCATGTGACACAGACCTCACCTTCACCAGAGCAGGAAAACTGATTCTGCTTGTCTTTCAAGTGTGTTAGAAAATCGTACTGGTGTAAAACTTTACATGAGGTCAGTTTCTTGTTTTATTTACTTGACTTCAATGTGGAATGTTACAACTTCTTTGGAAAACATTTCTTATGGAAGAACTAATACAAAAATGCAGTGTGTGTGTTCTTGTTAACTTGTGTTGCTTCTGCATTTTATTTTTTGCAAAACGTGGTGTTTCTTTTCTTCTGAGACTTGTAGAAAACAATCCATGTAGACATACTGCTTTTGTGGTGATGAGGTTAAACTGTAATGGTGTGAATTAAGTGTAGATGATGTGTATGGATTAAGAGATGATGTGCACTAGTCCTGGTGTTGATTAAGAGTGACGCTTTTCCTTGCAGCCTTAAATTTCAGGGGGGGAGCAGTTTCCCTGGTTTGATCTATCACACGTCCATGTAGTTGGAGTGAGTGATGGGGGTGCTATTTATTTCAGAATCTGTGAGCTGGTGCTAATTCAAAATGTTTGTTAAGCCATGACACCATTTCCACAAAAGCACTGTACAGATAGTTGTCATTTCTATATATGCATGCAGGGTGCCTGGCAGCAAAATTAGGTTTATTCCCATGGAGGCCACTTGCACACAATAGAAAATAGTGTAACTCAGTAATCAAACCAAGTATGACTACTCTGTTAAAAACTGAGGGAGACTACTATTTGTTTTTTGTCAAAACTAGATGCTTAAAAGCACAAGCAGACAATGTCTTCATTTATTTTCTTGGCTCTTAAAAGCCTTCTGAGAAAAGGTTTTTTTCTGCTCCTGTTTTAAGTTTGAAATGAATGTGTTTCTGATTAAATTTTGAACTGCTCTGAGTAGAAAGGGAAAAGGGGTTTGAATGCAGGTAGTCTTATGAATGTGATGTCTTAAAGCCTAAGAAACTGGGGAGTTGTACAATTGGTAACTAGCTACTTCTTGTAAGTTAGAATTTGTTTGAGATTGTCAGAGCTTATACTCTATATTTTTTCCACCTTTAATACAATATTTTTATTGCTAACGTAGTTAAAAGTTGGAGGAGATACAAGGAAGAGCGTAAAATGCACTGCATGCTGTTTGTTCTTGTGGGCTGGAAGACTGAATGTTTGTGTGTAGTCCAAGAGAAACAGTCTACCCAACCACTGCCACGTTTTCATCTATTGGTAAACATCAGCTGCTGGTTGGTCTTAAGGGAGGACACTGAATTAGTTCCAGATGGAGAACTCTTTCAGCCCATTTAAGATTTCCAGTTCATTTAAGACAGCAGGTCAGTACTTCGGAGGAGTGGTTTTTGTTCTTAATTGCTGTTCTGCTTCCTGCCGTGTGTGGAATCAGTGATATCGAATATGATACCGCAGTGCTGCTGAGGGTGGGAGTTTCATTGTGCTTAATTGCTTTTAATTGAGTAGTATTAACAGAAAAAGTATTAACAAAGTTGTGATAACTAACCATTTTGAATGTGGAGGGGGGTATTTTTTTAAGACCTGAAAAATGAGGAGGAGTTAGGAATCTGTTTTTCTTACCCAGTTATCTTAAGGAATGCGTATCTCCCTTCAAATTGGCTAGTTTTGTCTTAAACTGGGTTAACCCAAGTATATGGTTTAAGGCGAGTGTGTCAGAGGGTCTTGTGATTGGTGTGCTGCTAGCATGATTTTCTGGTAAAATGGAAAGAGATAAGGGGAAAGATGGAAACCTGTGCGTGTCTGTAATAACAGAAATAGAGAACATGAGGAATGGAAAACTTCAATGTAATGGAGCTGCTGTTTAGGATATGGACACTGATGGGATATATTTAATTCTTTAGTAGCTCTTTATGAATTATATTGAGATCCCATATTGGATGTTAAAAAAGCATGAAGAAAATAGTGTATCCTATTCACCTGCTTACATGCTAACAAAATCAGGGCAGGTGCAGTAGCTCTTGTTACAACTCTTGTATTTTTGCTTGCCATCAATTATTTCTTGTGCTGCCATTGTTTGATGCACAGTAGTATTATGATCTCCTTTCAGACAGCTTTTCCGATATGTCCAGTAATTAACTTCCCTGCCAAGAATTACTGAACTGTGTAAGATCCACCATCTTGTCTATCCAAGCAAATGTACTTCTGGAGAAAAGTGTTTCTAATTTAATTTTGCCTAATTTGTTCATTGAGGAGCAAAAGAGGTCTTGTTTGTCATTTCATTCTCATCTGATTAACCCTATCTTTTTTGCTCATAAAGCACGTTCTGTAAAATAGAAGCAATAAATCCGATTGTGTGTGTTAATGTTGTAGATAAGCTGCTCAGGTGCAATTTTTCTTTCTTAATGCAGACTTTGAATCTGTTAGCATTATGGTGCTAACTGACATTACATGACTTGAGAAGAATAAAGGTCACAGTGTGTTTTTGTTATTCTCTGTACTCTTCTACTGTAACTTGCCACGTTTCATGTAATCCGTGGAAGGTGTTCAAGGCCAGGTTGGACGGGGCTTTGAGCAACCTGGTGTAGTGGAAGGTGTCCCTGCCCATGGCACGGAGTTGGAACTATATGATCTTTAAGGTCCCTTCCAACCTAAACCCTTCTGTGATTCCATGGATTTGTAAAAGGAGGAAGCTCTAGCTGCAAATGATATAATGCTTTTTTCTGTCAGATCTTTTAAGAAGACTAGGAATTATTGCAAATGCTAATATTGAAATGAAAGCTATAACAGCACTGCAGTGGCAAAATAAGTAATATCATGTTACTTACAAGTAATTAATTAGAGAACAAGTCTGTCTGGAAAGCTCTTGGACGTATTTTCCTACTTTGTTCACCTAGATCTTGTAGTTACCAGGATAGCTGTGCTTGTGATTACTGGAAGTTACAGTCCTTGATTATTGACTGCTCCCTTTGACTCGAGATGGTAACAGGTTAGTTAGTACAAAGGGTACAGGCTCCTGCCCAGATTTTCTGGGTTGTGAAGATTTTTATGTTGAGTGGTTGTAAGAAGACCTTAGACTGAGATCAAAGAAACTGTAGAATCTTCAAGAGTAGTTAATTATAATGGAAAAGGCTATGTTGACAAACTTGAGAAGAAAAGGAACTTAAAATCACATGAAGTCTTTTGTGTGTGTGCATGCTGTTTTAGAATAAAAAAAAAAATCTCTCCCTTAGATAAGTTCTTAGTGCTTATCTTGGTATTGTGATATTAGTGCAAAATGCAGTCTGAAAGACAAGGTACAGTAGTCTTTTTATCTTTCATAAACTGCAGGTGAAATGTGGTATCTTTGCTGCATTAGGGGTTTAAAATGTCATTATGTTCAGAGCTACATGCCTTTTTTTTTTTCTCTTTTTTCTTTTTTTTTCATCCTTAGGCAGAAAAAATGGAATAGACCACATGAAGAAACATGCGAAGCTTATTTTTATGCAAGATGTTATTTGGAGGACCAAGTACACTTTTTCAGGCCATGGGAGATGAAAGACTAATCACATGATATTTTTGTTCCGTCGAAGTGCTGTTATGTGCTAAGTTAATATTGGTTTGTATTAAGGACAAATACTATTTTCTTAATGTCAGCATGTCGACTGTGACAAGTGCTCAGACACCAGAGGAACCTAATCCTCCCCCCCTTGAAGAAAAGCCAAAGGGAAAATCATTATTTCATTTGGGTTCGCTGTTTGCTAACAGGAGTGAAAAATTTGTAATTGCTAGGAGTGATAGTGTACCAGAGGAGAACGTTCTGAAAATAACTATCACGGAGACTACGGTGATTGAGTCGGACTTGGGCATCTGGAATTCTCATGCTCTCATCTACCTCACTTTGTGGTTTTTCTTCAGCTTTTGCACTCTTTTTCTTAACAAATATATTCTTTCGTTACTGGAAGGAGAACCCAGCATGCTAGGTAACCCTGCCTTTCTTTTACACTTTAATTCCAGTAAGATATTTGATGATACCAGATCCTCCTATATAAAGTTAAAGGACAAAATGGCTCAACTGAAGTGAAAAAGACCTTGTCAGGAGATGTGGGGGTGAATCGTGGGGCTGGGAACTCATGACTTGTGACCTCAGCCTGGAAAGGGGCTTCTGACCATCGTCCTTTCCTCCACTTTCTGAAAGATACTGCTCATAGAGGAGCTGTAAGATGGTGTTTGAGAACTAAGAGCTGGAAAGAAAAATGTAATTTTTTTTTCTGTGTTGGACCATAGTGTGGGTTTAAAAAAAAAAAAAAGTCAGTTGTTGATAGTCTCCAGCTGTTAAGATTAACTTGTTTGTTTGTAGGAGTGCAAAAGTTGCCTTTGTGTGACCTCTATTATGCAACGGGCTGCTTACTCCTTTTTTCCTTTTTTTTTTTTTTTTTTTAAAGGGGGAAACAGGGCATTTCCTCTGTGAACCAGATTTTATTGTTGTATGCCACCTTAGCTTTATTCTGCTGCCTTGCTTTTGTGAGAAGTCATAAAATTTAGACAGTAATTGCTGTGTTTCTTAACTGCTAAAAGTATTACACATAAGTTTGTCTAAGAAACTTTCTTATGTTGCTTGATTTGTCATGACCCCATCATCTTCTGATTTTTATTATTTTTTTTTCTTCTCATCTTTCTTTAGGTGCTGTTCAAATGCTTTCAACCACTTTCATTGGCTGTATAAAAATGTTTGTTCCATGCTGCTTGTATCAACACAAAACACGCATCTCTTATCCACCCAATTTCATCATGATAATGCTGTTTGTTGGATTAATGAGGTAAATGGTTAAATATTTCCTAGAGATCTATCTGGTTGCTTCATCGCGTTCTTCTGAACGGAAGCTGTATTTTCACGGTGCTCTTCCTTTTCCTTCTTGATTGGAAAGTGTTTGGAGTATTCACCTTTCCCCCCCAAAAAATCACAGGATAATTTTATTTTTAGTTCCTATTGCTAAATGTTCCCTTTTCCAGATGTCAGGTTTTTGGCTAGCTTTGCTTCCCATCACATTTAGCTTCTTTGGGAACATACTTCTCTTTCCACTTACTTTCTTCCTGTTCTCTTTTGAGGCTGATGTCTATTTAGTTTACTGGTATTTATTATGATGTTGCTTTGTTCCCTTGCCTTTTCCAGCAATTGCCTCAAAAGTGATAAGGGCTATAAACATTTATCTTTTTAAAAAGTAAGTATTTGGTTTGTGGTGGCACAGTATCAGTTGGTGGTCTAGGAGAGAATAGATGATCTGGTTTCCTCTACACTGCAAAAGTGATAAAGGATCACAGGGTTCAAATTAATTGAGAGTAGCTTTACCATAATAACTCTGTTGTTCTGTTGTTTAATTTCATGGTTTAAAGTATGGTAAATGTGTAGTGTTCCTGATCTACACTAAAGATGGATAACTGCAAATGATAAAATTTCTTTGGTGAATTACTGTTTATCAGCATAATAGTACTAACTTTTTCAACTGAGCCTATGGAAAACTTCAGCTTAAAACCCTGTACTCTGAAGCTTGGTTAGAGTGCATTAAAAAGTAAACTTTGATGTTTTCTGGAAGTCCACTGTACATCCATAGAAATTGCACAGTTGCCCAAGGGTGCCTTCATTTGTGCCAAATAAATAATATTTAAGCCAAAGCAGAACGAAATAGAGCTGACACACTCCACCTGGTAGGTGCTGTGGAGTAATGGTGCGCAGCTGATCAGTTACTGCTCTTCAGTCATGCTACCGTGGTTTCATAACTGGATTGCCAGCTACACCTGTCCATACTCTTAGTTACTGCAACTCAAATGTATAAACCTAGGGAAATTATAATGCAATTCTTTTTTTATGCTAGATGTCCAAGAGTAGCTCTTACAGCATTATTTTATTTTCTGTTTAATTTCATGTATATTTCTATTACAGATTTGCAACAGTAGTCTTGGGTCTTGTCAGCTTGAAAAATGTGGCAGTTTCATTTGCAGAAACTGTTAAAAGCTCTGCACCTATTTTTACTGTTATCATGTCTCGGATGATATTGGGAGAATACACTGGTAAGCACTTCAGTGTTGAAATGTGGTGGTTTGGGGTTGGTTTTTTTTGTATGATGCTGTCACTTAGTTGACCACGGATGAAGAGGTTCTACCAAATTATAGTAAATGCAGCTGGAAGAATCATTCTGTTTGAACACAATAAGTAGAATATATATAAAGTAAAAAAGGATTCATTGTAATGCAGCTGTGTAAGGGCATTGTTGCTATAAAGTTTTTTTTCTGTCAAGAAAATATTAATGCAGCCTTAAATAACTGGAGTTCAGTGTGTTTCTCATAAGGAGAGCTTGCTGCTCGGAATTTAAAATTCTTGAATTTCTTCACGGTGTTCACTGTGTGATTAAAAAAAAAAAAAAGACACACCAAAACCCCAGACAACTGGCTTACCACTATATGATGTGTCCACAACATAACTTCTTTGTGATTCCACTCACAATTGCATGCTTGAAGAGATTTTATTTTGCTTGTTACCAGCTATAAGTCATAGGAGTAATACAGAAGCCATGTATAGATTGTTTTGTGATGCAAAATGGCAAAAGGCTGAAATAAGCCAGAGGAAGAAGAGTAATTCAATCAGAGTAAACAGGGAGAGTATAATTTTCTTCTGTTGTTTGGTGAAAAAGATGAAACAAAGACAGTCATCAGTCCATTTTCTTTCTCCAAGGGAGATACTTTTATCAGTGAGTATATGTCTATATTGTTTTCAAGAGCATCCTGCTGTTGTCTGAGATCTCACTTTAGAACCCCTGTACTTTAAAATCCAGTCCCATAAGTTGCTTGCTTTTTCAACTAAAGAAGTTAAGGTGGAATTTAAGCTTTCAAAAACTGTATTATCTGATACATGTAATTGGAAGTACAGTAATTAAACTCGGACTTAAATTTTTCTTTTCATTTGCAGGATTGCTGGTTAATCTCTCTCTCATTCCTGTTATGGGTGGGCTGGCTCTATGTACAGCTACTGAAATCAGTTTCAACATCTTAGGTTTCTCGGCAGCTTTATCTACTAATATCATGGACTGGTAAGGCATAATGATAGTTGCATATGTGGAATAAAGGAATCTTATTGGTGGATTGAAGAAAATTGTTGCCTGTAGTTGTTTCTGTACACTACATTTAAATGTTGGTATCTAAAATTTATTTTTAACACAAGATACAATTTCTCTATCATATCTGCTAGCATTCCTAAGATTAAAAAAATAGTACAACTTGTTAGTCTAAAAGAATTAGACTAAATTCCTTTCTGTAGTTGCATAATGTGTAGAATGTGAAACGTGTAGAAAACATTATCTACCCATCTAAGGGGAACGACTGTCTTTCTCATGGATTGATTTATTTGTCATAACTAAAATACAGATAAATGGTGTTGTGGTGGTGTTTGTTTTTGTTTTTTTTTTTTTTTTCCAGTTTGCAAAATGTCTTTTCCAAAAAACTACTCAGTGGAGATAAATACAGATTTTCGTAAGTATTAAAAATATTTCAGGTTTGATTATAGGTGGACTTTGGGCTACATAAGCAAACTATATATTTATGATTGTATTGCACCAAGATTTTTTTTTTTTTTTCTCAGACTGTTTACAGACAGCTTTAACCTAAACCATTTTATCAGGGAAAGAAAACTCCTCTATGGTCAGATCCCACTGTGGTAGGTCGGAGTCTCATAATTGGCTAAAACTCTCAGTGTATCCGGAAATAAGTCCTTATTCTGCAATCATAAAACATCCCTTAATGTTATTAGGCATGCAGAAATGAACTTTAGAACTTGCTTGATGTTTTAACTAGAAAACATGAGCCAGGAATAAAATCTTGTGGTACAATATACCTATGTATGTATTTTACCATGAGAAGAAATGCTAATTTTGGTCCTGGAATCTTGTGTCTTTTGTCTTCAGTCTATCTTGGCCAACACAAAAAGGAAATCACTGTCTTTGCCAAAAGATTGCTGAATTTATTGTCCCCAGAGCTTGATAGATGGCTCTTACTAATTTTTGGTATCTGTAAGTACAATAGTGATGCAGCTTTCTTCAGCACTAAGAAAGAGGAAACTTTTCATCATTTTGTCATTGTTTTTTCTCCTTTTGTAGAGCCCCAGAGCTTCAGTTCTACACAAGTGCTGCTGCAGTGGTTATGCTTATTCCAGCTTGGATATTTTTCATGGTAATTTGAATTCACTGACACTGATTTATGTTTTATTTTTGACTTGTGAGCAGAGTGTGCAACTAACATTAATCTTAATTTTTACTTTTCTTCCCACTTTTTTTTTAAATCACTGTGAAATGCATTTCATCTTATGTTTGCAAGCGACTGGGGGACAGTAAAAAAGAGAAAAATTTCAAAGAAACAATTTAATATAGACGAGTTGACAAGTGACGCAGAAAGCCCAAGTTTATTTCAGGATTTTTGAGATTAATTCATGTCTTTGTCTAAGTGCATTTAAAGTTTTAGATAAAGACTTGAAAACCAAATCTTAAATATTTGTTGACTTTTTGCTGATATTCATGTGGTATACAGGAATATTAACCCTCTGAAAGCAAAATTGAGCTGAAGTAAGTGTAATGCATCAGGTTAAGTATGTATCCTTCGTATTCTGGCATTTCACTGCCATGCATCAGTGTTTAGAAAAGAAAATATCTCATAGGCAGGCTGAACACACTGGAATGTTCAGTCAGATGAGAGCTGTTTTTCTAATATATTCTTTTGGGGGGAAAATTTGTAGGATCTAAATGTCCTGTATGTTTTAGGGTTTGTTTTGCTGAAGTTTAAGGGTAGAACTGTATCTGCTTATAATATGAATTGGGTGGAAAATCACTTTTAGATTTGCTTATAAACTAAACTCTTAAAGTCCTTTTTTGTTGTTTAGGATGTTCCTGTGATTGGGAAAAGTGGAAGGAGCTTCAGCTACAACCAAGATGTTGTCATACTTCTGTTAATAGATGGAGTCTTGTTCCATCTACAAAGTGTAACAGCCTACGCCTTGATGGGAAAAATTTCTCCTGTGACTTTCAGGTAGAATTGTACTTTCATGTCAAGAACACTATTTTCTTTTTTTCTTGCTCAGTATTTCTGCTTGAGAACTACGCAGTAAAGGTACTGTGCAAAGAAATAAATAATGTAAATGCATCAAATTGAAGAAGAAAACTTTTCACATGCAGATCAGCAAAACTTTGTGGTTTGCTCCTTCACTGTGTGAGGGGAGCAGCATTTGACCCATGCTGTTGAGCTTATGGAAGAGGTGTTCACGTTTTCTAGGAGGGGTACTGTATTCAGGTTTAACAGTGATTCCTTAAAGCTGGTTAATGGGACTGAACAGATTCACCAAAACCCACAATCCAACGTTTAAGCTGCCATTTGCTTTAGTGCTAAGGCAATACCTATATACATCTCAGTGCAGTGCAGAATATGAGCAATCAGCTCTGTATTCCTTTTTTCTTGAAGCGTGACACCAGCATGTTAAGCTGTATTTGTTGAATTATATGTATTCTTTAAAGACAGCTTCCACCTACGTTGTCAGTTATTGGCAGCTTTGTTAGGCTGTTGCACAGTTTTGATTCAGTAATTGGTCATTTGTATGAATGTCCCAAGGGCCTGTGGGGTAATCCTGGTCCTAAACTCTGAAGGCTTCTGCTGTCTTATACTTTTCAGGTGCCCCTGCTTGTGACAATTCACTGTTGCACGTGCTTATTCTGAAGTTGCTAGTCTTCTCTACATAAGAGGATGTCAAATCATATATTTACATATATATACAAAATTTCTGAACTACTTGTTATAATGTTATTGTTATGATGCAGATACTGATTCTTTTCAGGTTATAATGCTTTATAACCTGAATAGTAGCAGCAGACTTGCAAATGATAGTTATGTTGCTAGTGTTCTGTTAGCATTTTCTAGATGCCTATGTTAGCTAGAAATGAAATGCTAACGCTGCACTGCATACTTAAAAGCAACAAAAATTTGAGGTGAATTATTTGTACTAGCTCTAAAATGAAAGTGAGTGTAAAGATACGAGTGCTGATACACGAGCAACTTGGTAATGGTATTAGCTCCTGGAGGAGAAGTGCTTTTTAAACACCAACTCAGATTCCAAACAAAACGAAGGGAGGTCACGCTACATTAAAGCATGGTTGTGTGTGGGGAATGAGGAGACCTTTATTTGGCCTTAATTTTTATATTCCTTTTCAGTGTTGCTAGTACTGTGAAGCATGCGCTGTCAATCTGGCTAAGTATTATTGTGTTTGGTAACAAAATCACAAGCCTCTCAGCCATTGGGACTGTTCTAGTGACAATTGGAGTTCTACTATATAACAAGGCAAAGCAGCACCAGCAAGAGACCATACACAGCCTGGCAGCTGCAGCCCCGCAATCTGCACAAAGTACAACTGAAGATACTGAGCCACTAATTTCCAAGGATTTGGAACCCTATGATTAATACGGCCATTTATTCTTCCAACCTAGTGTAACTCAAAGGAACTCTTCCTGAAAGTGGTTGTTTCTTCAACAGTTGATGCTGGTTTGGTTCCTTTGAGTTTGTGGCAGGCCAACCCTGGGACTTGAAGCAGAGAGAAAACAATGGGAAGAATCCAGTAAGCCTTGATTTACTGAGAAACTGATACACCAGAGGACCTAGTGTCATATAATGTGGTAAAAGTGGGCTTTATTGTCTTTCCTTGACTGCAAATAACATACAAGCCTATATTAAAGAACTTCAGTGTCTTGTGGGAAAACGATTTCTTTCTCCCTACCCATCAAAATCATGTGAAAATGAGGACCCATGGCTGTATTCTGCTTGCTTGCAGTGGAATGACATTGGTGCATAAATGAAATTCCTAGTTGTTTGTTACTCTACGCTGCCTGCATCCTCCATCGTTTGTGTGCATCGTAGAGCTGGAAGAAGGAACCCCCTCCTCTCCCAACAAATGACTGACTTTGGTATCTGTTTAGCTGAAGTAAACTGTGGAAATGATTCCACGCCCCAAAGCAGTGATGAGCAGCTATTTCTGACTACAAATCTAGGGATGAAAAGTGATTTTTTTCTACTAAAACTTAACATGGAAATACTGCATCCTGGTTGCGTATTGACAATATTGAAATGCAAATATACGCACATATACATATACTGTATAAATTGAGTGTTGAAAGAAATATTTGCAGATGCTTAGAGGTAAAAACACTGAAAAATTTTGGTGGTAAAGGAAGCAGGATCTGTGTATTTCTATAAAAACCCCTTTAATATTTTAATTTCTTGCATTTTATTATATATTTCTGTTATGAGGAAATAAATTGATTTTTTTTTATTATTATTTCTAAGACTGCAACAAAAAACTGCCTTTTAGAAACTCAGGGTTATAATTCTGACCTATGTGCAAAGTATTTCTATAATTTCTGATTATGTAAAGAATATCAGAATTATCTGTGACAGAGATGGAAGAGACGTCACTAAAGGGAGGAATATTAACCATAAACTGAGGTTAATCTTTATTTCTGCTGCTTTTAAGAAGTTTTTTTTTTTTTTTTTTTTTTTAGGGAAATTCTGTTTTGTGGTAGATCAAAGATTAAAGCTAACTTTCAAAAATTAAAAAGAAATCTTAAGTATTATTAGTAAATAGTTTTGGCAAAAAAGCACATGTAACTACAAAAACATTCAAATGGAATTCTTGGTAACGAAGTTAAGTAAATTTGATTTTTAATAATTGCCATTATTGGTAAAGAGTGTAGCACAGCATTAGAAGAGTAGATAAAGTGGTCTTTACAGTAAAAGTAATTTCTAATAGGAAGTTACCAGTGGAGTTCCTGCAAAATTTAATCTCATGCTTACATTTCTACTTGTGAGGTATTTCATTAGCTTCAGTGAACTATTCCTGCAGAGAGCGAAAGTGTGTTTCCAAGAGAGTCTCTCTGAGGAAGCCTGTCTTCTGTTTAAAATGGTGTGTACTTGTTTTGTCTGATGCTTCCTTCAGGTTACATTCCTGTAAGTGACTGGTTGCCTGGGGCGTATTCCATGATGATTTGAGCAGGAGGGAAATGTCAGGTTTTTTTCATCATTGCATACATAATGTCTATGGTTTTTTTTTTTTTGTTTCTTTGTACTCCTATCACTTTTCTAAAAAGCTGTGGGCTATGGGGTGGAGCTCTGTGGGGGTTGGTTTGTTTGTTTGTTTTGTTTGTTTGTTTTTTCTATTTTTGTAACTATGCCTCTAAAAATCTCAGTATATTTGGCAGAAAACAAAGTCCAGCTTGCATCATATTTCTAGTCTTGTTGGAAGACAGAACTATAAGTGGCTTTCTGGTTGTCTAGCTCCGTTCTCCTGTAAACCCCTTCATCAACTGACTGAGCTTCATTTTAAAAGCTAGCAGGCTTTCGCCTTTCCTATTGCTGGAAAAGCCAGCCAGGAGGATTTTGGAACTTGTGATTTCTGACACGTCTAAGCCTGTTAGCCCCCCCTGGTTCTGTGGCAGCAGGATAATGCTGTTTTACTGAGGGTTTGTTTTCACAGTGTTGATCTCATACTTTTCTACGCAGTCTTCTTGGCCTTTATTTTTATTAGCTAAAACAAACCAACCACTTTACTGTCTACTTGTAAGATGTTTTCTTCCTCCAGTCATACTAGTAATTTTCCTTTGCTGTTCCTCCTGTTGGGTAAATGAGGAGCACTTTGTTCCGCGTTCAGAATTCACTTCAGTGGCATACCCCACTCCTGCACTGACCAGGTCGGGCTCTGTGAGCCACGACTCTGCGCATCATTTGTTGTACACCTGTCATGTACGTTCTCATAGAAACAGCACGCCTTCCTCAAAATGTGAATTCCTGAAATAACACAAGACCCAAATAAGGCAGACTGGCAAATGTGCTACTCGCAGCATTAACGTGTTTCTGAAATGGCATTATTTCCCAGCTGTAAATGATGGATGGATAATAAAGTACCTATCCTGTGTCGTGTTGTCACCTGGAGTCATGGTTCATGTCACTTCGGCAATGTCTCGACTTGTGTTGCCCAACTCTCAACTCTTTTTCCTTGTTTGGAACGGCCCTTCTCGCACTGAATTTATGTACATTTTCCCTCGGAGCATGTATGTTCTGCAGCCGTTATCTGACTTGTTGGAATCGTGCTTTACTCACAGGAATTATAGTAAAATTTAACCTTTGTATGTAATTGTAAGGGTGGTCCGAAAGCCTGCCTGTTTGTTGGGGGTTGTGGTTTGTTTTTTTGTTTTTTTTTTTCTCATTTAATTTATTGTTGATTAGGCAGAGCCTGGCCATTAATTAATTAATTACCTTCCTGCCAGCGGCGAGGCTGATGCATTGTAGGAAACAGCCGATAGTCACTTCCGTGGCCATTTCTGTGACTTTCTCCCGCCCTCCGTCATGGCGGCGGTAGGGGCCGCCCGCGCGCCTGCGCCACCTGTACGTCATCAGCCGGCGGCGGCGGGCGGAAGTGACGCGTTTGCCCCGCGCTGCTCGTCCCAGTCTCCGGTAGCGGCGGCGGTGAGTGGGCCCGGCTCCCGCAGGGGGCGGCGGCGACTGGAGGGGGGACGGGACCTCGGCCGCTCCAGGCCGCGGTGCGGGGCTGAAGGGCGGCGCGGGAGAGGGCGGCGGTGGGACCCGGCGGGAAACCGCTCTCTGAGGGGAAAACGGGCGTGGGGGGCCTTGCGGCCGGCTTCCCCCCCCCCCCCCCGCGGCCGGTAGGTGCGGGCACACTCCGGGCCTAGGGGGTGCCCGGTGGGGTACGAGGCCGTGATGGTGCCCGCTGAGAACAGCAGTTCCCGTCACCCGTCCGGTAGCGGAGCTGTGGGCGGCGGGCTGTTGCCTGCGGCCGCCTCTGCGTCTTCCTCCGCGGTGAAGCACCAGCTCTGCGTGCAGCCGGTGTTTTGGTCTTACTCGAACAGGTCCCTGAGTTCATAACAAAAAGTGTGTGTGCTTCTTGGTTTAAAACATACTTTTCTGGTGCAGGATAAGTCGAGTCTAACTCGACTTTACTTTAAGATGGTAAATTAAGTGTTTATCTGCATAGAGAAACTCAGTGTAAAATAGCTGTGTTGGACTGTGTAGCTTGTGTAGCTTTCATTAATGTCAGGTTCTTTTTCAGATTTTTTTTTTTTTAACTCAAATGGGTGATGAAAAGGATTCTTGGAAAGTGAAAACTTTAGATGAAATTCTTCAGGAAAAAAAACGAAGGAAGGAGCAAGAAGAGAAGGCAGAGATAAAACGTATGAAAAATGTAAGCTACCCTTTGGTATACACACCTTTCTATTGAAACCGGAGGAGTTTCAGTGCCTATATCCGCATTTTCTGATGGGAACAAGGCTTCTTGCCCCATCAGTGGGATTCCTTTGTGCATGTTTTGTGGGTGATTTTTCCAATTCCATAGTTTGAGACAAAAAAAAAAGATGCTTTGCTAAGATCTCATTGGCCTTATGTCGTATGCTGTGTTTTGTTTCATGGCTGTTGGTTAGAAAGGGTAAAGCAATTAACGTGATTAACTGGAAGTTGCAGTTCAAGTAAAAACCTTGCAAAGATTTTATAGAAGAATGGGTTTAAATAATTGTTCTCAAATAACTTTTATGTTACTGTTTGGTTTTATACAATTATGTACAAAATATTTTTCAAAACCCACAATAGTTAATGCAGTCCTCCTTAATTATTGTTTAATTTTCTCTAATTACATTGAATTTACAGAAGTTCAGCTATAATTGCAATCAAACTGCATTTGGCTGCTTACAACTCTGAAATCTCTGCTTCGCAAGTTAGTATACTTTACTGGTGTGACCCGTTGAGGATGGCTTTTGAGCAAAGAATGGAAGAGTTGAATACTATTTATATTTTTTTATTTTGTGATGTAAAAATTAATTATGTTTTGGTTTTGCCCTTTCTTGTGTTTCTATCACAGTCAGATGATAGGGATTCAAAGCGGGATTCTCTTGAAGAGGGGGAGTTGAGAGATCATCGCATGGAAATAACAATCAGAAATTCACCTTACAGGAGGGAAGACTCTATGGAAGACAGGTAAGAATAAGAGAATAACCTTGTTACCTTAGGAAGAGTTACTGAAATTAACCTCTAGAAGTACTGAGAAGAGGGTTTAAAAATATCTGAAGGGGAAAAGTTTAACTTCGTTAGCATGCAGATGTGCCATTTTGCCTCTGTTCATAGAATGTGCCAGGGGATCATTTTGAAGTATTGATTAAGGCTCAACAGAGTATTGTGGTCCAATTTTGACCACTATCTAGTAACAAAACATTTGCTCAAGATGCAGTTAAAGCAGGACTGCTGAGTTCTTTTTGGTGCTTAATTCATCCTCAGTTTGCTTGTGTATTAAAAGTGCACATATAATAAAATCTTACCTTGTCATCTATGTGACTGTGATTTCTGTTAATGCCTTGGTTCAGGTGTATTATGGCAATGATTTGTAGTATAAATTAATAAAATAGGGAAAAATACATTCTTTTCATAATGGAGAAAAGAGGAAATAACACACAGTCTGTTTGACAGTACATGTAACCTTCTTGAGTTTGTTTATTTGTCTTGTGTTTTAGAGGAGAAGAAGATGATTCCTTGGCTATAAAACCACCACAGCAAATGTCACGGAAAGAAAAAACCCATCATAGAAAAGATGAGAAGAGGAAAGAGAAACGTAGACATCGTAGTCATTCAGCAGAAGGTTGTTATTACTGCATTTGGGTAACACTTCTGGGAGCTTCCCAAGGTGAAGCCAAACAAGCGCTATGTAGAAAATAAATAACAATAACTACAAACTAAAGAAAACATGTCAGGTGGATAAGACAAAGGAATTTAAACTTGTGTTTTCTTTAATTATGTTTAATGCCCTTATGGGAACGTCAGGGATATATATGTGTTTGAGAGGACTGTAATCACTTTGGGACAGGGACATTTGTATCTGACTGTAAAGGAAAAAAAATATCCTTTCTAGAAACATTCACGTTGTACTTCTGTTACTAGCAGCCTTTTTCTGTTTTTAATGCAAGCATTTGTGCAAGATCTTACAGTCTTCTAATTTTCCAACACCCTTTCAGATCAGGATTTTTCCATTAAGAAACTAACAGAGAACGTAAAAATAGGTTACCATAAGTTTCATCCTTTTTAGTTTTGCTTTTTAAAAATAGGAGTGCTAAATATTTTGAATAGTAACACTCCAAAATTCATTTTTGTTTGTTTAGGGAAACATGCCAGAGTGAAAGAGAAAGAACGGGAACACGAGCGTAGGAAGAGACATAGAGAAGAGCAGGATAAAGCCCGTCGTGAATGGGAAAGACAGAAACGGAGAGAAATGGCAAGGGAGCATTCCAGGAGGGAGAGGTATATCCATCCCTTCCTTCCCTGTGACAAACCAATAAAGAGATGAACAGCTTTCTCCTCTAAATCTATCTCTAACTTTTCATTGTTTTGTTGACAAAAAAAGCGCAGAGCAAAAACTTGTAAGGACTGATGCCAGTGCCATGTTTCTGTGAATGTGTTGTCTAATGAAAATGTGGTCTTGACTTTAATTACCTTTGTAAGTGACTTCACTACAACAGATATTTCTAGGTGAATTCATTGCCAGTGTTTTACTATAATGAAAAAAAAAAGAAGCACAAACCAGTTTTGCATAGTATCAAGGGATTTTTTAAATGAACTTGCTTAATTTCTGTTTAAATTCTGACAAGGGTGCACAAGCTCATGTGTTTGAGAGTGTGTGGTCTTTGTCTTTGAAACACTGATCTTAGGATCAGCTGAAAAGCTACATCTGTGACCAATATATGCAGTCAGTGGTATTGTTGATAAGTAAATTGAACATCACTGTAATTTGTTATGGAAAACCAGTTTTCCCTTACTTCATAAGCTGAGTTTATAGTGAACTGTAATGTATCAAAAAATAATTATTTTCTAGAGATCGTCTGGAGCAACTTGAGCGAGAACGAGAGAGAAAAATCAGAGAGCAGCAAAAAGAACAAAGGGAGCAAAAAGAACGGGAAAGGCGAGCTGAAGAAAGACGTAAGGAACGGGAAGCCAGAAGAGAAGGTAACTGTCTCTGTATAAATGTCGCTCGGGCTTACTGTCTGCTGGTGGAATGGAGGCATAGAAAGCATTTTTCATTTAGGTCAATGCCAGAATTTGAAAAAAAAAAAAAAAAAGAGAGAAAGAAAAGGGGGGTGGGAGGAGGCTTCTACATGAATGGGGAAGAATCTATTAAATTCTACATGGGGAAATAAAACAGTGTCATGTGCCTCAAATATCACATCATACTGGTTAGTCAGTAAGTCTTTCTTTGCCTCCCTCTGTTAGTCTGGTTTCTTGTAGAAACATAATTTATGTACTTGCCATTGTCTCTATGCGTGTGTGTGTGTGCGTATCCATCATGATCCCAGTCACTCCTGAATTCTTTGGCTGAGTCTAACCCAATTTGATAGAGGTCGAAGTCTCAAAATTAAGTGTTTTAAGGATTTGGGGAAATAAATCGCAAAGGTCATGTAAGTACTCCAACCATGAAAAAGGCTGTAGTGAGAGCCAAGTGTGGAAGATCTGATAACTGGGCAATTTAAATTACACATGCACATGAACCCTCACTTTGCATAGCATATCAGATACTTGCAATTTAAGTTCAGATCATTTTTGGTTAAAGGATCTCTGTTTGTCCCAGCTTTCAGAGGTAAAAATCGGAACCCGTTCCTGTGATCAAGTGACAAAGATTGTTCAAGAGTAGCAGAAGAAGCCATGTTTATTGTTACTCTTTCTAGTTCGGCTCATACCGAACAGCGTTTTTTTTGTGCTTGGTATTTACACTGATACCATTCAGTTTATCTAGCCTTCCATTTTAGTTATTTTTATTGCTCTAAATGTTCTGTCAGCTCCTTCTAACTCTTAGCAGGTTTTATTCTTTTATGTATCTTCTTGGTCTGTCCGCTTCTCTCTCTGGCGTTAATGCCTTCATTTCAGGGCGATTGCTCTGTAGTATCTAGGGCATCTTGCTTCTAATTCCTAAATATAGCAGCATCTTTCTCTTAAGTGGTACAAACCCATATTTTATTGTGCATGAGGTAAATCACAGTCCTTTATTCTCTTAGATACACTTAGGTTCCACTTCCACTCCTCCCCGTTACCCTTTAGTTTGTAAGGAAAAACGAAGAGTTTGCAAAGCAGGTGGTTGTGGCCGACAGAAGTATTCTAATTAGGGCAGGGAGCTGTAACAATTCTTTCTGGTTTTGTTTTCACTAGTTTCTGCACACCATAGAACAGTGAGGGAAGAATATGGAGACAAAGTAAAAATGAGACCCTGGAGTCGCAGCCCATTACGACAGCAAAGAGACAAGCTTGAGCAAGGAGATAGCAGGAAACCAGGTAGCATTTGCCACTTTATAATGTCTTTGCCTGTGGGCTAGGAGGAGCCGTTCTGGGGTAGTGTTTAATTTTTAGCAGTAAACCTAGATCCCTGGTACTCTATTGAAAGTGTTGTCCACTTCAGCCATGGTGGCATAACTCTGGAATGTTCATGAATATGTACATATGTACTGTTCTCTAAAGCAATGTTGGTTTTGCTGGTAATTGTTCAAGTGACAAATCGAACTTTTCCTTCTTAGTAGTAGGAATAGTAATTTTAAGAGTTTCAGTTACTTCATTCAGTGATGAAAGAAGCATCTGACCGAATTTTTAAAATTTTGTAGTTTAATTCCCTTGCAGATTAAAAAGGGACTGTTTACACTAGCGTCACTGGTACTGTCATCTTGTAGAAGAAAACAAATGCTTAAGGCAGTATTCTGGTTAGATGGTGAATTTTGTTTTCTGAGCCAAAAAATGATCCTTCCCATGGCTAGCAGGTCCTAGCTGTGAGTAGAGAACTTGCACAGTTGACATAGAAGTGTCTTTGGTTAAAGAAGAAAAGCTCTGTGTCTGCTTTGTTAATGTGCGTAGCTGTAAAAATAAGTGTAACTATTTCAAGTAAGCTGATTGCAGAATGTAATCAGCTGAAATGCCAGGTGGAGGCAGGCAGTAAGTCGTTTGAAGCTACTGTCTAATCAGTCAACTATTATTCGCACATGGTATTTCATGGTGGTCCAGAGGGGCTGCATTAGGATAGGAAGCACTGACAGTAAGCGCTGTATGTACACACATTACCGAGACTGTGTTGTGATGATACTTGTTACCATGTTACTTTTTTAAAAAAAATTTTTTAATTACACTTGGAGGGGCTTAGGCACGTACCATGTTTAAAAAACAAAAGGTCAATATCCCGCATTTTTGGCTGTTGATCCTGCACCACTGCAATTCAGAAAAGCTGTTTGTCTTTTGAGCAGAGTGTGAATTTTTTTTTTTTTAGGGTTCTGTATTTCCAATACAGAATGTTCAGCACCAATTTAATGGCCAGAGAAAGTAAAGCAGTTATCTGGGTATTCAGAGTCTTATAGAGAGAAGTGACATTCAGTCAGCAGCCTGTTTTTAATTTTTGTGGTCTCAACAGTAAAAGAAGAGAAACCAGAAGAGAGAGATCCTCTTTCAGATTTGCAAGACATCAGTGACAGTGAGAGAAAAACCAGTTCGGCAGAGTCTTCATCAGGTGATTAAATGCAATTTAGTAGCTGTAATTAATTGTTCAATTGTCTAGTGAGGAAAACACTGTTGGTAGAGCGTGTGCCTACTTAGTTATTTGTTTGATTTTTCCTGAACAGAATCTGGATCGGGCTCAGAAGAAGAGGAGGAAGAGTCTAGCAGTGAAGGTTCTGAGGAAGAGGGTGAGGAAGAGGAGGAGGAGGAAGAGACGGGAAGTAATTCTGAGGAAGTGTCTGAGCAGTCAGCTGGTGAGTAAAATAAAGCAGGTCCTAGAACGGTGTGTTATGATTTTCTTTGGTTTTCGTTCTGTATTGTTTTATTTGAACATTTTCCTTTTCTCTTAGTCTAGGATAGGCTGAGACCTCACAGGTCAAGATAACTAAAAAGAAAAAAAACAAGTAGAAGTCATATTCTATCCTTTTATATAGAGGTAATACCAATTGTTCGTCTAAGAAGTCAGATTAGCAAATGGAAAGCCAATTTTGTCTTCCTCAATGGTGTAAGGCTAACAGTTCAAGTAATTTTTTAACGTAACAAATATTCTGTAGAGAACAATTCTGCACTTATTTGGGGGGTGGTGAAATACAAATTTCTCTGTCATTTTGAATTATCTTCAGTTGCGAATCTCATTTCTTTTTTGATTCCAGTACAAATAAATGAACATAATAAAAAAAAGGGTTTAGTAAAAAAAGTCTACTGTGGCCATTCTTGTCACTAATTAGTGAGGAAAAGGCACAAAAATTCTATGATTCTATGCAAAGCATGCTCTGATGGCTGGGTATTTTTCTTTAAAATCAATTACAGTTTATAAGCAAATATTCATAAGTTTCCTGTCCTAATTTATTCACCCGCCCCCATCCCTGAATTCCCAGATAATTGGTAAGAATTGTATTCCCTGTTGGAAGCTGAAAGGTGCAGTTCTGTGGAGTCAGGGGACTTGCATTTGCTTTCCAAGCGAAACAGAAGTACGAGGTCACAAACTAGATAGTGGTGAAGAAGGCCTGGTGAATTAGAAAAGCATTTCAATAGTGATCTGCCTTACACGGAACTACAGAAATGTTGAGTTAATTCAGTTGCGCTTGATTCTGTTTTGCAGAAGAGGTGAGCGAGGAAGAAATGAGTGAAGAGGAGGAACGGGAGAATGGAAACCACATCCCAGTTGGTACAATGCAAACACTGATTTTTTTAAAGAAGTGTTTGGCTGAATTTTTGCAGCCAAATAAATCTATTTCTACAAATGTTTTAAAATACTTTAAATGTATTTCTTGTTGCAGTTTTGCCATCATTATAAAGCATCTTGTATTTGGCATTTTGGGGCCATTCTCATGTCAGAATCAGAAATTCCTTGAAATCTGTTCCAAGGTCTATGTTTAGAGGAAACTAGATCCTAGTCTAATGAGCTAATGTTTCCTTCTTTTTCATTTTCGGTCTCTTCTTCTGTCCTCTCATCAAAAAATCTTTGCAATCAGAATGAGATATACTGGGTCAGTTTTCTCTCTCATTCTGTAAGTGTAAAGATTTATTTTTCTGACATGCTGTATTTAACGCTGAAAATTGTATTTACATGACTGTAAATGAGTTCTTGAAAGCATCATCTCTGCAAAGACGAGAAATCAGGCTTCTCATTGATCTTTACTCTTGCAGTAGCTTAAGTTGCATAAGTTGCACACCTATTTCATGTATAGCGATCAGTGTTTCACTACCCTTATTTGTCTAAATCTGAACTTAATTGTTCCAAACGGCTCCCTCTTTCCACGACTGATTCTGACTTTTGAAGTTACAGAGTCAAGGTTTGACCGAGATTCAGCAGGAAGCGAAGTAGAAGAGGAAGAAGTAGGGGAGGGTTCCCCTCATTCCAATGCCATGACAGAAGGAGACTATATTCCTGACTCACCAGCTTCCTCCCCCATTGAATTGAAACAAGAGCTTCCTAAGTATCTTCCTGCTCTCCAGGTAGAGGATCGCTTAAAGGATGCTTGAGAATATCATAGGCAAACAAATTTCCCTAGCTGCTTTGTTAACATCACAAACACATATTTGTGCGTGGCATAGTTTACGGGCAGAATATGTCTTGCTGACTCAGCATCACAAAATACGCACTCCTGTGTGAAATCATGCTGTCTCTTTTGACAAGGAAAAAATGTGCATGGAGCAAAAATGAGATTACTCTTTTAGCTATGGGTAAGAATGTAATAGCACATTTGATACTCTGATATCTTGGTATTGCTCTCTGGAAATAGATACTTGTGAGAGAAGAGTTCTGTTAATGCGAATAGAAATGGATGGGTGGTTATTCTTTTTGTAGCCAACAGCAAAGTGTAGCAATACAAAGAGAAAGCATATTTTTATTACTTGAACTATGTGAAAGGTATCAGTCTAAGGTGCTGAGTTGCCGCCTTTGCCATTGTGGCAGAAATTTCAGTTTCTTCTGTGCAAAAGTGAATGGGTGAAGAGTTAATGAAATAATATAGTTGACCTACTAAAACACAGACTCCGTCCAGGATTCCTTTGGAGAGCCAAGTAAAAATAAACCCCAAAGGTACCTTTCTCACATGGAGTAGCCATATTGTTGAATTCTCTTGGTAAATCTTAACTATTCCTGTGAAGTTGCTGAAGTTTACCTTATGTCTTATTTAAAAAAAACTAAGCAAAACCCTCCCCCAGATGCTGGAGGAGTAAATGTTGTCCATCTGTTTTTTCAGGGCTGTCGTAGCGTGGAGGAATTCCAGTGTTTGAACAGGATTGAAGAAGGAACATACGGTGTAGTCTACAGAGCAAAAGACAAGAAGACTGGTTAGTATAAGTGGTCTCCATTTATTATCTTCATGGCATTTAGGGCTGAAGTTGTATGCAAATTATGGTTCTGCATTTTTCATTGATGAACAAAATCTGTCTAAAATGCTGTCGTCTTTATCAAGAACAATCTGTGCTTTTGTAATAGGATGTGGACATTGACATAGGGGCTTCACGTGCAGCTGTTTGAGTTCAGAATGAATTTCTTTATGGGCCATGATGGTGTAGAACAGTTAACAGGATTTCAGTTTCTGGCTCGAAAGGGAGTTAGTTCTGGCTTGAGGTCTGCTGTAGATAGTTACCAGGTTGCAGATTTTCAAAATTTGACAAAACCGTTCCACCAGGCGTCACTGTAAGCACAGCTCTGGATTAGGGAATTTATAAAGTAGCGGTTGGTGTGCAGTGAGTCTATACTGCAGTATTTTGTTGTAGAAAGAACTTCTACTCTTTTCTTTATTTAACCTCTCTCTCAAAAAAACACTTCTGGTCTATACAAGTGGATTTATATTTTTAAAACTCAATCTCTTCGCTTATCTGGTTTGTAATGGTAAGCGTCTTGAAGAAATTGTTGCGTTTCCTATGAATGGTGCAAGAGCCAACCATCAAGTCATTAATGTTTTCCTCTTCCATGGTGATTCCTCAAGTGAAAGAAATGTTTGCTTTGATAATTTAACAAAAACAGCTATTTTAGTATAGCACTTCTTTTGTCCTGGAAAAAGGTAATGCGTAGCAAGATATGATCTGTCCTTTCGGCTCTGACCTTGGTTTCCCTGTAGTGTTGCCATCACTAGTGATACGTTACTTTCTAGCAAGCTGGTAATTTTCAAGGGGAACTGTAGCACCAGTAAATTAAATATCTGCAGTTTTAGAGTTGGCAGGTGGTGAGGAGAGCTTGTAAAAAGTACTATGTCCCAAAACAGACCTAGACAGAAATTAGGGTTATTCTCAGGTTCCAGCTGACAAGCTGTGATTTTAGTGACAGGTTTAACTTCTGGGTGCCTGGGTTCCTCTGTTTATTTTAGAATAATATGACCATTTGGTCCCCTTTGGGGAGCGGAGGTACACATTTGGCATCGGGGTTTCTCTGAGTTCACTTGCTTACTGGACGACTACCATGAGCTCGTTTTTATTTTCCCTCTCTGTCTTGAGGCCTGCTCCGAGACTGACATAACCATTATTCTCCACAATATCATGCAAAATGCAGATGTATGCAAATAATTCACTTCGGTAATGTGAATGTTTTGAGCAGCACCTTGGTTTCCAGTCGGGTCATTAAACAGAAGTAAACTGCATTTGAGGCATTTCTGCTGTCTTATCTTCCTAACTATGTTTAGAGTTAAATACACTTTTTGTTTAGTTTCTTTCCAGGCGAGTTATATTGGAATACACCAAAATCCGTGATGCAGCTTTTGGATTGTTGTTTTAGATTTTATCCTCTAAACTTGGCAATCTTGTGGTGGTGGTGGTTGGTTGTTTTTTTTGGTTTACTTTGCTAATGTGAGACTGACTCTGCTTCTTGGTTCAACGGAATGTCTTGAGTAATGGTTTTGATTCAAATAAATTAGTGACAGAACACTGGGGGATGTCTTAACATGCATTTTATTACCTATGTGATGGGAAATCTGCAGTTAATAATTCTGTTTTCTTTGCAGATGAAATCGTGGCTCTGAAGCGACTGAAAATGGAAAAGGAAAAGGAAGGCTTTCCCATTACTTCTCTGAGAGAAATAAATACTATTCTGAAGGCACAACATCTAAATATTGTCACTGTCAGAGTAAGGCCACAATCTTCTGTTTCAAAAGTATTTTTGTTCTTGAAATATTGCCTCTTGGCTTTTAAAATGCTGTATAAAAATGTTAGCATGCATCACAGAGCTTGTTTCTGTAAACAGTTGTATACTGCCCATAAAACTATATAGACGTGACTTGTTTCTACACGATCTGATGTTTTGCAAAATTTAGCTTTTTTGTTTTTAATAGAAAAATACATTTTCTATGGATTTTACCAATGGCAGGCTCCATTTATCCTCTTGCCAGTAAATTTCTAAAATTCATTTTTGCATGCTTTTTAAATACCGTGTGCTTGTTCTGATAATTTGTTTCTGTGTTTTAGGAAATTGTTGTAGGTAGTAATATGGATAAAATCTATATTGTCATGAACTATGTAGAACACGATCTCAAGAGTCTGATGGAAACAATGAAGCAACCATTTCTACCAGGTACTGTTTGCCATAGTCTCCTGTAATTCTCAAAACTGGAAAACTGGCCAACGCAAACCTCAGTGTCTTTGGGCTGTACTGCCATCAGAGAGCTAGCTTTGTGCGGTGACGTGTATTGCCTTGGAATGTCCTGTGAGTGTTCTTTGGAACAGAGACTTCACTGCTTTATCTCTGTTCGGTCTGATTTTACTGAAGATCGGATCGTAGGCTGGGAGTGCTGATATTCAGAGTGATATTTGGCTGATGAATCCAGTTTGCCTGCTTAGGGTGAAGTGGAGGTTCAGATGTGAAATTGAGGGTGTTTCCCCTGTGCTAAACTGTAAAAGAACACAGTTTTAATTTTGGCCACTTCCTGTGTTTTTGAGAGGCATTAATTTCTGAGCATTATTTGGATGCATTCCAGCTATCCAGATTAATTTTGCTTTATTGGCAACTCTGTGGGTTTAACTTCTTCTGTGACATATTTTTATGGTGCAGTCTCTACTATGCTTTTAACTTGACATCCCTTTCATCCTCCTGCCCCTTCCCTGTTCTCCAAACAAACAAACAAACAAAATTAAAGATAGATTTCTTCTCCTAAATGTATTTGGCTTCTTTTTATCATTCCAGGTGAAGTGAAAACCTTGATGATTCAGTTACTGCGAGGAGTCAAGCATCTTCACGACAACTGGATACTTCACCGAGACCTGAAAACTTCCAACCTGTTGCTCAGTCATTCAGGCATTTTAAAAGTAAGAATTATGTGTACCACACTTATGAAAAAGCTGGTATTGCAGAATTGCGCTGCATTACAGCTATGTCAAGAGCTGGATAGAATGTTTTGTGTTAGTCTTGAGGAGGTGGGAGGTGCGGCTTGTAAAACATATGGTTGTGAAAGAGTAAACTGTACTATTTAAGTAAAGAAAAGAGATTGCCTTGCCACAACTGCAGGGTTTATGCTAGGATGTGACAAATAAGCCTGCTCGAGTGAATACTGAATTCTTCATAGTGTGATTAGAAGCCTGAACAGTGTTCTCTTCCTGGTGATGCCGCATACTATATCTGTGACAGTGGCATTTACTTTTTCTATATCAGCATCATCGTGTTTGGACTGGGGTTGCTCTTTCAACTTGAGAGATTGTGAAGCTTAATCAAGAATATAAATCTCTGTAGTAGTGCTGAACTGTACAATCACTGGTGGAGATGGAGATTCTCTTTACAAAGAAAAAGTCTTTAAAGAAAGTTGCATGCTTTGAAAATCTATCTAACATTTCACAGACTTCTTACAAAAATCTTAGAGAAAGGTGGGACTAATAGGATCAGGACATAACATTTTCAATTCTTCAATTTTAGATGCCAATTAAATATTGCCATTATTTACATCTTAACAGCTGTTACCATTGTTAAGCCTTTCCCTTTCTGGGGAGAACTGGAGTTTGAATTTTTTTTCTTGCTTGCAAAGTTGAAGTCAGCATCTACTGCTGTCGTTTGGCTTTGTTTTTCCCCTTGCCACGGACGTTTTCTGTCAAGGTGATCAATAACAGGAACTCTTACTTGGCCTCAGGAAGGGAAAAATGTTTTTTCCCTTCGGTGGAAAAAGAGAGGGAAGGCCCATGAGGCGCAGTGTATGCTGGGTGGCTGGTTTTGAGGGCTGGAAGCCGCGCAGTAGCCAACACGGCCAACGGCTTGGCACTGTGAGTAAATGGTATGGTCAACGTTGGAAATCGTGCTGATTACCAGTTCTCATTTAGGTTGGAGATTTTGGACTAGCCCGGGAATATGGATCTCCACTGAAGCCTTACACGCCAGTGGTGGTGACGCTTTGGTACAGGGCTCCAGAGTTGTTGCTTGGAGCTAAGGTATGTTTCTCCTCGTTCCTCTGGCTGCTAGGGGAATGCCTCTTCAGACTAACTTTATTTTATCATTTATGAACAAAGCATGAGTGCGCTTGATTCTTTATATTGATTTAGAGATGGAAATTCTGACTCGTCAGTAGTATTTTTCCTAATAACACAGCTAAAAAAATCCATCTTCCACAGACAGAAGGTGGGTGGGTGACAGGTCGAGTTTTGCTCCTTTAGAATGCTGATGTGGTGGTGCTGCTGGACTTCTCGTGGATTGATGCAAACTGTCACTGTCATCTTGGGCAGCTGGATTCTTTTTTTTTTAATCTAAAATTTGTGACACCTGAGAGCAGAACAAGGTACTGGCAACATTCTGGCAACATTCCCTACTGATTACCTGTTTCTTAACTGAAATGTGGATGACATCAGTAGGGTTCTGTAGGGCTTCAGTGACAAGAACCATGCAAGAAAAAGATACTGCACTACCACCAAAAAATGGGTGCAAAAGTGAAGGAAGCCCTACGCTGTCTTTCAAAGATGTTTTTCTAATAGGGGAAATGACTATTTAAGAAGAGAGGTGTACCATGGTGACCAGGTTTTGCGCCCATAACCCGTGACGGCTGTTGTGGCAAAACGAGGGCTCAGGATCTCTGTGAGAGAGAGTGCAAACTCGAATGCTTTGCTAGTTGTGATGCTCTGTGAGTGAAGAAGAAAGGCAACATTGTGGAGGCTTTCACGTTTCAGCCTGAAGTATTTGTGTACATGTATTACTCATAATTCACAGTAATTTTAACTTCTGAGTGAATACAGTTGAGACCTGTGCCTTGGGTATTGGAATGATTGTACGTGTTCTGTCTGAACTCTGAAGTGGTAGAATCTTTAAGAAAAATAAAACCCCAAACCAAACCACCAACAACAAAAATCCACAAACAACTCGGTGAAAGTACTTACTGATTTTATAAGGTATAATATATTCCTTCTTTTCAGGAATATTCAACGGCAATAGACATGTGGTCAGTAGGGTGTATATTTGGAGAGCTGTTAACACAGAAGCCGCTGTTTCCAGGGAAGTCAGAGATTGACCAGATTAACAAAGTTTTTAAGGTAACATTTTTAACAACTTTGGATTCTAACTGACTGGTTTTAGAGGCAGGTACATTACAGTTAGTAAGAAATTAAGTGCTTGTTGCTCTTTGACAGAGCCTTAATAAAAGGCTCATTACTCTGATTCTTGTTTTACCATGCTTATAGGAGGGCTAAGATCGTGACTTGTGTTTTGTCTGTTTTCTCTGGATACTTACCAACTCCTTTAGCTACATAATGAATACGCAGAAGAGTTGCACTCTAGAATGAGTTTATTAAGGAGATATTTTAATTTACAGGATCTAGGTACTCCAAGCGAAAAAATCTGGCCTGGTTACAATGAGCTGCCAGCAGTGAAGAAGATGACATTCACAGAATATCCCTACAACAATCTACGCAAGAGATTTGGAGCTCTGCTTTCCGATCAGGGGTTTGATCTGATGAACAAGTAAGTGCTGTCTTCTAGGGTGTCCTTGGGAAAACATGTTCACGTGCTATGAGAGTGGTGGAAGAAGATTCGTAGTGAAGTACGGTATTCCAGTGCCTTTAACCTTGTCAGAACATGATGATGCACTTGAAGCGACATTGTTTGTGACATTCCTTGCAACAGCTTTATTCAGTATACCAGGCTCTTAACACCTGCTGTTAAACCTCAGTCCAAGATTATTCTTGCGCACCTATATCCTAGAAGAATAAGAAGAATGTTTTAGTAGTGGTTTTAGCTCGTTCATGTCGTTTAATCATGTGGTGAGTCAGCGATCATGCAGTCTGCTGATGGATCTTGTTAAAACAATTAAATTACAGTTGAGAAAAGGAAAAAGAGCAGTACATTCTAGAGATCATATTAAGGAATTAGGAAAACAGCAATCTTCTTTTTTTCCTAGATTTTCCAAGTTCACGAGTTCTGTCACATCTGATGTTCTGGCTTTCCTTTTAGCTAACTCTGCTGGTGCATTCTGATTGCATTCCAATTCATTGTTCTTTAAAAAGGTTGACAATGGCTTGAGAGATTTTTGTTCCCCTCCCTATCCTAATATACCCTTTAAATTTTATGATGTGAAGTAGTGGAAAGGACTGAGTTTCAGATCTTACTTAGAACTTGTCTCTATTAAAAAAAAAATAATTAAAAAGTACTTTTAAAAAAAAAAAAAAGGGGGGGGATTTTCAGTCTTTCCAATTTTTAAGAATTATGCTGCTCCAGGTTTTTGAATGAGTTGTGATTAATTTACTGGAAGTTAGAAAGTTAGATAACCTTTCTGACGGTCTAAGAACAACTTGTCTTAAAAAAGATGGATATCATATCAGTGTCATCTACTTCTTAAACGAATTGCTTATGACAGGGCTATGTCTTCATTATTTTGGGTAAGAATGACAATGCTATAGTACTCACGTGAGTCTGGAACGTAGAGAAACACATGAGTACATAAGGCAGTGGAACTCATTACGTGTACAAACCTTGGATATATAAGTGTTTACATAGTCAGGGCTAAATACTGTTTGGTAGGACAAATAGTACAGAAAAACATGTTTCTGTATTGCTAAAGGTTTAGAATAACCACAAGCTGTACAGTTAAGTTGCCCTGTATCACAATATTTTGTGGTGTATTGATATAATCTCAGTTGTTTTCTCTAAAAAGCAAAGTAGCATTGTAAAATATCTTAACTGAACCATCCTGGATCCCTTTTGAGCTCTGTGTGACCACCCACAGATTCTGAGGTGTCTTAACGATTTATACTTCTGTAAGCAGATCCCTACAAAACTACTTTTGATACGTAGTTCCAGCTGCAGTTCCGTTAATTATATGTTCATGTAGGAAGTGTGCTTTTAAAATCAGCCAGCTGTGTTACATCACCCATATGTCAGCAAATATACACATTAATAGAATTCTTTGTTAAGAATCAGACAATTCTAAATTGCGTTTCTGAAGAATTTATAATTTTGGGGCTAAAATTTTTCTTTTTTCTGTCTCTCCTTCCTTATTTCATTGCCTTCCTAAATTCTTTGCAGCTTTTTGACATACTACCCAGCCAGAAGAATTACTGCTGAAGATGGTTTGAAGCATGAGTATTTCCGAGAGACTCCCCTTCCTATCGACCCCTCCATGTTTCCCACCTGGCCAGCAAAAAGCGAACAGCAAAGAGTAAAACGTGGCACTAGCCCACGACCGCCTGAGGGAGGCCTTGGCTACAGCCAGCTGGTAAGCACAGCACATTGGGCAACTGACACATGCTTCGGAGGTTTTCGGGTGTGTCCAAATCCTGAATTTATGTGGACTGCATTTTGTTAGCCTTGGGGATCCCGGGACTCACCTGCGCCTGCATGAAAAAGACAGTATAGAAGCCCAGCCTTCCCTCGGTTCCTTGTCAGAGGGCAGGTCCAATTACTGTCATATTCACAGAGTCATAATTGCAGTACATAATCTGAGACAGAAGTGCCGCCTGGTTTTATTGCAGTGCAGAAGACTTTTTCTTTTGAAAGTGTCCATTGTTTTACACTTTCAACTAAGCTTTCAAAGCTGCAAATTTATTTTTGGAAAAAACCCAAAGCCTGGTAAGTTATGCATATCTTGTGGGTAGAAAGGGTCTCTTTTTCCAATATTTAGAGAGAATTCAAAAAGGCCAAGGCTGGGGTTCTTTCTGTCAGTGGGGATTGTGCTGCCTGTGCTGGAAAAAAAGCTGGCTGGAAAAGCACGTGACAGTCTCGGGGGCCTTAATTACATCAACTACTTCTTTCCGTGTCTCAGCATAGATGAAATGGCACTGGGTAGTTATTGTGCCTGATTTAACAGATGAGGTAGCCTAAAAGTTTGTTTAACCTTGATTTTTGAGGGTACAAAAGTTGACAAGGAGCGTGTGCAGAGTGTGTTTCATCAGAGGCCCAATAAGTGTAGTTTACACTTATTTATACTGTGTTTTCACAATTCTTTTTCATCTTTCACAAGTGTAGTTAAAAGTAGGTATACAAACTAGGAGTACACTCGAGATGCCTTTAGAAAAGGTAACTTTTGAAATAGCAATGTTTAAAGATCATGAATAATACTCTGCATCGATCTTAGCTATGATGTCACTAAATCAAACGTTTGTTTCTCATCTCCTAAAGATACTTTTGTTGTTGTTGTTTAGATTTTTGTGTTGGAGAGGTAAATGCATCTGCACAGACACTGATAAATGAATTTGTAATTGGTTTCCACAGGGTGATGATGATCTGAAAGACACGGGTTTTCATCTGACCACCACAAATCAAGGAGCGTCGGCTGCAGGACCCGGTTTCAGCCTCAAGTTTTAAACTCGACCTGAAATGGGGAAAAAAAGCCAACAAAAAAAAGAACTGTTCATGTGAGTGGATTTCTGAGTGCCCCAGTTCTGTTCTTCACGACAGGGGGACTACATGTTTTTCACAGGGGCAAACTCAAAAATGTCATCACAGATTCAAAGGCTCTTGCTGGGTGCGGAGTATAACTAACTGCTGCATTCCATTAGAGGACTGGAATTAACCCGAAAAGCCAAGGATCATTACAAAATTTGACAAAGGAAAACTTGAAGTACAGTCCTGGAACAGTTTCTGTTTTCTTTTTAGTTTTTTTTTTTTGTTGGGTTTGGTTTGTTTTATTTTTTTTTTCCTTGTAAATTTGTAGAATTAAAATACATTTTTAATTGTTTAACAGTGTGAAGGATTTCATTTCTTCACATTCAGCAAACTTGGATGTTGGTGGCATTAAGTCTTCTAGGGTGGAACGTTATTTTCCCCCGCCGCCCCCAAATCTGTGCTGACGCTAGTACGCATGTTGTCAGCCTGGGGAAACAACTTTATTTGAAGTAAATTCTATGTGTCTGAATATAGTTAGGGCAAAAAAACCGTAGCAATTCTGAGGTTTCTTTCCTGTCGCGTGCCTTGGAGAGAGTGGGGCTGGGTTGGGCTCGATACTCACAATATTTTTGGGTGCACTACTGAGCTGAACACTAGTGTGTTGTATACGTGTATTTACAGTGGCACTGGTGCAAAAGATGTACTCTATTGTTTTATAAATCAAAAAGACTTAATATGGAGACTTGATACTTTATTTTCTGTAGAAAGTTCTTTTAAATATGCCCTTTTTCATAAAAAAAACCCCCAAGAGTTTAGCGTTACTGATTGTATAATGCCATATTTCAGTCCTTTCTTGTAAGACGGAAGACCAGAGGAATCCTGTTGGGATATCGGTGTCTTCTGAGTCTTTAATTGCTATAATGCTATCATTCGTTTCTGGGAACAGGAAGATTTGGAAAATACCAGGGTATTCACGCAGTCAGAACTGGGCACCAGTCCAGTAAAAGGATTAATTTAAATTATAAACATTCTATCAATTTCAGTGCATTTTAAGAGTTTTTTCTGGGTAAAGGCCTTGGAACTGGAATGTGGATGTACTAACCTTGTGGGAAATTTTGAAAACAGTGGTTTGGGGTTTGGGTTTTTCTTTGTGTGCAGGAATGCAGAACTATTTTCTCTTTAGGCCTGATTGGCTGCCTGGTGCTGAAGCAGAAACAGTCTGTTACTAGTCTGGTAACCAAACTGTGCATGATCTTAGCAGGATTCCTCATAGGTGGAGAACAGTAACGCATGGAAAAGCCGGGGTTTGCCGCATCCCAGAGTGCGGGAACAGAGAGTCGTTTTGCTCTAAAGGAGTAGAACCTGACTGCGTATTTTGTATTTCAAGCTGTGCTGTGCGGCTCACGCTCTGTGAGATTATTTCCTTCCCAGCTTCCTCGGCAGTGTTGCAGCCAGTGCGGGCACCACTGGAAGATCCACATTCCTGACAAAAAGGATTATTCATCTAAGTTGGGATAATTTTAGTAAAACAAAATAAAACCCTAATGCTGGATTGCAATGGAGGTTTAATAAGGTTATGAAAGATATGTGTAACTTCCCCCCCTTCTTTTTTTTTTTCTGTAGAAGGGAAATATCAGCTCTCCTGAAGAGCGTGACGTTGTTCTGTTACTACATCTCAGCTTTTATTGTGTCTCAGTTGTCTGTTTTTACATAGAATGCTTGCCTTTTATCATCCTGAGCTTAAAAATACATCTTTGCATGGACAATTAAGTTTTATACTATGCTGTACTCCCAACTAACTGTCCTAAGACAGAGGAGAATTTAACTGATGGAGCCTTTCCGCTCTAATACAACGCTTCCTCAACTGCTGACCTGTACTGCAGCGCATGAGATGCTTTGCAGTTTTTTTGTTGGTGCTTTTAAATAGAAAGAAGCCTGTTTCAAGAGGTTAAGAGGAGAACTGGAAAAGGATGACCCTAAGCAAAGAACAATGTTGGCTGCTTTAACACTGGATAAGGATCTTGCTAAATGTAACGACTGTCGGGGATTCCTAACCGTGCAAATGAATGCTGCGCCGCTGTAGCCGTTGGAGTGCACTAGTCTTTGCCTGCCGGTACTAATGCTATTTTCCTGTTGGATGCGGCACATTTACCTCATCGCTTGGGCAACTGGAGGAAGGACAGAGGTGGAAATTACCTCATCTCTGCTGAAGGAGTCGAGAGGCTTATTGATCAGACACCTAAAGGAGAAGTTAAGAGGAGCTGCTGATGGAGGTAAATAGTCTATTGGGGTAAGATTACGCGAGTAATAAATAGAAACCACAGGAGACTGTTCTGTGGATACTCAAACTGAACGTGTCAAAACGTGGAGTGGAATAATTAGAAAGGGTTTGTTGTGACCCTACGTCCTCCTCCTGACAAGTAAAGTACTATTAGGTCTTATACTTTTTTTGTATGTTCTTGTAGTGCTATGCACCAGGACTAAAGAAATGACAGCAAAACACTTACAGAGTATAAATGGTCATTTTTCTTCCGCAATCCCTCTGCCTCCACTGCAGCATCGTCGAGCCATCAATCTGTTCATCCATTTGTTTTCTTTGATGAAGAGTTATGTTCTTTTTTTCAGCAGTCCGCAGTGATCCACATAGTTCAACTACACCATCTGACACTTTACTTTTTTTTTTAAAAAAAATTTAATTCTCTGTACAGCACATACTTGATAAATTCTTTATCATTAGAACTAATTTGGAAAAATTTTATATTCCAGTAATCAAGTCTCAGAGTCTCTTTTGCCCAAGGTATGGAAGCAGCTGATTTAGAAGTTCCATTGCACTACTGGAGATTAAATATAAAACGCCAAAGAAACATTTTGAACTTGAAACAGAACTAGCAGTAATTGAAGCGCTCATTCCAGGGCCCCTGTTAGTGCTTCAGTCTGATTCTCCAGGAATAAGTAGTCAAGATTCTTTCCTTTTTCCTTACTATACAAGTGTAAGTTCCTTCATTAATTGCATTTGCAATGATGCTCATGTGATCTTCATTTAAGGATAAGTAACCTGGATATGAGTATTCCAGAAGCTCCTTATCTTTATACCAGCTGCATAAGAAAAATAATAGAAATTAAACTACAAAACTCATGAACTTGGGCATATCTCTCTCAATTTTAGATACATCCAGAAATAACATGCTTGTACACTAGTAAGACCTAAAAAGGTAAATTTAAGACTGTAGTTTTTTGCAGAATATGGGCCAGAGAATTCAACTTGGTAAGAATTATCTTTGTGTATATATGTGAATTGGATTTTATCCTTTTTCAGCTCAGCTTGCTCGTTTCTGATAGCTCTGCTTTCACACTAATGCTTTGCAATGTTATGAACAATACTTGCACACTCCCTTCTCGCAGTTAGCCAGCCGCCCCTCTTTCTACTCGGGGTGCCAACTGAGACAGTGACACACTCCAGAAGATAAACTGCATTCTTATCTATGCTGTTTTGTCATACTTCCACATCCTTTTTGGTATGTAAGCTGCAAAGTCTCCTAAAGGACTGGAATAAATGATAGAGCACTTACTAAACTTTGCCTTTTTTATGAATTATCTTCTGTCCACAGCGGAAGGTGACGTTCCTGCCTTCAGAAACAGTCTTGGTTTTTGTCCTTGGTGGGGGCAGAGTAGGGGGGACTGTTGGAAATGGGAATTCTGTCCACCAGAGGCGAGAGAAAGAAATGGCAAAAGTTAGCATATCTCATTATCAAGCTTTAGTCATTACAAAACACTTCCACAGAATTATGTTAGCATCTAAGGAACCTTAAAAGTATTAATTTAAAAGCACCTCCTATTGAGCAATTCTTGGATGGACATGTAACATTATTCATACGCAAAGATAACAATTTTGTGGCATGTAAACTGACAGAGATGACTAAAAATCAATTTGCCCGTTTCATATATATGGAAGAGTATACGGTCAATGTATGAACATATATGGGTTTGTAATTATCTGACTGCATCTTTGCATTAGTCTGGTCTAAAAAAATACCTCTGTACTGGCAAAAGAGGTACTAGTTATAGGGTCCATCTTCTTAAGGCCAGTAGGTATTTATCTATGTGAAGTGTACGTCCACAGCTGCAGTAACTTGACCTGATCCTGCATTAGTCTGTTATCTGGATTCATAAAACTGAGACACTAGATTAAGGTGATTAACATACTTTATCTCCTTTTCTGCTGAGCAGCTCAAGTCCAGCTGCGCTTGAGATGTTGTTTGTCTTGTTTATGTCCCATCACTGCGTCTCCTATCCCTGAATTTAACACATCAGCATCTCGCTTCCTCAGTTGGGTCCAAAAGGGAAGCAGCTTGAGGTGCACGGAGCAGTTGTGTTTTCAGAAACTCCCTATTATTGGTGCAGTCAAACTGTCCCATTCTTCTCTAGTTTAATGTTCTAGTCCACAAATGCTTCAATATAAAATGCTGCTTCCTATTTCCAAGCCTTGATCTTGGCTCATACATATAAGAGGCCGTCTCTGCTACGCTTCTCATTAGAGCCGGATGGGGCTAGTCACTTGCATCCACTGATCTTTAGTGTGGAATGAAGATCGTGGCTGTCCCTGCAGCAAATGCTGCTTAACTTTTACCTCCTCCCTCTGTGCAAACCCCACCGAGAATCCCAGGAGAAAATTTAGGTACCGTAGCAGAAGTCACAGGTAGATGGACAGTGCTTTTTCATCAACTTCTTGCGTTTCTCGCAGAAACCTTTTTGTGCCCATAATGGGCACATAAATAATCTGTCTTTACATCCTGAAACAGAAGGAGAAAAGGCATTAGCAGGAGGGGGTAGATAGTTCCTTCTGAGAAACAAATTGACATTTCACCAAAATCGGATTGTTCGGTGTCAATGGTAGAGCTGAGACAGGAAGGAATCTAAACCAGGAATACAATAAATAGAGCGGGGTGCCATGATTATACGAGCTGTGGGCTAGATTTTGTGCTACTTTCATGCAGTAGCATCAGTGACTCAAGGGCGTTGCTATTTCTCTCCTACACCAGCTTATGCTTGAAGAGTAGCAGGCAAATGTGTCAGAGCTCGAGAGAACCTTGCCACAGCCTGTTTGGTTTGCAGAGAGTTTTGTCATCTTGTATTAATACATCCGAGTCTAGCCAAAAGAGTCATTAACAGCTGCTTGCCTTCCCCCTTCATTTGTACGTGGGCTTTTCCTTTCCCCTTGTGCACCTGATGCTTGCAAGTGTACAACTGCACATCGGCGCTCTCTGCAGCTACAACTACGCAGCTAGCACTAGTCTTTTATTCTTGTGTAAGCCACAGCACAAAAGGCCCAACGAGTCCGTGCCCAGAGCCGGCTGCTGGGCTGGGGCATATGAGAACACGTAGAGTGCCTGTGGCTCGGCTGCAGCAGCTCAGAGCAGGCTGAGGCCGTGGACTTGACCCACCCCTCTGAAGTCTGTAAGATTTCCAGCCTGCCATCTATCACATTTGAAGGTAGTAGCGCTGGAAACAGAGCGCGCTACACCGCCTTTTAGCTCTACTTTGCAAAAAAAAAAAAAAAAAAAAAAAAAGTAAGATTCCTCCTGCCTACTGCTCACTGCCTTACAGCCTAGTCCTGCAAACGAGGACGGAATAACACCATGAGCACTCCACAAGGTCCAACTGACACTTTACACAGAGGATCCCAGAGCACAACCCTTACCGTAGAGTCTGTGAATTCCCCAGACTTCATCTTGAGAGATGGTCTTTTTCCCAGTCAAAGTGGCGTTGATGTGCATGAGGGCATTGGGGTTCAGGGAGTGCATGAGTCCTAAGGCATGTCCTATTTCGTGAGCTGCTACATGTACCAGATCTGTTAGCCAAACACCTGGAAGAGAAACAAAAAAACCCAGCTGGATTTGTGTGGTGAAGTACATTTGCTAATCCAGGTGTAAAACCGGGGGAAACATTTTAGCATTAGGAGGGTATGGGCTTATCAAAGGGTGCCCCACTTTCATCTTCTCTGTAGCTGCTTGGGGGCAAATAGAGGAGTCAATTATTTCCACAGGCTTCTAATTTCAAACAGCAGGACACAGAGCTAATGCCAGGCTACAGGAAGACTGCAACGGTTGAGATGAACGCCAGTGCCCTGTGTAACACTTATTCTGTCAGCTTTCTGCTAATTTCGTTCCACCAGCCCTGAGCTGTAGCTGGAAATGGCTGTTTAGAGTGAGAGCGCAAGCTGGAATATTCCAGTCTGAAAGAGCCTCCCACTGACCTCGGCATCCCCCAGAGTCTACAGGTCAAACCTGAGTTGCTCAGTAGCATCTTGAAGCCTGCGTCCAGCAGAGATGGATCTTAACTGAAGGATGACTCAAAAGAGGTGTTATTACGACACCTGTCTCGATATCTTGCACAATTACAGGCCACGAGGATCTCCATTCCTGTGTTAAATCCAACTGCGTATGGAAAGAAAGCACCCGGAAAGGGTAGCTTCCACACGCGCCTGATTTATCAGCATGTTAAATGGCAATCCCTAGTGAGTGGATGTTTTTGAGCTCTTAAAGACTTCTGCTAAATCTCTCTGACGTGACTTAGAAGAACAATGATTTTGTTCTACTTTGTTTCCCTCCTTCTTTATGCCAATAAAAAAGGCTAATTCAGCTTTGGAAAGAGAAGCAGTCATTGTGAACATGTGTTAATCATCTCCACCTCACACTGGCCCTCGGAAGTCAGAAGTGTCATTACTATTTCAAAAAGGTGAACAAATTGTATTCAAATCAACTGCGTGACCGTCCCCATATAAAAGAATGGAGTTACACTGCCACGGTAGAAGTCAGTGGCAGAACTGCCACTCAAGACTGATTTATTTCATAATCTTAGTGAAACTTCACGAAGAATCAAGCTTTCAAGTGTCTATGCTTGTTTCAACAGTTGCTTGCAGAACAGCACAGGCTAGGAAAATACATTGTCCCCGATAACTCTGTAACTTTGAGGCACAGGTTTGTTACCAAACTCAGATTTTTGTTATTCCTGACAACCATTGCCATTTGATAGATTTCGCAGACTTCAGAAGTTTGAAAAGATGCCCTTCTCCATCAAAGCCGAGTATTTTACAAAATGTAATTTGACCAGTTCTTTTCTTAATACCCACTGACATTCTTGCTTTAAAAATGATCTCTCCTAGGTCTTTGTCCCTACATCTTATCTGTTGCTGTGCTTTGGAAAACAAGAAGGATGGGGGAAGTCACGCTGTATCACCTAAAATCTCCTCTCCTCTCTTTTATTTGGTGAAAAGCAGAGTATCTTACTTTCAAAAAAGTACTGGAGTTGGTCATATAATATCAACTGAATTTGCTAGTTAGTCAGGGACCATCTGCTTTTAATTTAAAGTTAGTTTTGATATTGCTTAAAAAAAAAAAAAAATCAAGAAGAAAAAACCACCAAGCTATAAGTAACGCAGATATTTGTAGGTGCCCACAAACCCAAAAATGACTACAGACCCAGAAAAACTAAAATGTAAACAGCCATGCCAGCAGGCAGAAGGAATATAGCATGGCCCTTCTCAGAGGCGCACCTGCCTGGGTGGAAGCCCAATGCAATTGTCGAGTATGTGGCTGAGCTATGGAGTAAGTCCACTGAACTATTTGGAAAGAAATGGCACTGCCACCAAACACGGTCCCTTAGAGCCGTTCATCGCTTGACAGCAAGACCAACAACTTCCAAAACTACAGAAAGTCACAACCATTTCTGTTGTCTCTTTCCCATAGTAGGTAAATCCCAGAACAAGAACTGAAATCTAAACCCTACAGGCGTTAGTTATGTGCTCCCCGAGACATGTGTTACCTTTTTTCCAGCTGAACCGGGTATTCCCCAATATCCAGTATTCATGGTCATCAAAATGGATTTCCCCGTTGGGTGGGAAGAAGGCATGGGCAAGTTCCCCTGTTGTTCCATCAAAGCAGTGGTGAATGAGAGACTCCAGACAGTCCGTGTGATTGATGGAGTAGAAGCCTGTGAAAAAAGCAGCAGATGTAGTGTGTCTAGCAGGGCAAGCCCGTCCGGGACAGAGACATCTGTAAACTTGTGGTGTACTAAAACTAAACCTCTTATGGGATCCCACATGTTTTCCAACCTACAGAGCCACAAAAGGAAAAATAAAAGCAAAGCGATTGTTCGGAATGATGGCTACGTGATGCTAAGTGTACTCAGCCCCGTGATGACCCTGGATTCAGAGCTGTTTCCGACGGACACAAATGAGTCTACTTTTCAGAAAGGAATGCTGAGCTCTTTTTGCAACATCATATGGAAACGTGGGGTTTTTTTTTGGAGGGAATTTGGACAGTGAGATGGTAACCCCGGGATGTAATTGTTCCGTTGTAAATGTAAATAAACAGATAGCCTTCGAGTCAGAGCTGCTTGCTGTCATTCTGCTGGCACCTCGATAGCATCGCAGTGTACCCTGCGTCCACTGGAGCTGGGCCACCTGGAGCCCGGCCACCTGGAGCCCACACGTGGCAGCAGGACAGGCCCCTGGGACGGCGTATCATGTGCTTGTACGTAGCATCATGCAACGCAAGAGTGAGGAGCGTGTTGCGAAACAATGGTAAATCTGCTGCTTATCTCAATACTGCTGCCATCTGCACAGGAAATAATTATTTCACACAGACCATAAATCCCAGGAAGAATTTACATCTGGAGTTGAGACTGAGCAGATAACGCCTCAGCACTAACATTTTTCTAGGCCTGAGAAACGCAGGAAATAACTACTGCACAGTGATGCAGGGGCAAGAAGGAAGGGGAGGAGAAAGAGGACAGAGAAAAGGTGATGCTCCAACGGGATCAACAAAAGGGAGACTAAAACCATAAACAAGCTGGAATCCATCACCTGCTTTTTGGCTCTGTGTGACCTTGGATATGCCATTTCACATTTCAATATTCAGTTTCCCCAGCTGTGGAACAGAGATAATCCTGTCCCAGCAGCAGACTTTGAGGGTTTAATTATTGTCAAATACCTAAAGCTTCCCGACTGCAAGACTCGCAGAAAGTGCTAACTATGATATTAACATCTCCTTAGAGCAACTAAAAGTAGTTTCTCTACCTGACTAAAGGCAAACGATGCCCCAGTCCTCATCCAAGAGGCTCTGCTGAGTCCACACAGCAAAGCAGGACCAACTCCTGGTTTACATACGGAAACTCTACAAGTCCCTCGTGGAGTTAACACACACACCAGTGTGCTGTCAGCGCAGAAGCTCACGCAGCCTTACCGATTTTCAAGTCACTAGCTACGTGGCGTGGCACTTCCCTGAAGCTGAATGGTGAAACTTCACTCCACATTCGGAAGGCAGCCGCCAGTCCCTTGCGTGTGTCCCTGGCGTTTATGAGGTTTCTTGGGAAGGACAGGATTCTGTAGGAACACAGAACAACTTCAGGAAAACGCTCTTCCCTTCTCAAACATCAGCTGAAGGCTCTCAAGGCTGCATCAGACAGGCAAGTCTTTCCATTCACTCTCATAGGTTCAGAACAGGACTAGCCTGACGTGGATATTAAGAATATTTAACAAAACCCCCACAGGGACTAATATATTACCGATATGCTTTACAATCACGTGTTCTGGACTACATCTTTTGTCTCTCCATAAGCACATCATTTTAGACAAGGTTCTCTTGGAAAACTATTTTTATCCTAACATCTCCCAGTCTGTCAGGCAGCGTTGCTAGAAGAGGAAACAACTGCAGTTCGGGTAACTCCTATTCGTAATGCTTCGGCTGCAATGTACGCGCACACACTGAATTATAATACTCTCAGGCAGAACTTTCGAGAGTTCCAAAGAATATCAAAGGTTTGATAGTAAAACAGGTTATTTCCTTTGAACAAATCTCATTATGAGGGAGAAAGAGACTCGAGAGGTTTTTTTCTTAGGCCACAGGTATAGATGCAGCTGAACTGTAAGAAAACTACTGGTGCGGGATGGCAGAACCCCTCTTTGTACCATGGAAATGTACAGATGGCTCCTAGAAACTTACCTGGTCCCAAAAGAAGGTCTGCATTCAGGAAATTGCCTGAAGCGTAGCAATTGGGAAAAGTTGTGTACATTCTGCTATCCCCTCTGGTTGTTTTTTAGCTATGCTGTTTATGTTCTCCCTTCGTCCCAGCACATCCTAAAGGGAGCAGAAGGTTTCGTATCAAGCCAGGCTGTTAATAAGTGTGAACCTGGACAATTAAGACCATCACGAGGCTTAGCTTGTTTGGGATGAGCGTGAAGGGAGATCTATGTTCTCTGCTCACTGTGAAGGAGTCAGGCTCACGCCACCCACTCACTCTTTGCCTGGACTTACAGGCAGAACTGACCCCGGCTGTCCACCGGGAAGTCAGCACGCACTGATCAGCACTGCAGCGTCACCCACTGAACAACGCCACAACCACCGCCGCCCACGGAGCAAATAAGGCCAGTGACAGTTATGATGAGACTTCGGTGTAACTGGCGATGTAACAGCTACGTCGAGAACAGAGGTAACCGCAGCATCAGCCACACCTCACAAATTATCTTCCCGGCCTGCATTTGGTGACCTTGAGATGCTCCCCCTCCTGCTTCTGTGGAGAAGAGAGGGGGTAGCACAGCGCTCTCAGACAGACACAACTGCGGCTGTCTGCCCACCTCACTTGCCCTCCTCACTCCTCACCTCCACTGCCTCAGGCAAAGCCACTGCAAACACAGCTCAAAGCACTTTCCTCTCCTGTTTGTGGATGACAGAAACCTCTACCGCCCATTACAGTCACAGTCTGCTCAGCTTTCCAGAGCTACACTGTGAGAGACGCTCACGGCTCCATAATGACGTCCTCAGCCCGATGCCACGCAGCAGCTGCAACACACATTGCTGCTGCCGGAGGCCACCTCAAGTGTTTTCAGAAATCCAGTGTGACCTGCCATTCAAGCCACTGCGGTTTGACAGTGTTTGCACCTCTCTTGAGAGGTCAGGTTTGGGGCTTGCTCTGCACTTTGAAGTCAGGAGTGGCTGGAGTCAGCAGCCACATTAAAAGGACCTTTGTAATCACATAAGACGTTGAAAAAACCCGATTTGGCTCCTGTGTCCCCAGGAAGGCGCAGACTCTCAGCCAGGAGTGAACAAAACAACAGGCCTTTCTTCAGTCAAACCTCCAGGACTCCTGCTAGTCTGAGGTTTACCGTGACAGACTGACTCTACCTGCCAGTGCTCATCTTATGAAACTGTTTCCAAGGGGATTCCCTGAACCTCGTTCTGTCTGAACTCATGCTAGCTCTCCTGAAAAACATTCAACAGTGCCACTAATATCTTCCCAGAGAGAAAAAGCATCTTTTCAGGGTGCTGCCACCACAGCCCAGCGCACTGGACAATTTCAGGGGCTGTTCAGCCACTGCTGAAGTAAGGAAGGACATTGCTCCAAGGCTAAACACCAACCAGGACTGACATGCCTCACGCCAGCAGCAGCAGTAGAGCCGGACAGCAATGAGAAACAGTTCAGTGGGAAAATCCATAGGACTCCATCCACTGTGGCTCCGAACAGCCTGCTTGTTGAAAGCAGTACTGGCATTGCACATCTGCATAGCTCCATCATATCAAAACCAGACCACTCTGTGGCTGTACGGGACCGCCGAAATGCTGCAGGTTCTGAGCAGTGGTAAACCCAGCTGGAGACCAGCAATCTGGACGGCCACTTTTCCTTGGTAGAAACGCCTGAAAATATTCGGGTTAGCATTCGCTCACCCTAGAATTGCCAAGGGCTTTTTATGGTTTATGGGTTAGTAATCTAAGAGTTGGCATCCTTTCCTGAAGACAACAGGGAGAAAGAGATTCCTCAAAGCACTCAGCACTAACAGAGCTCTGTCCTCCTGAAATCACAGAACCTTTCAACAGCAATTGCTCTCAGTGATGCTTTAGGTTCACACAGAGCTCACTTAACGATACCAGCATGACACAGTATTCAATTCGCTACCTTCTGAGGGAAGTCCCTAGTTCTGGGCTGCTGTCTGCCTGAAGCCTGCCCCTGCCCGGTCAGTGTTACTGTTAGTAGCCTCCGCGTGCAGCCATACGCGCGACTAGCTTCTAATGCAGTGACGATGCTCCACATGAGCCGCAGCTGAGGTGAGAGGTGTAGCATTTGTAGGAATAACTCCTACTTTAGAGTGGCTTTAGCAGCTGTCCGTTCACTAGCAAACGGATTAGCACAGTCGACATGGCTAATATCTATACCCATGGCAGGAAAAGCTCACACCCCAGTGTCACTTAGAAAATGCTAACTCTTAGAGCTAATGCCAGTCCGTACTTGTATGTCAAGTTGAAGTGGTCCCATTTCAAGTGCCCTGGCGTGATCGTGTATCGTTTTCTCCGGGCTGGAGGCCGAGGTGGGAAAGCTGGACTGTGCAAAGCAGAGGCACTCACTCCATGAAGATCAGGTGAGGTGGCGTCTTCCTTAAAAGACAAAACAGGAGGTTGAACGAGGTGGGAGAGACTGCAGGATTGAACAGCGTAAAAGAAAAACTACCAGGTATGGGGCATTTGGAGGCTGGGGAGCACAACTGGCACTCCCCTACGGGTGCCCAGGAGACAGGACTAGTGCATCAGCTGGTCAGTGCTTTGCAAAGTATGCCTGTTCCGAGTGTGCTGAGCAAGAGCAAGAGAGAGCAAAAGAGGGGCTATAGTATGAGGAGTTCTTGGGGCACGTCTTAGATCAGACACGGCAGGAAAGGAAGGGTGCAGCAGTCCTCAACGCAGAGGATCAGTGCTGCAGGCTCCCTCGAGCTGCTGCGTAATTCCAGACTAGGGCACTGCAGCCACTCCGCTCTCCTCTTGGAGTACGGCACAGACGGAGCAGAATGAGCCCTCAGTGGGCTCCTGGCCACAGCCAGTGCTGCAGCTCTTCCTGGAAAGTTTTCATTTCCTTTTCACTTCGCTATTGCTCTCCAGCCTCACCGCAGGAGAAATGAAATGCTGGACAAATGAGTAAAACAGGCAACCCTTTGTGCACAGAGCTCTTTATAAAGCTGCATCATGGATCTGAAATGCCTTCAAAGTAAACAGGAGCACTGGAAACCCTGGAGTGCATTTAATGCCATCATACAGTAAAAGACATCAAATTTGGTGGCAGGTCTGACTCAAGCTATAAAAGCCTTAGTCCTGAGTAATGGAGATGAAAGAATGGGACCCAACAAAGTTCTCTGGAATTCTACCTGCTCTGCCTCCCCTTTTCAGGACTAAGACACTGAATATCTCTGGGTCATCTTTGCTCCAGAGGCACCAAGACACTTACTAAGTGATATTTACAGTGGCACTGTTACAAAAGCTGCACCAGCAGGAGTTTGTTCAGCCTCACAGCATGTTCTGCAGAAAGCAAGAGCTGTCTTCATTTCACTCTTGGAAGAGGTGAGGCTCTGAGAGTCAAAATAGCACATCCCCGGTCTCACAGCAAGCCAATGGCAAGGAAAGACAAGACGCTCGAAGCAACAGCTGCCAGATACTGCCCAAGTCTCGAGCGTCTCGTCATGGTGACAGCTAGCCGTGACTGCTGAAAGGCTGAGGAACTCCGTCCTAACAGGAAACCAGTCTCTCGCTCTGTCTGTGAGCCATACTAGCTTCTATCCTGTTCTAATCTCAGCATCTTTCTTTCCTAGGAGGACAGTCTTTTGGTCTTTCTTCCAGCTCAGCTGTGGGTCTGACTCGTAATTTGAAATCAGCAGAGTCTTTGAATGTAAGGAACGCACGGGCCACAGAACATCACCTATGAGACAAAGAGATGTTAACTAATACCTTGCCTTCTATGCTGCAAGCTTTTGGCAGGGCGTTTGATCACGTTTCTGGGAGTTTGCTCTTGAAGGAACCCACAGGATCACTTTTCCCTTTTAACCTTTGTCCCTTTGTTTGCTGTGTTAAGGGATCTGGCTGAGGAACCCAGACTTTTTGGTTTGCTCAGCTCAAGATCCAGCCCCGTCTTCACCAAGGCTCCTGTACGTGAGTACACTGGCTGCTGCCCTTCTCCCTTCACCTCCAGTGGCTTTTACCTCTGATTCTACTCTGGGAATGCCATTTTCCCTTGATATGAAAGGAAAATTTTGCATCCTTTTGAACAGCACTGATAAGGCAGAAGATCAGCTAGCCTGTGCATCAATGATCTCCTGGAGCTGTAAGAGAAGCCTGCAGAAGATTAGCTTGTAATTACAAGATAATGAGATATCCCTTTTTTTTTTGCAGTTCTCTCAAGTAGGGTAGAATTAAGAAAATCCTTTCTGCCTTTGTTGTTTTCTCTCCGATCCCTTGCCAGTATTGGGGCTGATGACACATTCATTCTGGCATCAGTCAGGAATAGCCCAGGACTGCTACTACCGTGAATTCTCCATCTACGGGCTCTGACTCAGGAGACCAGATAACTTATGATGGGATGAGGTAAGGTATTAACACTCTTCAGTAGCTGCCTACCCTTGTGACAGATGCTCCTGCTCCTTAGCAAAGCCAAAGAACACGCAGTGCATTTGCTTTCTAGCCTCTATAATTCGCAGCCCATCTGGTGCCATTTCCAGTGTATGGTAACACACAGAGCTGTAAGCTGCATAGGCTGAGCAACAGACATTGCCCGTTCTGCCTGCTCTGCCGCCAGGCTATTAAATTACACCAGCACAGGGTGACGTCCTGAGGCTCTTCTTAAAGCCCCCTGGGTATTTTGTTGAGGAAAATTTGCAGAGAAAAATTAGATAGTCAGAAACAGCCTGCTGGCTGCTGCTTCGACAAGGAAATCTCCTGCAGCCCCAAGGGGGAAAAATTATTGTCTTTTCTACAGCCATTGAGCTTGCAGCCCTAAGACCGTAAGTGCTGAACCAGCAAGGGGGAAGAAAAGGAAAGAAATAAATCTGTGTCCCTAGTGGGCTTAGCCTCAAAACAGAAAACAAAGGGTGACTCGGGCCCAACAGCAATCACTGAAACCCATACCTGAGCCAGTCGCTAGATCAAGACAAGTGCAGACAATTGACTTCTCTTGCTCAAACATTCTGCTCTAGTCTTTGTTCTGCTCTAGTCTTTGTTCTACCTACCACTGCTGCAACAGGATGCTTTTAATTCAGAATGTGTTGCAAAAGGAATTGGGGAAGGGTGGGGTACCACACACGTGCTGTGGTTCAGATGTAGGATTCTGACAGAAATGGAATGGCCCAGCTAAAATTTTCACAGCATAATTTGGATCAAAGGACCAAGACTCAGAACCGGAGGAGAGGTCAGCCGCTCCCAGGAGGAAACCCAGTCAACTGCGGGTTAAGCTCTCAAACATTCAAAAAGCTTGGGAGGTACTAGAAGGAGAGGTGCGTCAACTCCCTCTCTCAACAACTGCAACAGACACCAACATATATAACGGCAGACACTGGTCAACATCCCTGCTCTACATTATTCGCCCTGTGCAGTCAGACCCCCGTTAATTTACTTCACTGAGTCTTAATGAATGTAATCCATTTCCCTCCCTCTCTCCCAGTCACGCAGTTCCCCTTTCACAAACTAAACAGTAACATAACTGTACCATTAATAAGAGCCCTGAGCACATCAGGCAGACAAGGGGTGCTATTGCCTGGATCTTCATAAACACAAACGACAGGAGAGGATGTCAGCACTTATAAAAACCCAATCTTCTCTAAAATTAAAAGCTAAAAGCAAAAATTGAGATCAGCTTCTGAGAGTCTCAGAGCTCTGCTATAGTTCCCCCCAACCACTCTGTCCCACCATATCTTGCTAACGGACAGACCTTGAAAGAGAATTAATATCATCTTATAGTTTCTGTCAGCCCAGCGTTAACTCCCAGTTTAGATCTTGCACAGAACGAGCCCTGACTCTGGAGTTCCTTGGAAAGCTCAGCTGCCATGGAAATCAGAATATAGGCATGCCACATCACACTAGGCTGGGAGAGCAGGGGTACTCGGGAGAGCAGCCAAAGCCCTCAGCGAAAACAGCCCAAATCATCGGTGCATTCACTTTTTGGTTTCCTGCAAGCTGCACACACGTCCCTAAAAGTCTGATTCTACCTGGATGCACAATTACCTTTTAGGATCCTTTGCAAAAAGGGACTCAAACAGCCCTAAACAGATCTTGTTGCCTTAGCAGTTATTTACATATTGTTTAGATTGCTTTCTGAATTTCTCCATCTTCTAAAAAGAATACACATGCACATATATTTGATGTCCCCACTCCCCTTTCAAGCGTTTGAGAATTAGATCCTTTCCCCTACCTGACTTTTCTGAACTGCAGCTCCAGCTGGATCTCCCACAATAGCCAGCAAAGCCACCACAGGGAATATACATAAAAATCCCACCATGGTTCTACAGCCATTCCTCTTTTTCTCGTCAACTAAGAGGACACTCTTCCTTCTGTTTGCAGAAAGTTGTTCTACTTGATCCATGTCGTTCGTTAATACTTTTTAGAGGGAGATACGACAGATACTAAGACATTCTCTTCAGAGAGTGCATTGGTAATCCTTTTGCTCACAGTTACATTTGGAGCATTTGTGAGCAGCCCTGCAGTTACTGCCAAAGTTGTGCAGAATCACCAGAGTTTCAAAAAGCCCTAAAAAAAAAAAAAAAAAAAAAAAAGCAGACTTTACATTAAGCCTCTTTCCAATGTGCCAAAGATTCTCTCAGCTTCTGCCAAGTGGTATCATGTTACTGCAGCTGAAAGTTGGGCTGGCGGAGGAAAAGCAGCAAAGTGAAACAAGCTGGGATGGACATGAACTCTTTTCTTTAACTGTATAATCAACAGAGGACAAATCTGCAGTTGTCAGCTTTATGTAATGAAAAAATCGGGGGAGGGGGCAGAAAAAGAAATCCAGAAGCCAGCATCATGCCCCTGGAATGTTTCATCAGGGATGCTTAACGCTAGAAGAGCTGTCATTTGTCAGGGGCTGTCTTCAGGAGCGGAATGAAAAATGAGATGCTGTGAGAGCGCCGGCAGAGCTTCTCTGCTAAGGAAATTCTGGTCAGGGAGTTTACAAACAGATAAAAGTAAACATCAACTCCCTCTCCCATGAAACTTGGCAAGTGACCTGCAAATTTCTCGCATACTTGGGAGCTACCCGGTAAGGGGTGCTCATGCTGACAAAGGCAAGTGTTTTCAGAATCGTACTGATTTTGGGTACCTCGGCTTGAGCTCGTCCAAAAGACCAACCTGGAGAAGTGGCCAGTTTGTGTTAAGCTGTTCAGTTCTTTAAGGCATCTCCAGGCTGCAGACATTAAGTCAATTCAGGACTTTTTAAAAAGCTTACTCAGAAAATCTCAGGTTTTGAGAAATAGCTGCACTTTTCTGTCTGTTGACAGAGCGCTGGATACACAGTGCTCCTGATTTGGGGTGTCCTCTGCTAAACAGTTCAGACCAGAGAGAGGAAAAGGAACTGTGCAATCTCCCAGTTTCACAAGCAAATGGCAGGGAGGGGGTAGTTCTGTTGACAGCCAGTATAAAACATTCCTAGGGAATATCCGAAGCATTTGAAAGGTCTCAGAAACTTCCTGCGCTTTTAATAACGCAAAATGGTTTCATTTGAATTATTTTTTTTTTCCCTAGTTCATAATCAAACTTGTGACATTTTATAATTTTCATGCATTTTCAGACTAAAGCTGGCCACGAAACAAGTCAGAATAAATATGACCAATGCAATGAGTCTGTGTACAATTTAATGAAATTTTTCTTTTTCAATTTTCACCAAGCTCCCCCCGGAGAAAAAACATGCTTTCTGAAGAGAATGGACAAAGTGCAGAAGTTGTTCAGATACCAGGAGAAGGATAGAATAAGAAGTAACACGGAAGGAAGTTATGGATAGAATTACAAAGGAAAGCTGGAACTAGGAGGAAGAGAAAGAGCAGAAAGGAAGGGTCCACGGCTCTGGCCCCTGTGGACCAAAGCAGTCAGCTGCAGCAGTCTGAGGTATTGGCTCATCTCAGCCCTTAGCTATAACTTTCCAGGGAGAGTGACACCTCTTCCCCAGCAGCACTGTTGGCAGAATGAAACATCCTTGTGCATGAGCACTCTGAAAAAGTGCTTTGTTCGGAGCTCCAACGAGTGGTGCAAATGCACCTCCATTTGCGGTTTCAGCTGTAGACCACAAGATGAAGTGAGAAACTGGTAACACACTCCCAAACTTATCAATGGCTCGAGTGCCCTGGACAAGTTTCTGTCAGTCTGCAGACAAGAGCACATCTGCAGAAAGACTGATTGAGAAGGGAGTCTTGAAGTAAAAACCTGCCTTGGAATGGGGGTCAAAAACTTGAGCCAAGAGCTCTTCTCCAGTAAAGCAGTACTGGCTCGAAAGAAAAATACTGCTAGCAAACACAGTGCTGGAAGAACACTGAGTTTCAGTCGTGGAACTGCGTAACAGCATTAAATGCATCCGCCTTTCATACGGTTAGCAAGAGTCAGCAGTGTTTGAAAAAGATTTTAACTTATGCACCGTTACATATGCCCTCTCCTCTTGCCAAAGTATCTGAGCATCTCACAGTCGCTCAGAGCATTTAATCTCACATCGCTCTTGAAGGTAGGGCAGTGCTATTATCCGCATCTTACAGGTTAAGACCTTACCGTGCAGGAGAAAAGACTTGCCTGAGGTCAAGAACAAACCTTGCAGAGAAGGAACCTGAAATCTTTGAAGCACCCAGTTAGTGCCTTACTGTTTCTGAAGAGGACTGTGGGAACCTGAGTTTTAAGGCACAGATTGAGAACTCGCACAACCACATAGCCCGAGGGAACTCCAATGTAAAGAAAGGAAGAGGATTTGTAAAATGCATCTTGGCTCAGACCGACCCCCCCCCCCCCCAAAAAAAAAGTTAGTATCTAGAGCTTTAGTAAAAGCACATTCTTGAGGACCTCATTGTTTCCAAATACTTATTCATGCAGCTACTAAAGGTCAGCACAGCCAAGGCTTTTTCCATGCCGTTACTGAAGTATTCTGAATGGGGAAAGAGACCACACTGTATATCAGCCATTTATCTTCCTGCACCACATGTGGTGGGTGAGTGGGAATCTGCAGCTGCAGAGATGATTCATGACCTCTGTGACATTCAGGATCCTGTTCCCTGTCAAGGTAGCAAGCAGGTTATAGCTCGACGGATCAGAAGGGAGACAATAGGGGTTTTTGGGAAGCACGTAGTTCGCTTCCCCCCTATATGCTGGGAATGCACTGTGCCCATCCACAGGGAAATTCAGTGCCTGTGCGTCCCACTTTACCAAACCACTGGCTGCAGAATGCTTTCCAAACTTGTACAATTTAAGCCAAGTATTTGCTCAGAAACCAGCTCAGCAGTAAGGCCAAGACAAACCTCAGTTATTATGGCAATGAGAGTCAGATGAGGAAAGCTCTTATGCTGAGGTATTCAGAACTTACAGATGCAACTTGTGGAGCTAAGGGAGACACATGAACTTAATGTTGTGCACACTAACGATGCTTCTGATAAAGTCCCTGTGCATCTGGATTCCTTGGTGCACAAGCTCTGGCCAGAATCCTCAGTGCTGCTGCTGGTAAAAAATAAAATTTCAGGTTTATATTTAGTTCATCAACACTGTGGTGGTTAGATTTCAAGCACAGCTCTCTTCTGTAGATATTTCAAGGATTATTAGGACCAGAGTGCACATCTGTTGACATTTCATCCATGTTCCCTGCCCTGGGTTAAGAATATCACGGCTTTCCCAAGAGATACTTACGCTTAAAGGACTCTCAAATGCAGCCATCAGTGGCCTCAAATCTACAGCACTTGTCAGAATTTAAGCCTCTTTCAGATGCTTCAGAGAACTCCCCAGATTCCCTTCTGGGAGCTGGTGTTGCCCTGTGCCAAGGGCAAGAATTTCATCAGAGCTCTAAAGTTTTATCTCTGTCTCTTTGAATAGCTGAAAATATTGTCTGTGCTTTATCAGGCAGCCTGAGCCCCTGAAACATCTGCTTTTATACAAGTGCAGAGAACTGCTGCTCTGATTTGGAGTTCTAATGAATTTTAGAGGTCTCAGGTTCTCAAGTATGGATATTTGGTTTGGACTACAGGCGGGAACTGTCATCCTGACTATATTTGGACAGAAAAACATTCCTGGCTTTGGTTCCTGCACAGTGTCTAAAAGCAATGGAACACATTACACTTTGAGGGAATCCATATGGTGTAATGGGGAATAGGAAAGGAAGGCAGGGGACAGGACTGACTCTGCTTTGTCTCCATGCTGTTAGCGGCAGTGACCAGGACCTGGATATCATTTGTAGGGAGCCGGGATTTTCTAAGCAAACAGTCAGGGATGCATATCCCGAGATCGCTGCATGCAATAAATACCATATGAAAAAGCAGCTGGCAGAAGGGAACGAACGTTGCATAAAACCTACAACGGTCAACCAGAGACGATGGAGAACATAAAGGACCGGATCATTTGCACAACACAGCACACTTTCCTTGTTAAATCACCTCAGTCTTGCTTTGCTCTTTTCAATCTTAATTGCTGAAATGTTTAGTTTAAAGCGGAGCTGCCGTATAATGCACACCATATGTGGCTACATTCCCAAGGGCAAGCTTTAGCTCAAAAATAAATACTTTCTCACTTCTATGGATTGTTCTCAGCATTTCTCTCCTCCCCTTATATTCAGCACTGTTAACATTAAATGCTACTTTCAGCGCTATTTCTAAATGGTTACCTCTGCGACATTTGCCACATTTAAGAGGTAAGTTAGCCCTGGTGCAGCAGGCCGGGCAGCTCCGCTCAAGTCCCCAAGACGATGCCAGAAGAATCTATTACAATATATCTATACTCACGCTAAGGGGTGCTACACAGAAAACAACCATTACTGCTAGAACAGCAGCTGTCTATCCGAAACAAACCTCGCCTCTCACGAAACCTCTTATTTATTCATGGATTAAGCAAATATTATTCAGCATTGGAACAAACTGCTGCCATTATCTTCCCCTGTCGTGAACTGGGAGTTCTACATGGAGGTGGGGAAGACAGGGAAAGAAGAAGGACCTAATATCTGATCGTGTCTGACGGCTCAAGGCACGAGCATCAGCGTTTCATCTCCAGGGCACCGGTCCAAATCCAGGCCACAGGCAGGGGAGGGGGAGTGCACACAGCTGAATGTGATTTACCACATATTGGCTCCTTGGTGGCCCATGTGAAAAGAATTAGCAAATCCTCATATAGCTCTTATTTTAAAAAGCACTTGCATATTTATCCCTTCATCTCACATCTTGGGGGGAAAAAAAAAAAAAGCAACCCAACATTCTTCCATGGTTCCTGTGGGAACGGCAGTTAAAACTTGTACTTTTTCAGTGGGTCATGGACTAAAAAGGATTGTAACTGCTGTAGCAGGGAGCAGCACTCCCCGGGGAGGGGGGGAATAAGAATGTTCTTTAGTCCCCAAGTGTTCTCCCACTTTCTATCATGCAGCCCCTCGTGATCGGCATCTGCTGATGTTCCTAGAAAAATCCATGGTCTGCTGAATAGCAAATGAGCTGAAAACAAGGGCTTGCTCCAGCTGGCAAAGAAAACGGAATATTTTGCTTAACTGTCAATTTGGAGCTGCAGCTCACAGAAGTGCCTGTACTGGCTTGACCTTGTGTTACCAAAGAGACGTGGTCTTGACCCCAGTCAGAAGCTCAGCAGTCCAGTCGTGGCCACGTAGCGAATAGAATTTCAGGAATGAAATGAGGGAGAAATTTTCCTCAACACACGGATAAAGCGTGCCCATAAGGGAGTAAGAATTGCTTCCCTGGGTGGGGATATTTTCGTTGCTGCTCTTTGGTGGGCTAAATTAATAATCTGTAATCCATTTGTGGATGGACCAATCCTTCTGAAATCCTGGGAGCAGCATGGACTAGTGGGAATATAATCAAAGGAGAGAGGGATTCTTTTCCTAACTCCGCCTTTCAACAAGCAATCTCCCTCTGTCTACTCCCTCAGTCTCATGCTGCCTGTAAAACACAGAGTTTTGATCACACTTCCAAAGGAAGGGCTTTAGAAACCCCAGTTCCGAGTATGAGATGAGCTGCTGTCATATATTTAAAAGTTTTACACCAGAAGGACTCCACAAGTTCTTTCCCTTTCAAAAACATTGCTGTACATGGCTGCGAGGTACAACACTGCATTTCGGGAGATGGCAGGAGCCCCAGTGAAAACAAGGAGCTCCCCAGCTCATTTGCAGAAGACCCGTCAGTCTCACTTGTGGGAGACCAACTGGTAATAAACGTCAAAGTTACTCACCATCCACACTGATTAACTAATGACAATACTTGTCTTTAAAGGAACATTTGCCTACTGCTCCAACACCTCCTTGCCTCTCTCCACCCCTTGCTGTTCCTACAACCAGCAAGAACACCAACTGGTAGCAAAAGGGGAAAGGGGAGGAACATCTTCCCCCACTTTGCCCCCTCCTTCTCTCATAATCTCTAGCTAAATTTAACACAGCTCCTAATCTCAGTCCAGACTCTTGGCTCTTTTCCTGCTTGCTACAGATATCTTTTTCTTCTCATACTTCAGATTCGAGCTTGGATTGGAGCAGAGAAACTCTTTTGCTGGCTGAGAGCACAGGCCCAATTACACATGAACTAGATGAACTAGCAAGTACGCAAAGCTGCCCGTTTCACCCAGCGAGGCACTGCATCGGCCACAGGTCACTCTCTGACCCTGGCCCTCCACCAAAGCAGGCTTACCAGCAAAGTTCAAACAGCAGAACCTTCTTCGCTTCTCCAAAGCCACAGACTCCCCAAAACTGCCAAAAACATACCTGGCACACGTGGGCATCTGCTTGCCTGCTGTTATCTCTTGTTCTATGGTTCCACTCACCATTGTGTGTCTTCTCTGTTGTGGTGCAATTCCCCTCTTCTTACTAGGAAAATGAGAGGGTCAAAATGGTGCTTAACAGCTCAACTCTTGCTCCTCAAAAGCAATCACCGCAGGAACAAGGAAATGAAAGAATATACTCCCAACCTGAAAGCTATGTTTACAAACCATTTCTGTAGTTCTTAAGCAGGTACATTATGCTGTGCAAAATTCCATCTCTAACGTGGCCACACAATGAATTTCAGATATGAAAACAAGATCAGGAGATCTTGATATGGAATTTTCATTTTAAAAAATTAAAACATAAAATCGAGGGGAGCTCTTCTTTCCCTACAAAATCTCTTTTCGTTAGCCAGGGGTAAAAACAAAAATAAAATCTCCATTTTCTGCATCAGCTGCACAGCTTGGAAGTTGAAGGCTGCAGTCTTCCTACAATATTTTTCCTTTAAGGAGAATAATCACTTGGAAGCCTCTCTTCGTCTAGTACCCAAAGAAATTATATATATAAAAAAAAAGAAGCAGATGCTCCCCGTTGTTTTTTCCTGAATAAACTGACACCTTAGGCATAAGAGATGAGAATAATGCAGCAGACATTGAACAGTTTGCCACCTCTGACCCCTCTTCGCCAAGTGCCAGCACACATATACATTTAACACACGTGACAAAGTATCGATCGGTTTTACCTTTAGTAAACAGCTTTTGGATTTGATGTCAAGGCTTGTGAAAGAACTATATTTCAAAAAAAAAAAAATATGCTTAGCACAGAGTTGGGGTAATATATAGTCTGGAAGATTATTCCCTTGCACCAAATAGTTCCTACATTATAAAGACGGCACAGTCTTGTACTTTTTGAAAACAGCCTTTGCACAGTACTCTTCTATTGCTGCCCTACCACAATACAGTAAACGTTTTGGGGAAATGTCTGGTTTATTCCAAAGGAAATTTACACTAACAGGAACTTCTAGGAAATAAGTAAAAGAGTATCTGCACCCCTGATTTTTACCAAAGCTGATTCTGAAATTCAAGCTTAGGTTATTTGGGTGTTAAATCTAACCCAACCAAATAATTTAGGGGTTAAATCTGATCCATTTTCATAGTTCAAAAAGATCCACTGAAATTCTTAACAGGCTCAAGTGAATACTTTGACAAAAATTGTCTACAGGAGTCAGAGGTTGTGACATAAGACTTTCTCACAACACCAAGGGATTAAGAAGAATTAATAAATATTCCTGGAACCACCATACATTCCACAAAATTAAAAATTTCTGTAAAAGATTTGCCACCTCTTTGCTAACAATCAAAGATAGTAGAGGAACACAATATTTTTTGTTTGTTTTAAATATTGCTTGCAATATATAACAAACAGTAATTATGTCATTAAAGATATACACCACACACGCAAACATGTATGTATACACACACACTCATGGCACACTAGCCCTAAAAATTGCCACTTCCACCAACAGGTACTTTACAGGATGGATTCAGTGGATAATATTTCTTCACTCAGACAGTTGGAAAACACAATACAGCTGGATCCATATTTCAGCTACTGTTTGTACATTCATTTTAATGCTCAGGAAAATATATCTTTTATTTTATTAAGTTTTGCTGCAAAACAAAGAAACAAAAATGAAATCCCTTTTTCCTCATGTCTTAATTACTACTATTTATTTTCTTTACACTTCGATTGGAGTATTTAACACCTGCCTTTGGCATTATGGATAGAAAGCTCAGGAGTCTCTGAACACACTGTTGTGCCAAAAAAAAAAAATAATGGAAGAAGAGTGTCACTTAGAGGTTAGAAATATTTGTTGTAACAACATATTTTCTCCAATCAGTGTTCACTACTTTATCTCTAAGGCACACGCTCTGTCTTTAGGATCTCACTGCATCCAGGTTTGCCTCTGTCAGTCCAAGTTCCTGTCGAGCCCGCAAGCGCTAGTTCCGAGAGCGTGCTGTCTTAGGACACCACCTCCCTACCACTGACAGGCATCCGGGAGAACTGATGCCACGACGGATCTCCTCTGACATCTCCTCACGTGAAGTGCAAGCATATGCTTTGCCACTGCCTGCCAAGGTATAAGGTATATCCTCCTACAGCATCTCCTTTCAGAGCAGTGCAAAGCTGCAAATCTGACACTGCAGGGCACTAGACACGATGCAGTCACTGGAGTTGGACGCCGTTGAAAACATCTGCATGTGGAAGTCTATTCGCCTCTGGTTTGAAAGTCTCTTTGCCTTCAGTAGACAGGTCAGTGTTCTTTACTTCAGGGCTTTCCGATGGATCAGCAGCACAGGGCGAGGGGGCTGCCTGCCCTCAAGCACCGCTCCTTGGCCTTATGGCATTGTAAGTAGAGGGAACTCCCTCCGCCTCCACCCGAGTCACAGCAGTTATTCGCTTCCCTCTCTTTCGGGATGGCTTTGCAGGTAGCCACACTCATCAGCCTGACTAGCGCTTCTCATCTAAAATGCAAACAAAAAGGAAGTAAAGGAGGGAGGTGGGAATGGGAAGGGAAGCAAGCGTATCCTTAGACAAAGATCTGAATCCTCTCCCGGATAGCCTGCCGGCAGATGGGACAGACAGTCAGGGCTGTGCTGCAGTCTGGGCAAGAGCCATGTCCACACTGGAAGACCAGTTTGATTTGGTCATCGATGCAAATGGGGCAGGTGATGCGCTCTTCCATCTGCCGGTAGCGGTTCTGCAGCTCCTCCATGAGCTTCCTCTGATCTGTGGATTCAGAGCTTGGGCTGCACTCCACCTCGGTGCTGTCTGCAGGGGTGGAGAGCAGGAAGAGAGTTAGTCACAAGCGTGCTCTGCCTCACTCAGCGTCTCTTTAATTAGATTCTGCCCCTCGTGAGTAGCAATTCATTCAGACTAAACTCTCTTCACTGAGCCTTATCCAGGGATTCCTCAAATAAAAAGCCTGAGATGATGCTTTTTACAGACTGGCCAGTGTTGCTGTCCTCCATTTAGTTGCTCAGCTGGTTTCTGTGTGTGTGTTTTTGTTTGAGCTTGCTGTTTCCTGCCTTGGTGTTCTGGAACATGCTGCTGCTACCTTCAAGTAAAAGCGTTCAAAGCTGGTTGTGATGTTCTGCCATACTAGTCTGGGAATCCTTACAGTGCTATCAGTACCTCTTGACCTCCTGCACACTTACGTCACTGACATTGACGTTTGCATACATGAAGCTACATAAATAGAGTCATTTGGTCAACTTTATGAAATTGAAAGAACCCCAAACCCTGGACAACCACCAGCTTAGGTAAAGAGACTCCTCCTGGTTTCAGCTTAATATAGCCACTGTTCATCTTCTGCTCCTCATCCTTGGTTAGGCAGCTTTACACTTAATATAGATGTCCCTTTCCCCAACATTCTGGAATTAGTTGCATTTATGTGGTGCAAGAAGTGATTTCAAATCCATAAAGGTGAAGCAAGTTTGGGGATGGGGAGCTTGCTAAAGGCAAACACTGAAGACATCACTGATAGGGAAGTCCTGCTGATATTCTCAAGAGACCTTGATTTTCCTCCTCCAGTGGAAATCTGCATGCAAATGTCTCATTTGGAATTCTCATCATTATTTTGTTGCAGGTCTGTAGCAAAGGCAAATGCTCCTGCCTACCATCAGGTAAGCTTGCTATTTTTTGCATTATGGAGTTCCAAAGAGGATTTCTGTCTTTGCCAGCTGTGTATGTCCAGTTCCATGTGACAGATTCTCAGTTCCCCTATGCTTTTGTCCAGGCATCAAGTCATAAGACTATAGTCTGACTCCAACAAAGGAGTCCACAGTGCTATGCCATAAGTAGCAGGACATGGAATTCATTTTCACGTGCACTTGCCCTAAGAGTCATCTCAACTAGAAAGACATTGACTCTCATAACCACTATGGAAAAAGCTTCAGTGGGCAACCTGCATTAATTCTAAGGCACGTGCAAACCTGCTACTAGCTTGCTGACATGCATAATGTTGCCCGTTCTGGACACTGAGTAATGTGGACAGAAGACAATCTGTTTAAAACTGGGCTAAAGAGCTTTACCAAAACAATCCATCTGAATGATTCCTGGACAGCTGGCTAATGCCAGCCCTGCAGAGGCACTGTAATTTCAGCCAAGGGAGAAGCAAGGCTTTCACAAGATGTAGTTTTTCCTTTCTCACAAATCTTCACTGTAAAATCACTGCCTGTGACAACAGTTAGACTGACACACGGAGAACCTGATACTTGCTTTCAATACACAAAGTAAGCCAGGCACAGGACAAGCTTCCTAAAATGTCCCATCCTGTCTATGCAGCTTGAGCTTGGCCCATGACACCTGAGAGAATCTACCTTTTCCTCTCTAAAGGTGGTCAATGCAACTGGCACACACACCCGCCCCCCCCCAAAAAAACAAAGAAAAAAAAAAAAATCAACTTCCTCATGTTTACTTCACTGAAAATAATTGATGCTGCTCAAACTAACACTGTGCAGGACCCTTCCCACAGCACTTAACACTAGGATCAGCAAACATACCTTGTTTCAGTTTTTTGGTTATTGTCACTTGACATTTGATGCACTTCTTCATTCTCCTGGAGCATTCTACCATGAACAATACAAGAAGAGATTACAGTTAAGCCCACTGATGCCCGAATCAAGAGGAAGATGACAGACTCAAGAACGTCAGCTTTGAACAACTTGAGACCTCCCTGGATGATTAAGAGATTGTTTCTACATGGAAATGAGGACACTGCCTTCTTTTCGAGCTACATCCTAGTCTCTTGGTTTAGTCTTTCCTACACCAGTACCAAATACAACAACTTTAAGTCCTCAATGCTCTGCTGCACTGTGGATCAAAACAGCCCTTTGCTCTGAGGGAAAAGGATGCAGCTCTGGCACACAGTCCTTACCAAATTCCCTGTGGTCAGATTATGAGTGCCTTGTGAGATAAAAAAAACTTGCTGACATGTTCGAGCAGGCTGCCATTAAAACAACTGAAATGCAAACCAGTAACAAAAGGCAGAGAAAAGGGAAATCCTTCTCAGGAGGTTTTTGATGGATAAAGCACTGCCAGCTAGAACTCAAACATCTGGTTTTCCCTCTGAATTATCTAGGGCATCTATAAGCACAAGCAAAGCTGCCTGGGGTCCCAGTCGGCAGGTAGTCAGAACACTCTGTGCTTTTCATAGACAGCTTTGGACAGCTTATCTAAGATGGTGGCGCTGAAATCACACTGGGGTTGTTTCAGGACACAAACTCCACAATAGCTTTGTGTCTAAACAGAGCTTGATTCATGAGAGTCCAGCTAAGGAAGCTATGTGGTGGAACAGGAAAGAAAAATTATAAAAAAAAGGAAAAAAAAACCCAGAATTTACTTACCTTCACACACAATACTGTGCTGGCATGGGAAGAAATGGATGAGCAAGGCCAGCTCTGAGCAGACCAGGCACTCTGTGGGGACTGCCACACTCGAGACACTAAGGTTGGTCATTGTGTTGGGGGTGGTGTGCACACGGCGAAGGCTGCAGGTGATGGCTGAGCTGTCTGAAGAAATCTGCTGTTCCCTGCAACCAAAAACACGTAATAAAATTTGAGCCACGTACTCCAGGTCCTCCTTCAGCAACCAGATAACATTGTATTGATCCCTGGCAAACACTCCACACGGAGACAGAGCAGCAGATGCTCAAGGGAGAATAAACTTGTGAGCCTTCATTGCCCTAGTGGGACCAACTCAGCCCCTAGTAACCAGGATTCTGACTGGATCTATCTAAAAGAAAGGGAAAGAGCAAGAATGACTAATATTTACACAAGTTGAAACTGCTCTTTTGGAGGGAAACGGTAAGGTATTGACAGTATAACCATCCGGTGGGAGGAGTCAGTTTTAGAAGCTATTTAAGAAGCACAGCCCTAGGGATCCTCCGTATTTGCATGTTCCTGAAAAGTGCCTGGGGTGGTTGTCTGCGTGTTTGCCTCTTATATAATGCAGGCTTGGATTCAGATTTCTGTCCTGGTGTTATGAACCCCAAATCCAAAGCCCTTGGCATCCAATCCATCCGTTACTTTTCCTGCCAGCCGGTCATCTGCTAGCTAGACCTACTACCTAAACTATAAGAATGACTAATGACTGAACAGATGGGACAAGGACGGTCATTTACTAACAAATGTCTTCAGTACTGCCAAGAAACCCCTGGCCCACTAGGAGTATTGCAAAGGGGTGCTTTTTCGGTCTTTTCATACTGACATCCAAAGTGTTTCAAAGACGCTTCATCCCTCCTGGAACAACAGCTGCAACGCAGTGACACCACAGCGCTGTGAGAGCGCTCTGCGTTTTGCAAGGAAGTACACTGTAGCTGGTTTCCAGAGGACATGGTTTACCTGAATTTCTGTGAGAAGTCTTTGATGATCTGGACAATTCTTCCATCTGCAATAAGGTCTAAAGGAGACTTTCCCCGATGGTTTGCATAATTAATATCTGCTCCTTCTTGTGCTAAGTAACATGCAATTGCAGTTCCAACATTCAGCTCTACATTTCCAAGAAAGCCAGAAGCCTGCAGCTAAAAAGATGTTGAGAAACACTCTCTGTTAATAGAAAAAGTTTCTGTTACATGTCTTTGATCTGTGTCAGTTCTAAACAAAGTCCTAATCCTTGGACTTACAATTCGAAAGCACAATTTAGCATTCTGTTTTGAAAACACAAAATGAACCTTCAGCGTGTAAACAGCAAACTCAAATCTTGCGTTCTGGGAACAAGAGCGCATAAGATCGGTCCTAACTGGTGCTAATGATTACTAATCATAGTAATAGGCATTCCCTTCTTCAGGTACTGAAAAGGAAGTGTACTGAAGACACCACAGTCCATACCAATTGATGAAAAGCTGTACATACACATATTTAACAAAAACCAAGGTTTTGTGTACATTATCCAAACTAATTTCAAGTCAACAAAGATTTTCCACTTAATTCAAAGATCAGGGCACGTAGACCAGGGCAAGTAAAATTAGACATGAAGGAGTCTACAGCATCTAGATGTGTTTCTGTAAACAGCATTGGGAATGACATGCACAGATCCCTCATGTTGCTTTAAGACCTTTTGTGTCCAGGGCTAAATATTGGCTGCTCCCCTGGCACAAGCTAAGACCCAACAACTAGCAAAGCTGTTATGCAGTCTTGCAGTGAGATGACAAAACCCACCCTTGCTGCTGTCCCCTCTGCTTGAACTTGCAGGCAGAGAACTTCAGAAGAAAGAAGCAATTGCTGAGCTGGTATGGGGTGTGTCTGTGGAACGTCAGTGGCTGAACAAGCCTGAGGACCTGAGGCTGGAGCATCTTTGGCCATGCATTTGAGCCATCAACTCATGCTATCAACACTGGTAGCTTGGTAACGAGCAGAAAGGAAGAAGAGCAAAGCACAAGGCTTTTTCAAGCACCAACAGGTAGAAAGGAGGAATGGATGGTTTGACACACAGCACGCAGCCCTTCAGAATGTCAGTTTAACTTATTCATAGAATCATAGAATGCATTAGGTTGGAAGGGACCCTGACAATCATCCAGTTCCAAGCCCCCTGCCCTGGGCAGCGACATGTCCCACAAGACCAGGTTGCTCAAAGCCCCATCCAGCCTGGCCTTGAACATCTCCAGGGATGGAGCTTCCACAACTTCTCTGATCATTTCAAATTACAATTGAAAAAAAATAAAAATCTGTGCCAGGTTTTCCAGTGTCCTAAATTATCCCTACAATGGAATCATTCTCACTCCATCCATAAAGTATAATCAACATTTGCACTCTTGGTTTGCGCTTCAGATCTGGTGCGTGCACATGTTGGTATTTACAGGGATGGCAGAATACTTTGAAGGGCTAGTTTAATATCTTTGCCAAAAAGTCAGACTAAGCTTCCAGTCCTTAGCCTATCATGCACTGATTTCTAGATCTAAGCCCTTTCCTGAAAGGCCTTATATATCCATGAACACAGAGCAACATAGTGAAATACAGTTCAAGCTTTGTAACAAAGTAGCCTTGATTCTTCAGCCTGATATGTCTCACCTCTCACATTCTGCTCTACATCTGCAGATAACTGGGGTGTTTGTGGTTAGCTATCCTCATATTTTCCATGCCAAAAGACAGAATCGAATTGCTGTGGTTCTGGGGCATGAATTAAACCCAAGACTCTTGGCTCTGCAACTGGATTCATGACCTTTCCCATGTCAAGAAAGAAGCACACAATGCTAATAAAAATATCGGGGGAGACAGTATGAATTGTTGTCTGACTATGTGAAGTTTCATGCTGTTAATTCAAGCACACCCTCAGAGGCCTCAGAGGATCTATTCTTGCTTTCCCACAAGCAAGAAGGCTTGTTTCCATGCTCCCCATCTGGACTGGCTTTACACAATTTCCCTGCCTTCCTTTGCCCCCTTAAGATCCCACTACCTGCTGTCATTCTAATACCATCAAGCATTTTCCTACCCTTGGTGCTGAAATTTCTCCTGCTCCCAGCTCACCTTGGAAAGAAGGGCCAGCCCCATCTCCCCTTCACGCTTCTCCATCATGACAGACATTAGCTGCTGCCGTTCCAAGGCAATGTGCATGGCTGTGTCCCCATCCTCATCTTCAGCATTGACATCGCTGCCTTCGCTGACCAGCAGTTGCACCATCCCTACATGTCCCTGGATGACAGCCAGGTGCAGTGGTGTTTGGTTACGGTTGTTCTTCAGGTTGACATCACAGCGACCCTTGAAGAGAAGAATCGCATCAAAGAGTGAGTTGCTGCTGCTGAATTTGGCTGAAGAAGAGTGCTGTGGCTGTGGTGCTTGTTGAGGCCTTGAATCTCAAGTCCGTCTTCGTCAGGACAGCCGTATAGAGATCTCCAAGAGAGCTATGTGATCCAGCCCTCTGCATCTTGGCCATATGGCCCACACACCTCAAATATCAAGAAAGGGAAGATTGGAAGCCAAGCGCCCAACCAACACACAGATAACATTTTCCTGGTGATAATTTGGATATGACAACTCATTTCCCTGACACAAACAAATCCTGACACTACTCCAAGAACTACACTCTAGTGAGTCCAGCATTATCTCAATAGTGCTTAGGAAATGTGGGGGTTTGGGAGTGGGACAGATGGGAGTTTTTGTTGTTGTTGGTTTTGTTATGTTTCTTACCTCTTTGATGAGAATTTCTGCCACTTCTTTGTGATTATTGAGAGCAGCAAGGTGCAGGGCAGTGAAGCCATCTTCCTTTTTGGAGTCAACCAGCTGCCGAGCTCTTGCTAGAATCTTCTTTATGGCTCTAGAGCATTGGAGATTAAACAGAAATGGAAGAGTTACTTTATCAGGAAAGAAAACAATGCAGAAGAGGCAGGCCTGCCATGAATGTTCATATTTTAATAAGCAGCACCATGAGTTGGCAACTGTGCCGCAGTGCACTCCCTCTCTCTCTCAGATTGAATTACAAGAATAAAACAAAAGCCCTCAGTTATTATTTAATAAACTAGGGTAAACTCACACTGCTATGAAAATAACGAGCAGATTTATGCTTGGAAGAATTCCAGAGGCTCTCAGTTAGACACAGTCTTTTCAACTACTGTTTACTACAGACCTTCTCCTGTCCTTCCATGTGTGAACGCAAACACCTACGGAGACTACCCAGAAGCAGACAGATTTCCTACCCAAGCTAGGGAGGTATGAGAAAGATGGGATTGGGAAAGCAGGCAGCAGTTTCCTGTGAATGCATGAAGGAGGGAAACAGCTACACCTAGCTATATCTAAACCCAATAAATGTATAACCAACTATTTCCCTTCCTAGCTATCTAGAACTACATCTGCTACCTTCTAACTCTTAAGACAGCAGTTAACACTTATAAAAGGAATAAAAATGAAAAAAGATCACTCACAGCTTGTTGCCTTTTAGAGCAGAATAGTGGAGCAGGTTGAAGCCTTGACAATTCTGGACAGTGAAGTCTATGTTGGGTACTTCAGTGAGGATCTCAATAATGACTTTGTAATCTGCAGTGATAGCATAATGCAAGGGGGTGTCTCCCTGGGAATCCTACACAGGCATACCAAAGCAGAATACAGGTTACGTACCTCAGAGCGTCAAACGAAACAGCTCACCCTGAGGGACAGTTCAAGACAAGAAGATATATCATGTCATCAGGTCACATCAAGTCCAGGCCAAACATCCAAACAACACTGGCATCCATAGCAGTTTCATAGCCTTTGTGAAATCATTTCCCCAGGGCGTGAAACCAGCTGCTGAGTAGACAGCTGCTAACATTCCTAACCAGCTTTGAGAGACTGACCCAGCACAGTTCACTCCCACCATCATACAAGTGCACCCTAAAAACGGGCTGGGTCCGATTCACCATCATTGCCCTTCAAGTTCCTAAATGCCTGTCTTAAAACCCTCATCACTCCTTCCTGCTGGGAACAGGAGTGTTTCAGCAACACACGTTCGCAGCAGATCAGCTCTCGCTGGAAGCCCGAGTCCAGTACAGCAGACAGCGCTACTGGATTGAGCTGAACAGACTCACAACGATGAAGAGGCAGACCCAAAGCTGGAATTTCAGAGTACTGAAGTTAGAAGAATACTTCCACTGTGCAATGCATTGTTCCTTCAAATGTTATGAAGGAACAAATGGTGTAAGACATAAAGAATCTCCCTGCCTCAGAAAAAACAAACCACCAAAAAAAAACCCTAAACAGACACCACCCCACCAACCTCCCCCCTAAATCCCACAAAACCCAAAACTTACTGGGAGGTTGACATCACAGTTGAGCTCACAGAGGGCCTGCACCACTTCTGTGAATCCTTGACTGACAGCAACATACAATGCTGTGCACTTTGCATTGTTTAATAGGTCTGTGCTGGCTCCTTTACCAATAAGCACACGGGCAACCTCAGCTTGGTTTCTGATTTAAAAGCAAGGAGTAAGACAGATTAGATTCAATGCTGTGCCAATAGTAAATTCTTCCTCCTTGCAAGGCAACAGAACTTCTGGGGTTTTGTATCCTGTTGACCTCATCCCACCTCCTCTTAGTATTAAAAAAAACAAAACAAACACAAACCAACCACCCCATGACAAAACCTTCCTAATTTTTACTCTAGAATCTGCTCTCTCTTTGCTTTAAATTAACAGGAATCTCCCACTCTTAATAATGAATTCTTCCCTGGTAACTGACAACACAATTCAACCTTTCATCTTGCTCTGGAAAGCACGTGCACTTACAGAAACCAACCAAACTAATACCAACCAACCCACTCCCGCATACCCCTGAAAAAAAAAAAAATATAATCACAAAAACTTCCTTAGCACTTTTTTCTGATTTGCCCCCAAATTTCTACCATGGAAACTGACCTAGCTGTGGAGGTTAAATTAGTACACTGAGAAATGTACCTGTGGCCCTGAAGCTCAAAGGCCAATTTCTGACATAAGGTAAAATCAGAGAAAAGCCTCCATCAGCCACAGACCCTTCACACAGAGTGCCCATTTATATCTCAAAACATCCTTTTGCAGCCCTTTAAGTCTTGTATCAGAGATAGAGAGAAGAAAGATATCCTACCCAAAAGCTGCGTAGTGCAGTGCTGTATCCCCCTCTTCATCCCTTAGGTTGACGGTGGCATGTGCCTGCAGCAAAATCTTCACAACATCCAGATGCCCCTGATAAGAGGCAATCTGCAGGGCAGTTCTGCCCTGGTTCTTTGCGTCGACCTACAGGAAGGGCAGAGACACAGCAAACAGCTTGGTTAGGAAAGACCTTGCCTTGTGTTCAGGACTTAGCTCTGTTCTAGAGCAGGCCTAGCAGGGTGGAAGTCACTAGCTGCAGAACAGCTGCAGGCTCAGAAACGCTAAGCAGAATTTGTCCCCCACTGGCTCCACTTTACGTACATTAACTACAAGGCTGACCTTGTCTCAGAACATTTCTTAAGGGGAAGGGGACAGCACATTTAGTCAAGGGAGAAGCGAGTCAACAGAGCTGGAAGCCAGGGTTCTAATTGCAGTTCTCATGCCAAATCCCTCTACGCCTGCAAGCAGAATACTGCTTGACATCTCTGCCAGCAATTCCTTTCCCAATAGGAAAATGTGTGAGGAAATCTAATTAGCTTTGCATAGGGCTTTGAAGGTGCCAAGTCCCCATTGTTCTACGTTACTCCAGGTACTTTACTGGGCACAATGGCTGGAGGGAATATCACAGTGTTGAAGTGCTGCAATGAGAGTGAGAATTAAAGGGACTGAAGAACAAAGACAGGCTGTATGAGAGGCAAGGGGAAAAAAAAAGGTAAAGAAGCTACTGAAATCAGTGGGATGCTAAGGAGAAGAGATGAAGGAGCTAGCAAAACCTCAGCAGACTGGCAAAGAAAAAGTTTTTTTTCCCTGAAGCTGGTTCTATGCAGCAGTCAGGAAAGCAGAACAGGCAAGACTTCCCTTAATTCACTCAAAATGATTGGTGAGTCATTTAGGCAAGGAGGCATTAGAGGCCACTGTGTTATTCTTCCATTTATGCAAGAAAGACAATGCTGATAAGCTGGAAAGTCCTTCGCAAGCAATTCCAATTTGCACTACTAAGTGAGCCTCAAAACCAGGCTCCTCTTGCTGTATATAACACTCTAATAGAAATAACTAATTTATTAATATAAATATTAGAATAGAAATAGAATACAGGATAAAAATAGAAATCTAATAAAAATAACTAATACCATAAGGGATTCCCTACTCTTGGCACTTTCTTATTTGGGATAAATTCAACAATTGCAGGTATTTGCCTATTCCTCCCATCTCCAGAGGTCCCATTAACTTTGTAAATAAAGAACTGTAATAAATACCAGACAACTAGCCACTAAATCAGCCTCACAGGGGTTCCTTCAGAAGTGATCCTAGTCTTCCTGGTTCACACATCTAGGTGCTCCTGGCAGCCATGCAGACACAGCCTCAACAAAAATCTCTGTTTTGTGACCAATGCTTTCCAAGGACGCTGCTGAAATACTTTGGTTCTCCTTTTTTAACCTGTTTATAAACCCTGTACCCCTCACCAAAGGAGCTTGAACCTTCAAACTGGCAGCTTGAAAGAGCAGTGATGTGAGTAGATGTGATCCTAATAGTTTGGCACTCTGCAAGTACATAAATTGTTCAGCAACAAGTCAAGCCCAGTTCTCTGCTCCAGTCAGACAGGAGATAAGACACTGCACAGACACGGCACGGCATCAGGATCTGGGCAGCTTGTCTCTTTCCCGATTCCAACAATTCCATTTCGCAAGGTCATCTAAGGACAGACACATTCAGCCAGACACAACCCATGGCTTTCTTTTCAAACAGAGGCTAGGTACTTGGATATCTTACTACTGTTTTCATATAGACAAATACCTCTCCCCCTAGTTCTATAGGTACAGCGCCATACCTGAAATCTGGGAAAAGCTAACTTTGGAAACATACTGTAAGGACTTAACTCTGGTTCAGGTTTAATGCCACAAACTGGAGCCATAAAATATACACATTTAACATACAAATTTAATCCTGAATTGCAGCAAAACATTTTTCCATCAGTTAGGAGCTAATACAAGGTCTGAAAAATCTCTTCTTTTTCTCCCATCCTTTTCTCTACTTGATTACAAAATTTTATGACAGTATTTTAAAGAGCAGCAACAAAAAGTAATCATTCAGGATGTCTTCAAAACTTGCCTTGTCTGGGTACTTCTGAAGGAGCTCCCGAACTTTAGCTGCGTTGTTGAGTGCTGCACAAATGACCAGGCACCCTGCATGCTCTGACTCTGTCTTCTGGGACAGCAGTTTCTCCAATACAGTAATCAAAGTACCTGGTAGGAATGAGAAACAGCCACAGGTTAAGAGGGGCAAAGAGCACGTGTATACATGCGTACAGCGTACAGCTGTATAACCACAGTATGGGCCTGCTGTTCCTCTAATATTTAGCTTGCACAAAGGGCTTTACAAATTTGTGGCTTAAAGAGAACTTTTGCTTTACAAGCCTGATATTTTAAGAACCCAAAAGACATGAGACCATGCTACAGAAGACCAACACAGAAAAATCACTACTAAAAGGCAAATAATCTGAAGAGGAATGCATGGTTTTAGAAAGGATGCTGCAGGTAAGAAATACAGATCCTTTCAGGTGGGCTCTCTAATTACAGACTTTTGAGCACTTGAGAGGACAGAGGTGTTACAGTTCTCCAGACAGAGCAAAGTTGAAAAGCTTGGGCTTGTATGCAAGTTCTCCCTGAAGTCTAACTTGAGCAAACAATTGAAGACCCATCTACATAGCAAAACAAAAACCCCGGCAGGTCTGTCCTCTCTCCCCCATGATCCAGACATCTAAAGGAAATAAGTACGGTGAGGCTACAAAAAATTTTATGAGCGGATGTGCAAAACAGACAAAATCCCCTCTACACATCGCATGATCCCAAATTCAACTTCGGGGTGCACTGGGCAAAACAGTCGTTGATTTGACAACACTTTCACACAAGGACCTGGGAATATTTCACAAGCATTCAGGAATTAGTATCCTCTGAGAGGAAACACAGCAAGATGGAACAGGAAATTGAGACAGATCAAGGCAGAAGCACACACTGAACCTAGGGCAGCGTTACGGTTAGCATTTTTGAGTCCTAAATTCTGTATTTTTCTGTTAAGACCAGCTTTGCTTCCCCACTTAAGGCACAGCTTGGTTTTTCAGCTCCATCCAGGGAAGAACAGGCAGCTGGAGTTTAACACTGTCCGAAAAGCGTTGCTGTTGTCCGAAAAGCGTTGCTGTTGTTACACCAGAGCAACCATTTCACAATCCCTGACAGATCAGACATCTCTATTCTCACTATCTCACTTTTTGATTCCTTTGCATTCTCCGTTGTCATGAGGTTTGCTTCCTCATCTCTCTGATAGGCTGTCAGGCAAGCTGGGTTAAACGTCCAGGACTGCCCTCCAACCGACACTCGCAAATCTCCATCCCCATAGACTTTGATCACTTTGCCGATGTGCCCTAGGGTCTGCAACGGAAAGAGAGAAATGCTTTTTAAAAGGTAAGATGCAGCATGCTTTGCTTCTCAGAACCAATGCAATGCTTCTAAGAGTGGTTTTGCAGGCGGCACTCCTGCTGTGTGAAAAGAAGCACTGAACAGTGACACACTCGCAGACAGCTCCCACTTCAAGGACACCAGAGGGCTCTCAGCAGTTTCTCTATTACTGGTTTTACATAAGAAGGGGTTCCCAGACACATTACAAAAGTCTGGAGAGGAAGGTGGTGAAACAACAAAACATGGTGTGAAGAACCCTGAGAGGATTGATAAAATCGGGACTAGGAAAGGTTTCCTCTGTGCATTTAATTGCTCCCGGAGGACACCTGTACCCTGCTTTTTAGCCCTACTGGTCTGATCAGACCATTTTTCCACTTGGACACTTTCCTGCCTCGTTCCAGAGAATTAGGGTGGGTGTAAGAGGACTGGTTTACTTTGGTTAGTGAAACCCCTTATCTGAGTTACTGGTAGCCAAATCCTTTGTCAGATTCCCAATCTACCCGCTTTGCTTTAGGTGCTGCAATAAGATTGTATTACCGATAGCCAATAGCACTAGGCAACATTTATTTTGCAAGGCCTCAGCAGTCCCAGAAAGGTCTGCGCTGTCACAGACCAGCAGGAATACTGGAGGACAATGCAAGCTCAGTCACTATTACTAATTGCTTGGGAAAAACTCAGGAAGTTACTGGACTGTCCTGGAACTGGCGCGCACTCACAGGTGCCATTTCATCTGTCCACTCCCCATGACCAGGTTGGAATCGCTTCACTGTTTCCATATCATCTATCACCCGGACAACATCACCAACCCAAAAGGTGTTGAGCTACAAGAAAAAGAAAGTCATAAGCTTTTGGGGGATGAAGCCGGGGGGGAGGAAAAAAAAAAAAAAGTTATTAGCCCCTCCGCCCCCACCCTCAGAAAACCCAACCAACCAAGAAGCCCATTGACTCAAAACCCAAGGCAGTACAAAACATAAGTATGGCTACCAAGAAATCTGTAATCGCTGCATTTCAAAATAAACATAGTCTGAGGGCTGGGGAATTTCTGTTTTAAGCCAAGTGCACATTTAAGTAGGGAAATAATTTGGGACGGAACATTTTTCTTTTCTTTCTTCTTCAAACCATTTATAATTAATACCAGTATAAAGTACACATGGAACTTTCCTTGGTCCATCTACTCACTATACCTGACTTGGCACAGGAGATTTTAATTCACTTTAATAAGGAAGTTAAATCTGTTTGTTATTTAAAACGGGAAAGGGAAATCAGAGTTTATCTGTACTGGTAATTTGCCAGATGCTCCCTCTGCTCACTGAGTTAAGAAGGGCGCACTGTCAAAACACACTTTTCAAAGCAGACTAATTCTGCACAAAACAGTCTGACACTGCATTTTCCATTGGTATTGGAGTTTTTAGCATTGTGACCTCGTTCAGCTCTCTCAGAATTTTGTAGTCTTCCAGCAGTTCCTTCTATACCTGTTTCTAACCATCCACATTTCAAGTCCTCAAACCTCTGGCGAAGGCCAGAGCTAAAAGCTTTAGAAATGCAGACACAAAATTCAAACAGCTGGATTAAAGACTCGGGTAATCCAGAAGAATCAGAGAGAAGAGACACAAAGAAAGATGCAAAAAGGAAAATAACATGAAGACACAAGAACAAGGAAGAAAGCAAAATCAAATGGTAATGATGTGGAAGAAGGTTCATCACAGATGAAAGGTAGCTGCAGAAGGATGAGCAGTAGGTCTACTGTTAGCACTCTTATCAAAAAAGCTGAAATTAAGAAACGGAATTTACCTTAAGAACTTATAACATTTAAAATGCAAAGGTTCATACAACCGGACAGCCTAGTAGTCCAACTCCCACTGTTTGCAACCGTCTGTCTTAGCTCGGATGGCTTGCAGGAAACTCTGCCTAGAACTACTGTGTTTAGAATAGCAGTATATTTCTTCAGCATTTGCTTGAGACATATTGTGTCCTAACACAGCAGGCTAAATTCACAGCTATTCCCTGCAGCATTTCTAGTTCTGGCCAAGCTCACCTGTCAGCACCTACCTTAGTCAGAGCTCCAGGATGGAAAGTCCAGCGGGTTTCACTGTTGAACTGGACCCTCACGTCCCCTCTGTCCGTGATTCTGTGCACAGTCCCTGTCTGGCCAATGAACTTTTGATAGGGGAAAAAAAAAAAAGTAGGGGAAACCCCCTAAATAAATCACATTGCTTAATAGTGGGATAAGCAGGCATTCAAGGCATAGATGGTTAAATTACCCACCATTTCCAATTCATAGACTAACAGTGCTCCCAAACCAGCTTTAAATGAGATGCAATCATTGTTCTTCTGAAAAAGGAGGGAAAGGCTGCTTAAGAAGCTCCTCTAATGTAGGGTGATAGGAATACAAAGCGTGAAAATCCTTGAAAAAGCAGCACAAATTGTCCTTCTCTTTCCAAATGACAAAGGTGGGCAAAGATTACAACATTGTTCTGCAGTATAGTACCAGCAAGGCATGCTCCATGAGAAAAAAAAGCAGGTGTGGTAGAGGAGACTACAGAAAACAAAGTATAGTTGTGGAATGCAGTATTCTATAACCGTTGATTCTGGAAGGTCCTGAGCAGCTGATAGTTTTGAAGAAGACAAAACCTACCAACTTCTGAGATGAGAGGAAGTTACTGTTTCCCTGTTTAATAGCCCTCTCCACACCTGCATTCACCAACAACAGGAATTCAGAAGTGCAGAGGTTTAACAACCTAGCAGACTATGTTAGCTACACAGCAACATTCAAAAAAATATAGCTTTGGCGATGAAGGCCTTAACTAGAATAAAAAAATTAATGGCTCCACTGACAGCCTTCCTAAAGTTCATGGCAGAAGACAGCAACTCCCTGCCAGCCAGGCTAAAAAAAAAAAAAAAAAAAGACATCAATGCTCAGCTAATAGATTTCCACATTGAAACTGAAATGACATAGTTTGTCTTGACACTTTAAAGTCTGATTTCAAAAAGACCACTCACCTACAGGGCAGGTTGGGCTAGGATACATATATAACTTATCTTTATAATTTTATAGCACTGCTTCATATACCAAGGCTTCAGACAGCTGTCTCAGAACCAGACCTGCAGGTTATTCGGTTTACTGACTCAAGTGTAGCAGGCATTTGGGTCACTTAGAATCATAGGATCGCTGAGGTTGGAAGGGACCTTTAAGATCATCAAGTCCAGCCATTAACTTACCCTGACAAAACCACTTCTAAACCATGTCCCCAAGTACCACATCCACCCTTTCTTTAAACACCTCCAGGGATGGCAAATCCACCCCCTCCCTGGGCAGCCTCTTCCAATGTTTGATAACCCTTTCAGTGAAAATTTTTTTCCTAATATCCAATCTAAACCTCCCCTGACTTAACTTGAACCCATTTCCTCTCGTCCTATCATTTGTCACCGGGGAGAAGAGGTCAGCCCCCACCTCTCTACACCCTCCTTTCAGGTAGTTGTAGAGGGTGATAAGGTCTCCCCTGGGCCTCCTCTTCCCCAGGCTGAACACCCCCAGGTCCCTCAGTCGTTCCTCATCAGACTTGTGGCTATATGCTTCCCTTCCTCTCAAAAAGCCACTTTTATACAAATTTCTATTACTGGCTCAGGGACAGGTCTTATTACTGTAATGGTGAGTATAAAAATGTGATTTTGTCTTGCAATAAGTCTACTGCACAACAGCAATACTGCCTTCTTCAATATGTGAAGGTAATTTAATCTATTTTGGGCAATATCTGTAGACTATTAAAAGCCAAAAAAGTTGACTTAAGAAGAAATAAAAAGCACAGACCTTTTAATTTATATGGCAAATTTATTCATTTAGCTGCTATCATTCCATCTGAATGTAAGCCCACACAAATCTTCACAGTTCCCTGGAGATTTACTTCCGTGATGGCCCCCTGAGATGCCAGACTACAGTAATAGGTGCCATTTCTATCTTTACTTCCTCTACTATCTGAGGTTTTTTTAGACAACGGGTGACTGATAGCTCTTCAAACTAAAGACAAGACAACAGGCTAAGCTCCAAGAACATCATGTGGGCTGAGAAATTTTAGCCCTGGCCAGGGACAGAGCCCAGTGTTGACAAAACACATAACTTTCATTAATAGTAATGCACAGTACAAAAGCAGCCAAACGGGGAATGGATCCAGAAGTCCAAGGAAAAGATCCACAGGTCATTTAAAAACAAACAAATCATCCATCAGGTTTTTGCACTGGCTTCCAAGACCTTTAAACAACCCTTTTGACCCATTGTAGACTCTTATAAATTATGCAGGGCTCCACAAGACAATTCTCATACAACGCCAATTTGTCTGAGCCTAAAAAGAAATCTGACTACAGTGCCCTATCACTAAAGAATTGGTATTTGTGATTCCATCAACACAATATAAATAGAGAAGGTAACATGTTACACAAAGATGTTCTGGTAACTTCCTAGCCAGTGGCCTACTTCTGTAGTCTGAGATAGTGATTGATACATTACCGAGAGAATAGGAGCAAGCAGAAGCATACCTCAGCCATTTTAGGATTCCAGCCACCATGGCCCTCCTGCATCTCCCGCAAGATGTCAATGTCCAGCAGGCATTTCACTTTGTCCCCATGCTGAAATGGATGCCTGTCCGTGCTTTCTTTCCTCTGCAGTTCAGCTGGTTTTCCTAAAGAGAAGAATGACACCACCCACATACATGCAGGATGCAATAATTTTGTATCTCATTTGGCTTTGTAACAAGGGTTACAAATTAACATAGGCTTAATCGGGGCAGAATGGTGTAAACCCCTTTTTCTATGGTGGAGAATGCCCTACACACTCTATGGAGCAGCACTATGCGGAGATCTCAAGATGACTTAGCTCTAACTGGATATCGTTATGGGTTAAACATGGGGTAGTTCTAACAAGAAACAATTTTGTCCCTTCCCAACGGGGAATGCCTTTGAATGATGCCTCTCATGTCATGTCAGCCATCAGTAGATGTTCTTAGCAATTCAGTCACCCAGAACTGTTGTTCAGCAGACGCACCCACACAGTACTTAAAATAAGTTCTCTTCCACAGGCAGCCACAAAGCTTGCTTTGTCGAATGCTTTTCCCTCCTAGCCTTCCTGTGTAGTGAGAGGCCATATCCCTGGAAATAAGCTCCCCATCCAACCCTTCCCTTCCCTCGTGCTCTTGCCAAGCTGCTCAGGAAGAGAAACGAATGAGAAAGACCTGATTTGGCTGCTTGCAAATTCAAGAACAGACCTCTCGGTTTTACTTCAGGGGAGCAAAAGATGGCCCCTACACCTCATTTTAAAAAATACAACTAAATTATACCTTAGTAAAAAATGCTGCAAGTCCAAAACCACAAGTAGTTTCCTTGGTTTCGTTAGAGTTAAGAGGAAAGGTGGATTGCAGCAAGTTGCCAATATAGACATCACCTTTTTCCATTACTTTTTTTCATCTCCCTGTTGGGCAAGTATTTGGCAGCTCTATTCTCAGAAATCTCCTTTTTGTCACACTCCCCTTCAACACAGTTTTTGGTCCACCAGAGCAATATTTGCTCTCTAAAAGCACAGTGAACACCAGTTGGACCACTGCCTGTATGAAGAATGAAAAACTTCGGATTAACAAAACCAACACTGGGTTGAATTCTCTGCTGACAGATGCAGCCACACCCAAGGGAATGTCAGGCATTTACAGCAGCAAGAAGTTGCCTTGGCAGAAGATCCCTTCTTGGGGTACAGCTGTGGGCATCTGATGGTCTTACACAATCTTACCACCGAAAGGCCAAACTACTTTACTAATCACTCTGAAATAAAGCAATATGTTCACACACGGACCACTTTTTTTAAATGGTACACATTATGTGGGAAATTTATAAAAACACCTGCTGATTTTCTGTCTTCCAACCAAAATGGTTTTAGTGTCAGGAAATGGCAGCGTGAATCAGAACTTCTCAACTTGTCTCTACACACCTAATTTTGGGAGATGTTCTTTGTAGTAATAGCCACCAGATGCCTCCACAGTACATTTCAGGTCCACTTTTCCCTTGTGTCCAACTCTGTAGACGTTTGTGGTACCATCAGACCACGTGACGCTGGCCACACTGCGTCCGGTCTCTACATCCCAGCCACGAATATCAACCACACGTCCAATTTTACCTTCACCACCTGGTGGAAAAAGAGGGGTAAAAAAGCATCCAGCTTGCATTTTCACTGAGAGCAATATACAGAAACTCACCTGACACTGGAATGTTTACTGAGATGTAGTTTAATGCCATTTTTATCTCAACTAAGTAAAAAATCAAGGAAAAAACGTGTCTGTTCTCCAACTATTCACCACAGAGGAGCATGCACACAGCCAAAAGTCAGTAGCTGGGGCAGGTGACATTCTGACAGAGGTTGCTGCCAGGAAGGACTGCTGTGGGGCTCTATCTCAGCTTCACATGCTGAACAGAGGCATACAGGTCTGCTTCCCCGTCAGCATACTGCTGCCTGAAGCAGTGCCCGCCAGTCAAGTGTTCTTCATACACGTGAAAGAAGGAAATCACACCAAAAAAACAATAAATTATGTGGCAGCTCATACAACTTCCTCACAGCTTGCATGACTCACCTTGATCTGCAGAAGGCAAAAGAAATCTCAGTCACCTTTTAATTAGGGAAATTAAACCATGAGACAACTCAGTTTGAACACCTAGGAGAGAATCTCTACATTAAACTTGCTGAAAGCCAGCCAGCCGTTTACTTTGGAATACGAATACAGAAAAGTTGAATTCTGTGTAGAAGCAGCCATTCCTCCTGGGGTACAGAAACACGACACAGCTAGGCAACACACAGTGTCATGGCACCACACTGTGGCAAGATAAAAACACAGCAGCGTCGGAAAATCCACCCAAGATCTTTAATCCCTCCCCAACACCGGCCAGGTGGAAGAACATCAAGTCAAGTTTGTTCTGCTACTTCTCTTCACCTGCTCAAGCAAGGAGGAGTACTACTGAAACAATCCAGAACAGGAGGATATATTTGTGAGAAGGTAAATCTGGCTGGGCACGTGGGACTTACTCTCATCCAAGAGGAAACAGTCTATCAACCCTGAACCTGGTGATATGCAGTCAGATTTTGCAGATTCCCTACTTCACTCTGCTGCCAAGTCACTGCATGAACTTGGGCGAGTCCCAGCACTGGTCCAGTGCTTTCCCAAACGGGGACAGCAACATCCGTCTGTCTCACCGGGTGGACAGTGAGCTTTTAATTGCCTGCAAAGTCTAGGAAATTAACGGCTTAAAGCAGTTAACGTCCTCATCTAACCCTGTATCTATCTAAAAAGCATAATACAGACAAACTAGTGGGCTTTATTGTCAGTTCTATCAATAACAAGAACACCCCTTTAGAGGGCTGGTCTGAGAATCAGAAAGTCACAATATCTCTCGATTTTTACTGGAAGAAAAGTATTTTTAAAAATCCTGTATGCCTTTAAAATCTCTTCTGAGAAATGGCAGATGGATCCCAGTTCTGTACACAATTCACACTGCAGCCAGTTACCAGATCAGCACTCCACCCACATGATATTATCCACAAAAATACAATTTAAGTTAACAAAAGAATTTCTGTGATGTAACCTGCACAGCTATGCCTAAAAAAGCCTTCCAGGCTAGAACCCAGATCCTAGCAATAGGGCAGCTAACAGTAATTTTCATCTTTCTTTCTGCAGATAACCATAAACAACTGTCCAGTCCAAAATTAATCAGGATGACAGCTCTTAGAAAAGGAGGCTACATCCAATATGCAGTTGCTGACCACAGGAAAGGAGAGCCTCCGACAGTACCAACGTTCAAGTATGGGAACACAGTTGCATCAACACTGTGTTCCTTTGACTATATTATTACTGTGGAGACAGGTTGTAGCAGGTTGCTGTCCTCTCTCTGCTCTTTCAGTCTGTAAGAAACCTGGTAGGTATCGCTGGCCTCGAATTAGTGCTTAGCATCAGTGACAAAAGAACTTAACCTCCTCTCCCTGTTCAGATACTTTTCTCTGAGGAGTGCAACAGCTTTCACTTCCGTGGAGTTTGGACTCTAAGAAATGGTGGTAAGGAAAAATATGAATTCAACGAAAAGGCTGAAGTGACTGAAGAGCTGCCACGGCCCATCCTGACCACAGCAGAGAAAAGTTTGGTCAATAGGCAAATTTTGCAGTCAATGCTCATTTCTGCAAAGGGCTCAGGCAGCAGAAATACTAAAAAGACACAGGCAAATAAAAGCAATTTCTCAACTAGCCGCTACTGCCCTTACCAGGCACACAAGACCACATGATCAATACATAAACTTACCAGGACCCTATTAAAGAGTTTGCAAGGTTATTTATTACCACTACTTATATGTTACCTCCTTAAATGGAAATTGAGTTGATGTGTTAGTGCTACCAGGAAGCTAAGTTCAGAGGAGCAAAAGGCTGTGGATGGGGGCAGCTTCATCAAAGACAAGGCGGTTCTCATTAGAGTGGCCGGCCTTATGTTTCTTCTCGCTTGTCGTGCACATGTAACTGCTTTCAGGTCACAACCATTGTAAGCAACACAAGTCTCAGACATGTAAATGTTGATCTGATCTCAAAAGGATGGATAAGCTGTACTGAGCATAAGCTTCTTTTGCTCTCAGACCCTGCAAGTATCCATGTCCTCCACTGAACCCAGAGATGCAATAAATGGTAGAGTCAACACTGAAAACCTACAGACTTTAAACTTAATAATTAAGGGAAAAAAGAAGCTGTAAACATTACAGTCTGTACAAGGCTCTGGAATAGAAATGGACAGTGAAGTTTCCTTAACCCTGTAGCACTACACAGAAATTTATATCAGTGAATTAGACACAGACATTATAACCCAAGAGCCGCTATATAAAAGGCATTTTTCTCCCTTTGCATTTTCAGCCTGAAGTTACAATTCATACCACTATTAATGCTTCTTCATTAGTGCTCCATGTGAAACAGTACTTACAGATAATTTCTCTTCACTGTTCTTAAAAGTGTCCAAATAAGGATATTCCAAAGAACTCCAATGGAAAAAGGACTACTGTACACAAAGTACAGTAGCAGACAAACCTTATTCCCACTGTGAATGGAAACTCTTTCAGGAAAAGATGGGTGTCTAATTTCTTGTAACATGGTGTACATTTATAGTTCTATACAAGATTTTTCATAGATGTGAAAATTCATTGGAACCATCCTGGAACAGGAGCAGCAAAACTTCCCTCCCACACCCTGAATGAATGCATACAGTTTATGTCACAGATGTTTTTAAACAAATACAAGAAAACAAATGATATTTAACAATGTAAGGAACGGCAACCTGCACCATCTGAACAGCTCCCTGAGAAGCTACTGCTCGGCACATGCATTTTCAACTAGCAATTTGGCAAAAAGAAAAAAAAAAGGGGAAAAAAAAAAATGAATGGTGTTCTACAGGACGTCTCAAAAGAAGCTTACCATCCTGGTTACCCCACTCCCAGTCTGGGCCACGGACTACTTTAGCTCCCTGGAAAGTCCCTTTTAATGTGATGCGAGTCAAATTTTGTCGAGGACTCACTAGAACTCTGGAAAACAAAATAAGAGAAAACAAATTAATTTATTGTTACTATTCACACTTTATAAAGCTCTGTTCCAACCGAGGTCTGTCACATGAGGACCAAGTTTACAATGCTTACATACAGAAAAACATGGCTTGAGTTCTGAAGAGCATGTAAGAAGTGAGAGAAAACAACAAAATAGTTGAACAGAGTCTTTGATCCTAAAAGCTGGTCTCCCCAGGAAGGTCACAATACTTAGGCACCGTTCCACTGATGACAGAAAGACAACTAGTGAATAATACACTGGACTAAAGAAGGCCCAGGTTTATCTTGAAACATTATCAAAAATTGTGAGACCCATAACAAGCTTTAAAAAAGTACTGTGTTTCCCTCAACTGTGGGATGGAGATAATTGGGAATAGAGGCTGCTATGTGAGCACAAGGAACAGGCACACTTCAGTGACAGTCTGTGCAGACACACACATATCTACACGCATGCATCAGGGCTGTGCTGGGGTCTCTCTCTGATCTTCTTAGATACCCGAATGTCATCTTGCTGACTCAGGAAGCTGAACATATATAAACACAAAGATTCAAAACGATTACATTCACTCACTCACACAAAGCATGCTTAGCCATGAAGGAAAAAAGATCATCCTTCTTTCAGAACTTTAAGAGCCTGGAGGGGGCCATGTAGTTCAAAAATAAAATCTAGTAGCTCCAAAGAAGAAATTCCCCACATGCTCTATGAGATGCACAAATCTCAAACTATATTAGGGTAAGGAAGCCCACTGAGGGCCAAGTATGATTACTGTGAATGCGTGCAAATTAATATTTTTTAACACAAGTATTTACCAGCATTCTACAGCATAAAGTACAACATCTACGAACCAGTCATCAAAATCTGGCTTTAGCAACTTCCCCCCACTGCCTACACAGAGCAGGGGAAGCCCTGCTACAAATACCATCAAGCGATCCCAAACATTATAGCAGGAGGGCATGTTAGTTTTCACTGCCAGCCGTGCCACTTACAATCCACATGGTTCCCACAGGAGAACACCCAAGTCAATTATTGCAAGTCTCACACAATTAAAATGTATCTTTAAAACAGAGCCTCAGGGGAGGGGGGAGTAGGGGTTAAGGGGTGAGGGGGAGAGGGTAGAGAGGAGTCTGGAGAAGTCACTTTCTCCTTAAAGTCTGACATCACTTCAGAGGGAGTGAAAATTAACTTTCAGCTGCCCTTGAGTCCCATTGGTAAGTTTAAGGCAATGCTTATGGACATTACTAGGGTGTACACTGCACAAAAGCATTAATGGCTCAGGCAGTCTCCTAGCTCAAAGTCATAAGAAGTTCAGCACATTTCATAACCTAAGCTGCAGAGCACACAGCCTAGCTCGCTTGCTGAAAAGCAGAGCAGATTAGACCCACCGTGTTGTGGCTAGACTGTTTCCAGGATAACACAGAATCCGCATCACAGGCATACACACTGATCCATCTTAAGAAAAAAGAAAAAAAAAAAAATACCTACGTGATAGTAAACAGAGGGTCTGATGTCCTGTTAAAGCAGCTTCCAATTCCCATAACGCTACAGCAGCTTCTCTGCTGGTTTTGTGCGTGCTGTTCCTAAGTCTCTGTTCCCTAGCAGAAAGCTTTCTCATGAGATACCAAACCACCGAAGTCCTTCCGGACCTCTTTGTGTTGCACACCCAGGGTACAATCCACTTTTCTAGGTGACGGCAAAGATGCCACAACCCATACCCGTAATTGCGCGCCTCCTCCCGACAGGCTCTTGGCAACTGCCGGACCAGACAGAGCAAAACCAAGTTCAGCAGCTGTTCCACAGGGGGAGGGGAAGCCTACTCGGGGTAGGGCTGACCTCAGAATGCTGTATTTATTTTCCATCTAATACCTAGAGAGAGAAGGTGGAGACTCAGAAGGATAAAAAGCTTATGCTTGAACTTACTGTTTACTTATCCATCAAAAGCCTAAGTCTTTTACCTTTCTTAACTTGTTAACAGATCTCCCACCTGTGCTTTACAATCTAATGTGTTTAAAAAGAGGGAGAGATTATTTACACAGGTTCTTCTAATCATTGAATGTTCATTATCAACAGGAGGAAGAACAAGGCCTTTTTTAGAACGGTTAAGATTTTGTCCGTTTTAAACACCATCAAGGCCGGCAGTTGTTATGAAAGAGAAGACAATGGAAGAGGGCTAGGAAAAAGCTCAGCTAAAAGAAAACACTTGGCAGCAGTCATTTTATTGCACCGTGTCATGCACTATAGACTGGCTTCAAAAACCAGCATGGATTTGTGTACTACATCTGAAACATGCTGTTTTCACTGTATTTTGCCGAATCCTTTTCTAACAATTTATCAAAGATGTTTTGTCCAAGCCCTAAGACAGTGATAAAAATATACTTCTGTCCTCCAAACTCTACTCACCCGAGGAAGGGGTTTCAATGCAAAGATTTTCAGTGATAGCAGAGCACCAAGCTAAGCTTAAGCAAGATGTTTAAACAGAAAAATGACCACCATTCATTATATTCCTAGCATAATTTCCCTTTTTGTATAATCATATAACAGCAGTCATTTCCCATCTCAACAGCTCTCACATTAACCTGTCACTTTCAGTGAAATTTGTGGCTAGAGACCAGGAGAAGAAAGCTGACCAGTTCAGAAAGCTGAGCTTCCTTAAAGAAGAAAGAAGTGTAAGAAACTCCATCTCCCATTCTATTTAAATGCTGGATGCAACCCACCATAACTGCCTTCTTTCCCTGGCCTCATAAAAATTTTGACCTTGTCTTGAACCACACTGCCGACCAGCAACACTGAAGAATGATGCGAGAACCAGATGTCCTGAGCCAATACATCTTAGGTTTTAATCTAATTTGAGATGTTTTCCTCCAAATACTGGATAACAACCAAAGTTATTAGTGTGTTGCAAAAATACCCTAGGGATAAATTTAATCACTGCAATATTGCCTTTAATAACAATTTTAATTATGACAGCCAAAGTCTGCAGACATTTCTGCCCTACAAATTCCAATGATATTAAATTACTATAGAGTTCAGAAAACACTTGGGAACATGTACGGTACAGAACGAAGCTATGTCTCTCTTCAGCATGCTGGGAACCACCCCCCTGTGGATATTCTGCCTGCGCTCAAATTCCACTGGGGTGCTTCCATAGCCTTTCACATCACTGGGAGCTGTGCTCCCGAGAGCTAGAAAAATTGCATCATCTATGCTTTACAGAAAGATCTGAGACCCAAAACAACTGACTTGAAGAAGTTTAAACAGAAGCTGCTTTTAATTTACAGTAGCGATCTGAAGTCCTGCAGAAGTCAGAGCCCCTTCCTACCAGGCACAGCTAAGATATTTTGCAAGACAGTCTTCTCCACTACAGAAAATAGTTATCTGAAGAAACAAGCACAACACATGGGACTGAAAAGCAGAGGGATGGTCACCCTGCAAGGTAGCAGGACATAAATGCTGTGTTAATCTCTTCAGAGAGGCACAGCTGTAATCTAAAATCTCAGCTCACAGTGGATACGAAACCACACACCTCCTGGGACGTATAAAGATCTGCACAGGCTACACCTCAAGAAAAGCCAACACAAAGTTCTTACAGAAACTACAGATAAAACCAACCTCAATGATGCAAGAAATTCTAGATTCTCTAATCCTCCCTAGCAAAGCTTTTACTGAAGCACTTCCAGCAAAGGATAAAGGAAGGAAATTCTGACAGATGGCAGGCGGATGCTGATTGCTCAAGCATGAGCCAGACTAAGACAAGGACACCAGTAAGTGAGGGATCAGGATCACAGAAACCTATTTCAGGAACTGCCTTTACCAAGAATTTCTATTGTCAATCCTACCCTTCCTTGCCTTGTTCTTCACAAAACCAGCTGTATGTTCATAACTCAGACCGCGGTCTGAGTTAGGCTAAACACTTGCTGTCTTTTTTGCTAACCTCCAAAGCTAACTCATATCAGACTTGATTTTGGAAAGCCAAAAGATTTCAGACCAAGGCTACTAAATGTGAACTAAAATGTGTGTGCACACCTAAGACTCGACACTGTACTGCAGACAGAAGGTTTTCTCAACCGTGCTCTCAGAGTTGTCCATACGCATCCTTTAATGGGAGAATATTGTACAGAGAATGATACAGAAGCACTGGTGAGCATGTGAAAAGAAATGTCTTGTTACCATCCTTTAAACGTGACTCTTAGCTCAAAACACGTTTTAGTGAAGATTTCTCTGCTTACAATTTTGATCATGTAATTCCAGAAAAGATAAAGATAAGACTGAAATGTAATCCCTATTTCACAAACCAAACAGAATATTTCAAATTAAGTAAGGGAAATCCTAGTGTGGGGATATGCCTTAGTCTTCTGAAATGTACGTGTTTCTTTGAGGCACAGTTAGGTAGTTTATCCAGTAAATCGGTGTTGGGTTCTTCCTTTAAAGTAAAATTATACTCATTCATTAACAGAATAAATTCATAAATAAATTCATATTACTAAATCATTAATAATTAATGAGCATTTAAAAAAAGTTAGGAAACAAACACATTATCACACAAGAGTCAGATTTGATTCAAAATGTTACTCATCAAAATTTCTTAGACTAGCAGCTTAAACTGGCATTGCATAAAAAGCACACCTTGAAGAAGTTACCACAGTAAACAAACCCGCATCCCCTTTATTGCCTAGTAATCAAACGGGCAGCCGTTGTCACTCAGCTGCTATATTAGTTCAGGCTTACAGTATAAGCAGTCACAGATGGAAGGGTGGATTATTAAAGCTGCCTTGAATGAGTCTGCATTGCACATGCATACCTAAACGATAGCATGCACTTGTTCTTGTAATGTGTCCGATTTAGAAATCCAACTGGTAACTCGACTAGAGGGAGCTGGTTTAAGAATTATGGCTGAAAATAACTGCAAACTCTGTTTTGACTGCAGTATAAAACACAACGTAAGAAAAATATTTGTATTTCTTATGATTGATTATACAAAACATTTCCCTGTGTAATTTGATGGCTCCTCCAACTCCATTGTTCTCCAGGAAGAAAAAAGGACTTTAAAAAATTGTTAAGGTTGTGATTTATTGGTGAGTGAAGTCTAGAAAACAGCCTGGGTAAAATGCACCACATCCCCTACTGAAATTTAACATAGCATCATCCCTGAGAAGGTGATGCATGCAAAATGCCATTGCTGCTTTTGCACTTGAATATAATACTATTAATATTTTGTATGAGACGAAGATCATCTCAGACTTGCTTATTTGCAGAACTCACCAGAGTGTGCCTGACTATTCCAGCCCTAACATAAACCTGATGAGTTTCGCTTTGCTATCCTGCTTACAGACACTGACTTATCTTCCAATTACTAAGCCTTATTCAGCAAATGGATACATGATTGTAAAGACGTCTTCAGTGAAATTGAGCTGTCCATCGTTTCAAACTCAGTACGAGAGCCTCTCCCAAAACAGCCATAAAGTTCAAACCAAACAAGACCAATAACAAATACCAGCAATTGACAGATGTCAGGAAGAGATTACTTCAAATGGCAAAATAAATAAATAAATAAAAAATCAGTACTTCCTGCCACCAGAGGTTCAAACTCAGGTCATTTAAGACCTAAAATAGCCTTCAGGTAAAGGTGTCTTCAAAGCCTCTTTAGAAAACTGATTGGGAAGGGAAAACCCTCTGCAGTGTCTGTCTGGGCTTAAGGCCTCTTAAATCCTAGGATTAGTGAGCTGCTACAAACAGTTATGTGTTGGCCTTCCCTTGGTTTAGCTACACCGGTGCCACGTGGTGGGTCCGGCCGCAGCAGTGCGGGTGGTAGCTGTTTGCTGCGCAACGACATCACGCTGCGACCTCAGAAATTGTCCTGCCAGAGGCCTTAGCTTCCTCTGTCAAAGGATCAGCAACAGCAGCAGTTGTAAGACTGGATGCATGGCAATGCTCTCTCGCAACGGACTAAGAACAGAGACCAGGGAAGGACTGGAAACTCCCAGCTCCCGATCTTTGGTTAAAAAGACAGTTGATGTGACAGCGCCGTAATACAGCTGCATTCCATGGTTCTACATTTGGGTTCACTGATGGTAACCCAAGGACTACAACCATGATATAGAAGTAGCCCCTCCTTCAATATGCAAAACCAAGATTATGGGATGCTGTCAAATTTGGCAGGCTGTCTCTCCATCCACTCCCCTTATAAGCTTTCTGACTAATTAACACTCCAGTGGGCTCATCACAGCACTTTGCCAGGGTCTTGAAGCAACACACTACTGTGCTTGAGGCTCACTGTAAAGAACCAAAGGTACCCATTCCCTGCCAGAGAAAGGAAGTGAGACAATCTTCATCTCTAAAGAATATTCACCCTGTGTTTCACAGCCATTCAAACAACAGCAGGTAGCAAAAAAACCTCAAGAAAACCCAAATCCACACAGAAGTTATCACGTCTTTTTAAGTACACAGGGTTTTTTTGGTCCTTGAGGAACTGCCAAAGGTTTTCTCTTCTATTTTATTAAGCAAAAAAACTGAGATGAGTGATCTAAGCAATAGCACTAGTGACTCATAAGTATGCAATTTTTGTTCCTCGAAAAGGACGCTGCATTGCCTGAGGCAATATGTCTTTACAGCTCAGACCTCAGTTATTCCAAATAAATCCTCTCTATGGCATTGTTTAAAGGTGATCTACCTCGCTGCCCCTGCTTTGACTTTTTTTTTCTTTTAATCAGAACATTTCATTCTTAACACAGAGCAACCTACAGGACACTAGACCAACAAATCATAGGATTACATTTGCACTAAAGCAAAGGTGTTCCCATTTCTTCCTGCCCCTGCACTGCAAGACATTTCTGAGTAAAACTGTTTCCGTTTGGCAGCTCCCTATATGAAAGCTCTTGCATAAAACACATATGCATTGCAGTTGTAGTACAGTATTCTACCATCCAACTCAGTCAAATGACTGAAACAAAAAGCGTTTCTGACAGCCTGTTTTCTCCAAAAGCTTAGTGACTTTTAAGAATCACAGTATGTACCTTTCACTCATCTTTAAAACTGCAGCTTTCCACAACTGGGATTTCTAATTTCTCTCCATCCCTCAGCATGGCTACACTCAATACGTAGGAACAGCAGGAAAGATGTTATATTATCCAATTACAACTACTGCTGCTTCTTCCTTTACCCCTTATTAAGGCTTCCAGAAGCCATTGCCACATCTGACAGGCTCACGCTGTGTCCCTGATGTCAGTCCCCCACCTTTTCTTTTTTTTTTTTTTTTTAGTAAGCTGCTTGGTATTAGGAAGATCATTCCTTCTGCTAACACAAAGTAATGTAAATCGGAAATCAGAATACTGCTACTTTAACAAAAGACTTGGTATCATAGACTCCAGTCTATGTCTAGACTTCTTTTTATCAACTCACAAAAAGTTAAGTTATATCACATCTTATCTAACCACTGAATGAACCACACTCACAGAAAAAAAAGTGAAGGAGTTTAAGAAAAAAACCAAACCAAACAAACCAAAAAGCCACTAAGAGGCAAGCATCATCAGACATCAGGTTCTGCTCTAGTGGACATCTACCTCCAAAGAGCCCTCCAGTGCTTCGGTGACATTCCAGAGCGGTGCTGCAGTGTTTTGTGTAAGTCAAACAACTCACATAAGGACAGTACGAGGTCGGGCAAGTTTACCGGCAGCCTTCCAAGCTCTCTTTTCACACTGACAGCAAGCACTCTACTGCCTAATTCAAACAGCAGCCCGGACCCAGGTCAGATACAAGCCTTGAAAGGAAAAATTGCTCTATTTACATCTTTCACCATTCAGATTCCTCAGAAAAGGAAGTTCTGCAGAGGATAAGAGTCCTGGGGAGAAATTGCCTAGCAATCTGCCTTTTGATAAACGATAGCATTCTGGGGTGTTCCCGATGAGGGTCAGGAAAGGCAAGAGACCGGCCTGCTGCCCAAGAGAATGCAGCTCCGTGCAGCGCCGTGGAGAACCCATACAAAGGCCAGAAAATTTGGACTGCTCTGCAACAGTGCAGCCTCTTATAGTAATTGTTGCCCACTTTTTTTTTCTTTTTTCTTTAAATGTGAGGAAGATTATGTAACTTAACAGCAGAGCGTACCTAGAGCTCAAATAAAAGACACAAGCAGGCACCTCTGAGAAACTACTTGCAGCTAACTATAATATTCATAGAAAGTGAGAGAGAGAAAAAAAAAAAGTCTGTTTTTATATACATGTGCTTTTTAAAATATATATGAAATCACAAAGCTCATTTCACAATAGGATCTGGCTGGCTTGTCATATTAACACAAGCTCAAGAAACATCCTAATCTGGTGGATAAACACAAGCCTCAAAGCTCAGAGGGGACATCTCTGGACTGCAACATCTATCCCTCTGCTAGCACTCAGAATTCTGGCTCAGCCACAATGGCAAAACTATACTAATCAACTCCAGAAAAAGCTTCCCATATGGGAGGAAAAACAGCTGCAAATCCGACACCGCTGTCTTTAGCAAAGTAATTATACTTTTCGTTCCACGGACAGATGCAATGCACAGTGATATTTTCAAGGGGAGAAAAAAAAAACAAAACTAAAATCAACAACAGAGACAAGAGCTGATTTCCTATTACTTTTCCTAAAGGCAAGAGGATTACAAGATTCATCTTCATGCCCACCTTCAGAGGCGTAAATGAAACTACTGTTGGGACTATTTTTCAGTTCTTTCTCAGGACAGGAGAACAGACCTCCATGTTTTGGCACATTATGAATGAGCATAAAATTATGGATACTGTTACATAGTGTAGCAGTCACTCCCAGTAACGCTAATGTGCGGAGGCAGAGTACAGAGTAAACGAGAAGGTGGTGTTCTTCAATGAATAGTACAGACCCTGAGAAGAAATCAACAATTTGGGAGTGTGAGATTCCCGTCAGCCTCCTTGTGGTCACTCAGTTATCTGAGAACAGCAAATAGCAAAGCATGTCTAAGAAATTATTTAACTGGGAGGGAAGGGGAAAAGAAAAGCCAGAGCAGACAAACGTTTTGAATTTTCACCTTGATTTAATTTTTCAGAAAAATTCTGCTGCTTTCTGTTTGCTGCCTTTTTTCAAGCAGCTCCATAAAAGGCCAGACCCAGCCTTACACTATTCTACAGAACAGTGGTCCCCAAACTTTTTTGGTCATACAACCCTCCCAGTAAAAAAAAAACTGTGAGCACCCCCCAGTATATGTACATTTGTTTCTTTATAAATTATAGAGACATGTACTACTTAAGTTCTACTATTTTACTCCTGCACCTCAATAGATCACCTTGCACACACCCCATTTTGGAGACCACTGCTATAGAATAGTGACCTATCAATCCAAACATGGTTAACCGGACTTCCCCTATAGCATCACTTACGGTTCTGAGTGGGCTGTCTCATAGCGCTCGAAAGAGTGAGTCAGATCATGCTTGTTGTTCATGTAACACTGCGTGCACAAGTCATAGTCAAAACACATTTTGCATTTCCACCGCATTCCTCGTATACCATGCTTCTTGCAACAGTCACAGATGATGTTAGGGTGACGGACACCTAGGAAAACAAAAGTAAAGAAATACAAGATTCACACAAAATCCAGAGAAACCAGACCAACCAGGCTTTTAGAACTACAACAGCACATTTTGAAGAAAAAAATGACATACGCTGCATGTATTGAAGATGATACTTCATATTACACATATTACTTAATATTATATTATCGTATCAATTTCCTGGCTTAAGGGAGTCTCATCCTAAAAGTCATGCCAGAATCTAACAAAATGACAAAGTCAGCAAAACTTAGACGCACAGATAAAAAAGACAGAGGAAAGCAAAGCTTTTGCACAGAGGCAAAGAGAAATTTTACTGCTATGAATTGACTGAGCGTACACTGCTGCTCAGCATCAGTTCACAGGCAGTTGCAAAAGGGTTAACGTTCCAGCTAGCACGCAAGGCAGGTGTTACATATGCTAAAGGAGAAAGGTTTACAGCACCAGTGTTTGTGCTTCTTGTTCATGCTATACTTACCTATTTGTGCGTTATCATACAGAAGAAGGTCGTAAGCCCCTTGGAATCCAGTCCGATAATTGGTTCTGTTGCCTTGATCCCACTGCACGACCACAGTCTTATCTGGAGTGGTTGGGCTGCCTGTCCGACCAATCTCAACCACAGTCCCAACGTTCCCTTCACCGCTGTCCTGGCTGCCCCACTTCCAGTCCACTCCACGAACTACTCGCATCCCAACCTGCATGCTGGCATAGGGGTCCGCGTCCATTGATCTGCACAGCAGCCCCTAAAATTCTTCCATGTAAGGGGTGTTGGTGACAGGTAATATCAGCAGCAGCACACTCAGCATCGTCAGCAGCATGTTCAGCACGCCTAATAAGACAACACACAATTATGTGATGGCACTCAACACATCACATTTTCCCCACAGAATGACCTGGCTACAGAAGAGGCCCGACTGGCTGAGGAGATAAATCTGTACTTTATTTAAAACGGGGATCCTCACAGCTTTAGCACAGATGGGAAGGATACACAAGCCAGTATGATTTCCAAGGCACAGAAACATCTGCGTAATATCCAAAACACTTATTCCACAACATGGGTATGAGGGGGCGAACTGGGCCAGAAGTCTTTACAAAACTCCAGTACCAGCCCTTGATTTCAAATTCAGGATACGTGCAACAGCTACCAGAGACACAATGGTAACAGAAACAAAAAAGGATAGAAAAGAGAGTTGAAAGAAATGACCAGGAAAACACCAGCAGCACGACTTTAGCAACAAAACGTTAATACCAGTGTATTTTTGAGGAAGACCCTTCATATGCCTCTTAACGTACAACACTGCACTATTGAGTTTCACTTGCCCACAAAGTCAGTTTTGAATTTGAGATACAGGAAGTTTTAAAGATGCATGTGAAAGAAACGTTTGTCTGTTTTTCAGAAGTAACAGCAGTTTTTTAAAAAAAGTGCCAACGTCAGAGAAATGTCAACCTTTGCTTCTATTTATCAATACAGCAGGAACGGGGAAGGGTTATTGCTTACCTGCAATAAGCACTGCTGATTTTGTGCTGGGATCAGTAAAAGCTTGGGATAGCCTTTCCAACTGTTGCCATGACAATTGGTAAATGAGGTGAATACCACACGGATGCAGCGCATACACAACTTTGAACGAGATCACATAGATTGTCAAAGCCTGGTTTACCTCTTCACCAGAACAAGACAGAGGAGCATGGCTTTCAATATTTAGGGCCAAGCTACTGCTTTGACTTCTGGAAAAATCTACGGTAGCATCCTTTTATCTTGGGGCAGCCCTGGATCCCTCCCCTTTTCTCTCAAGCTAGCCGTATCATCCAAAATTTTCTCAAAATTCAAAAAAAAGCACAAAAACCCAACAGAATGCCAAGGGTCAAACCGTGCAGATCCCAAAAGTAAAAAACCAGGCTGACAAACCAGCTGACAAGCGAATAAGATGTACTCAGACATGGCAACAGGAGCAGCTTTGTGCCATGTGACATGTTGTTAACACTACCGCCTACCAATAAAGCAACTGAAACCACCAAGGCCTAAAAATAAACTCTTCCTCCAGCCAAACATCCCCTTTTAAATGTATGGAGGAGTAGTTTGATGCAAAATCAAGTTTATAGCATGCAGAAAGACCCCGATTTCTGTTCAGCTTTAGCATCTCTCTAGCTTCAGACTTTTCCTGCTACATGGCGCTGTGACATCCAAACACCTGTCACATGAGAGCAACATCAAAAACAAACGTCCTTGTGAACTTCATGTCATCTTTCGTTATAATCATCACTAAAAGATCCCTTGGGTGACACTTTCATTTAGACTTCCTTTGTGGGGGCAGATGTAACATCGCTGCATTTAAGGTGCAACGGTGTTTATTGTCTTTATGAAAGCAGAAATTATCATAAAGAAAGAATATCCTTTTTAGAAAACACTGCAGAGCCTAATCAGATGTGTATGATCCCCTCTTCCTCCAGATCAGAGATGAATAAAATGGACAATTTATTGCTTTAATGAAGAGGCAGAACTGCTTTTTTAAAAGGCTGCTATCAACCAGCCAAGACAGTCAAATCCACTGCAGAGAAAACAAATGGAAACATCCAACAACACAAAGGTACAAGAGCAGCACAGTTCCATTATTGCACGTGGCTTCTCCTTAAAAACAACAACCACCCCTCCTGTTTCATCTAAGTGAACCAGTGGAAGGTGAGGGGAGGTAATAACAGTAGGAAAAGGAATTGCATGCTTAGAGAAGGAAACAACAAACAGCAAAGGGCTTTTAGATGAGGATGGAGAGCCACTCCCCAACCTTAAGAGTTTTATGCTATTTCAGTGGACCTTTTCCCCCTCTCCAGGAATGAATGAAACATCACAGTCTTCAGAACTCTCAGCGTTTCAAGGAAGGCAATGCCAGTTTCAAAAATTATTAATCATGAAAGAATATTCCAGGCTGTTCCAAAAACCCATAGAATTGAAGTCACTACAATGTAAAGATGGATGATCCCTTACTACCTGAAAACAGCAGAGCAGGCTAGCACTCTACATATCGTGACACACGCTCAAACAGCAGAGTACCAACCTCAGGGCAGAACTGCCTTGGGCCTAGAAATGTGTGACCTACACACAGGCAAAACCACACTTTCTCTGTGCACCTTCCCACTGCTTTTCCGACATGATTGCTACAGAGATCCCTTCTTCAAACTGCCAGTGAAATACACAAGCTATGTGAAGACACTTCGTAGAAAGAATCCTGGAGAAACACATCATTTCACTGCACTGTGAATTTACTTAGAGATGTAATATGACATGCCAACATCAGGTGTTTTGTCACAGAACTGCCAAGAGACAGCCATCTCTATCAACATCCCAGGTACTGAGTTGCAAGGACAAAAATCCATCTAATCAGTAACCCGTAATAAGCTGGATCCAGATGGGAACAGACTTTTACTGCTGCCACAGGCACGAAGCTTCCCTTGGTTCTGCAGGTCCCTACAACTCACAAAGGAGCTGCACACGTACTCATCCCACAGCTCTAGGAAGCTACTGTAGTTCAGCTGTACACTTGTGATACTAGTTAATGGAGTTGTCTGCGCTGCAATGACCTTCATGCAATCCCTTGCTCACTGCTCTGAAGGCTGTCTTCTTAATGGGAATACTCCATTTTCCACACAAGAAGGCACCAAATGCATTCTGCATTTCCATCTAATCTGCAGGGGTGATGCATAACAAGAGAAAAGAGCCTTTCAAAATCTTTACGAGATGAATTACAATGCTCATGCAGTCTGAACCTTGCCAGAGATCAGTATTATTTACTTCCTAAGTGGAAATGTTTCACTCATTGAAGCAAATACTCCTCCCTCGACACTCTCTGGGTCATAATTATTCCGCAGAAGGATAGGTATAGCTGCCAGAAATGATTCACAGAGAAAACACCAATTTCCCATGGGACTTTAAAGTAACTACGAACAAATAATCCATCATTAGACACAGGCATATTTCTGAATCCTGACATAAGATTCTGACCTCATCTACCATGACACAGGAAAGAACAGCTCAGGTGTAATCTACGAGTCCATTCTTAGGAAATCCCAATGATACTTATCTGGAAGAAAGGGAAAATACTTTAGAGCCTTCATTCTGCAACATTTTAGCTGCGATAATTGTTTCAACTTCCTGCCAATATTCAAACTGTGCTGTTGGTAGAAGGTGCTCTAGAGGCAACCCAACATTCATCTGGTATGAAGCAAAGGTTGCTGCTGTAACTGGACACAGTAAACAGAACCGAACAGTGGTGTAAGCAGACTGACAAAATCAGTGCATGTAACTTGGTTATCAGGTTATTTGAACAGTATGGTAAACAGAAGAAGATGCAAGTGATTTCGTTTTGTTGTTTTGGGAACAGATTATTTTTTTCCCTTTACACATATTTTGCAGTTTGAACCGTCTTATTGGGTGAATTACTCCACCTTGGAGATCTTTGCCTATCCTAAGGACGCTTCCTTAAGGGCTCTGGCTATGGCAAATCCAAATCATACACTTTTTCTAAAGAGCAGCCCAAGCTTGCGAAGGTCAGACTTTGATATTCCTCTGGTTTCTAGTTCCTGAGCATCCTTTGCGAACACACACAGAGATGGCCACTGCAGAACTTCTGTTACAGGGTCTTTTCAGCTCACTTGAGCCCAAAATGCCCAGCTTTCCCAACTGTTAATTCACAAGCCCCAAAAGAAGTCATTATTACGCTAAGCATTTTGGAAAACAACATTATCACCCATTTCTTACTATTTTCATTCCCTTCGACTCTTCCACCTCCTCAGGGACAGTTTGTGATTTTGGATATTATCTCTCTCTGCAGCATCCAACACCTACCAAAGACCTCACGCCATCTATTTACTTTCATGCCCCTGCTCTCGGGTGGGTTTCCAAGCCATACGAAGCGCAGGTGGGCTACAAACCCCTCAAACCGATACAACAACTCGCTCCTTCTGCCCCAGTCTGGGCGCGTTCGAGTGGGGGAAGCCCAGCGCCCACCAGCCATCGCCCGGGAGCGTTGTGGGGACACAGCCCCGACGAGCCGGAGCCACGGGCCTCCCGCCGTTAACCGCGGGCAGCCCCTTGCCATCTCCCCGGCCCCCACCACCGCGGCGAACCGGCGGCACCGCGGCCTCGGCGAGACGCGGCCCGGCCCCCGGCGCTCCCGCCCCGCCTCACCTCACCTGATGGCGGGAGCGGCTCCCGTCCCGCCACCCCGTTGCGCCGCGGGCTCCCGCCCTCCGGCCCGGGGTTTCCTCGGGCAGCGGCCGCCGACTGCGAGGCGCCCGCCGGCGGTTTCGTTCCCGGCAGGCGCCCTCGGCTCGTCCCCCGCTCTGCCGTTCGGTCACAGCCGCGACGGCGCAGCCGAGCCGGGCCATGCGGGGCGGCTCCCGGGCGGAGCCAGCCGCTGCCCGGCCCGGCCCCGCCGCCCCCGAGAGCCCCGGCCCGGGCCGGCTCAGGGGATGGCAGGGGGGCCGCTCAGGGCGGCCCGACGACCGACACCTCCCCGGGGGAAGCTGCGGCGACTCAGCCCCACGGCTGCGGGGCTGCGAGGGGCAGAGGCGGCTGGTGGAGCGGGGAGAACGATCTACCAAAGATGAAGAGAAGCCTTCCTCTTCCCCACTCGCCCCTAAAGCGGCAGCTCAGGCTGGCCCGGCCCTGAGGCGCGGCACGGCGCGGGCCATTTCCGCAGCCCGGAGCTGAGGTAAAAGCCGCGTTTCCTTCCGAGAGCCCGAGGCCAGAACCTGCCCCCTCACAGTCATCTGCTGACAGCGAGAGGAGCTGCCTTGTCCCCTCCAGACAGCACCCGAGGCTCCCAGCTCGACCCTCCAGCCAGCTGGGGACAGACACGTCTAGGTCCGATTCCCCAGAGAACAGACACAGTGAGCATCGCTATTTTTATGCTTTAAAAGCCGTGAATCCTGCCCAGACATCCACGGCCACAGCACCAGACCACGCGTGATTCTCTCACAGTGACGTTTTGCACCCTCCTTCAGGCTCCCGCTCGGGCTCTGAACGCAAGTGTTGGCCCTCTGAGATGAACACGACCGGGTACGGGGTACACTGGAGCCGGGCTAGAGGCTGCCAGCCGAGGGAGAAATCTTCGCCCCGGTGGATCCCCGGTGGTCTGGGCAGTTGTCACCAGGGTCAAGATTTCCTCCATAAATTCCCATTCCGGGACAGAAAATATGTAACATTACTAAGAAGAGAAAACCCTCCAGATCAACGCTTCTTGAAATCAGTATTTGTTTATTCAACGTACATTGCGTTCACGCTGCCCCCACGACACTACTATGGAGCTGTAAACCCGTTCTTCCACGCGACATTTTGCACATGGTATACAATGCAACGAGTAAGAGAATTAAGCTTTGGCATCCTCAGCACAACTCAGGGGTGGGTAAAGGAGCTTATTTTAATTAGAAGAGGATCTAAAGAGTTTTACAGACTGTCTTTTGAGACACTCCCCCCTCTCACCCTGAGTTCCCCTCTCATACAAATAGTGAATAAGCAGCAGGAGCAGAACTACACACAGGCTTGAGTTAATTTAATAAACTTGCAGCAGTTAGCTTACGCCTCAGCTACCTCTATAGTCTTTCATTCCCTGTTTCACAGGGAAGGCAGAAGCAGCAGTAGCAGCACAGTAAATTAACGTTGGGGAGATTCTTCCATCGAATAGCAACAGAAAGTGTTGAAACTATTAGGAAAACAGATTAACTAACAGAGCCATACGAATCAATAGTTGCAACTGGCAGTAACCAGATGAAAGGAATGCAAACATTTACAGGGATCACTGAAATGGACAACGATCCTTTTGGATCAGTGCCGATTAGATCAGTGCTCATAAGGACTTAACAAGCACAACAAAGGGATGACAGGGACATTCCAGCTGTGAATTTTATTAGCGAATGAGTGGAATTGCGCTTCGGTATTTGATCTTCAACCCATGTCTCTCAGGGAAGAGGTGAACATAGCAAGCAGAGCTAGGGCGCTGCGCATAAAGACACCATTCACTTGACATCAGCAAAATAACCGCAAGCCAATGAGCTCTGTCAAGACAAACGTCACTTGCTTTATCCTTCCTTGATCCCAACGCGGACTGGGCAAGCCTCATGAAATGTTTACGGACATCTAGCAGCGACAGCCTGGAACACAGCACATCACCAACACTGCCTGCAACAGCAGAAACCCAGAACAATTTCACTGCAGCACAAGCAAGCAATGAGAAACGATGTTCATTCTTCAGGAGACAGTTCAACAACAAGATGCCAAAGGAGGTGGTCCTGCCAGCCTCATTGTTCATTGCAGTGGGATTCTACACAAAAGCAAAGGTCTGCAGTTCAAGTCAGGGGTCAAAATGATCTGTTCCCAACTAAAACAGGCAGCAGAGAGGCACCCGACTCAGTCGGGAGCAGTTTCTTCAACCCTTCTGTATTATTAAGCTGCCAAAGGGGTTCCTAGTCACACCAAGTATTTTATTTTAAGCCCTCACCATACACACACACACCCATTTTAACTGCTTGCTTCCAAGGGAATTTCAGGTAGACAGCACCATTAAAAACAATTCACATCAAGCCATCAAACATTTAGATTGATCAACTACCACTACTATAAAGCTTCAAGATTTACTTTTGCATATTCTTACACTAGGAACATCAACAGAGATCCAAACAAGTTAGGTGTAATGGCTAAATTAAGTCAGCTCATACTGGCTTAAGAACTTCTGCTGTGGCTATGCAGCTGTTTTTTAGCAATACTGCTTTCTAGACTACTCCTATGGGCATTCACCCTACAGGAATAAGGCTTAACAGGGTTTTCCCCCTTTCCCAACACAAGCAGTGTTTTCGTGAAACCAACAGAAGTTGAATAGCTAAGTGCCTGGCCAACGCTTATCTACACAATTACATATTGCTTCCTACCTGCAAAACAGAAATAAATACTTTTGTATTCTTTAATAATAGATAACAACTAGGATCAAATACCTTAGACCAAGGCTCAGAGCTGCTAAGGTAATTACCGAAGCTAGTATTCATGCCAATAAACTCAAATTCAGACTTACCCTTCACTTTTTTTTCCCCTCCTCAGCAAACAGTAAGACCCCGGGACATCACAGCAGCAGACACACGCATATGCTCTCACTAACAGGATGCAGTGTAATTTGTCTCAAGGATACACACTATTCCCACAAATATATTCACTATTAAATGAAAGCAGACCAGAAAACCAGCATAACACTCAGCAAACAATCCTTTACAACTTACCGCTACATGAAGATCACCTTTTGTCCCCTCCCAGCTCCCAGGTGAGGCTAGGGGCTATTAGCCCTTACTTGTGGGTAGCCACAGCTGGCTGTGACGCTCCAGGTGTGCAGGCCTGTGCAATTTCAAACCCAGAGTAGGTCTTCCCTGGCTCCCACCACACCTGAACTCTGGGCACTCCATCTCCAGTTTCTAGCAGGTGCCCTGTCTGGAGATTTTTGCCTATCCCATGCCATTTTATTATCTCAACTTCAATTCACACCAGTTCAATACCCAGCTCTACCACTTGCAAATCTCTCTCCTTGTCTACTCTGAACTTTGGCTCTCTATGCAGCCCATTTGTATTGGTCTCAAAAGTTCTCCCACTGAAATACGTATTCTAACTCTCTCCCATTTCTTCCAAACCAAGTTTATCATCTACTCCCCAATTCAGGCAGTCTCTTACATTCAACTAGCTTCCCCACCACTCAAATAAAACCCGCGCCTTCTTAGCAGGCCTCTTCTAACAAGTTCCCTGCTAATAGTGCCTCTATTAACTATACACAAAACTCTACTAAATGAGAAAAATAGCTCTAGTATAAGGGCTAATATTGAATCCTAACACATGATAAAGATTTGTTGCTTTCAGAATAGTTGTTTCAATAAATTATTAATTCACAAACACTGGGCTTTAATACTACCTCATACCACTGCACTAGTACAAGTCCCGCATCTTGATGTGGAAAAACATGAAGTCAGGCCCATGTAGTTGTTTATTGTTTTCCAGCTCTCATTCCACAGCCCTTGCTCATACAAAGAGCAGCACTGTCAGATCAGGTCTTGTTTAGCCACTGAGACTAAAAGTTTAGTAAGGCCTCACTCTCCATTTTGGAGAAGGAGGTTTCCAAGGCTTGATCCTTTGTGGCTACCACGAAGATGGCTAGAGAGCCCAATCACATTGCAAATCCCCAGTGTCTAATTACAGCACAGAAGATACAAAAACTCTTAGTTCCCAGCACTAGCAGATCTTCTAAGTTAGAAGAGTGACAGCATCTCAGCCACCATGTGACAAACTTAATCACTAGAAATTAGACCCATGAAATTCCCCCCTCAGCCCACCAAAAGGATTTGCAGAATTGGCTGAAGTGAATAGTTTAATATTCCACTGCAAAACTACAAGGTCTCAACGATACTTCGCTTCCCTTTTCCTTGTGTGGTCAGGATTTCTATTTAGTCTAAATTTTGCAAAATGGCATCACTGGCACAGAGGGGGAGAGAAGAGCAGATGATGTTTCTGCGGCTTAAATATCAACAGCAGATAAATGAAGCCATTCTACTGACAAATTACTCTCAGCAGAAAAAAATTAGAGATGGGGCAGCTGCTGCTGTTAAAACCAATCAATCAAGAAAAAGTCTGCACGAGGTTAAACCATTTCCATGCCCCATACCTCACCTGCTTTCAAAGTATATTTAACTATATTACATAAACAGAATAAAGCAGGTGATTAATATGTCTTTGCTCAGGGATTAATATCTTGTCATTTCAGCTTCACTGTATAAGAGCAGGCACACATCCTGAAATACTGGGACATAGAGTGAAGAAATGCTAAAAATAACTAGCCAGGCGCTATGCTTAAGGACGGTCCCATTGAGTACATTTCATCTCTACAATCAACACTTGTCCTTTACAAATGCCAGTCCATTGATCTGTTTTGCCTAAAGTGAATTTCACATTCAATTTACACTGATTGTATTCTAGCACTGAGTTGTTATGGTGCGAGGGGAATGTTGCCTTCCCTTTCAAGTTGTAGGAGCAATACTTTCAGCAGTTATCACGCTGGCTTATTATCTATTCTTTCACCTTGTTAAAGGATGCAGGCTGAAAAGAAGCACCAGCAAATTTATTAGTATTCAGTAACAGAAGTTTTGTGCAAACCCTTCTGAGAAGCTTGACCCCAGCATTCCGGCTTCCTAAAAAATGGCAAGCAATCTCAGAATAGATCCTAAAGATGGAAGAAGTTATAGAAGAGGTACACATCTTACATTTTGGGGTTCATTATGTGCAAGTATGGCAGTACCTAATAGCCTCAGCGGACACAAAAGCCAACTGAGCCAGCTGCTGCATGAAACGCAGTCAAAGGTGGGCTCTGCTTAGCTAAGGAAGAGCACAAGACATAACTGGACAGAAGCCAAGATCCTCATTCAGAATTGTGACTGAGGAACACTAGGTGATTCTTCTGAGACTGTCCAAAGCAGAGCCAGAAGCACCAGATTACAATAATCTCAGCGGAGTGACTCAGTCTCAAGGTCATGCTGTCTTCATACCGTAAAAGACATCACCGGAAGAAGAAAATGCATCACAGCAAACAAGAAAATGAAATGCACAGGCACCACCACTTGTCCTTTAGGGGGAAAGTCAGTACCTCTATGTTTAACAGTTTGCATATACTGAACTATCATCTGGACTGCAGGAGGATGCACTAGGAAAAAAACTGGCTCCGCAGCCCAAGAAGGTCAGCATCCCATATGTTTCCAAAAGGGTGAGCTGGTATCTAATAAACCCTGCAGGGTTATCTTCTATTTTCCTTGTCACAAAATTTAAATTTCTTGGTTTTAAATACAAACATTGGGGCTGAGAGTCCTTTGTTGTTATACCTGAACGCTGTGAAGTCCTCTGTACTTTTGAGGCTAACCAGACAGTACTGCCTACTTTCAGATCCAGGGCCACCACAACAAGTCTCAGATAGAAGACTCCTCTCCTTAATTTTCATCACAGATGGGATTCAAAAAACCACAGCTTCAAAATGGCTGAAGTCTCAAGAAATATACTCAAGTTCAATTTCCTCAAGATTTTCCTCTAAATTTCCTCAAGAAATATACCAGGTTCTGTGGACTGAAACAGGATAACAAAATGGAGTATCAAAATAAGTTAAACAGAAAGTGACAGTATCAGCCACATGATCTACCAGTAACAAAGATAGAGCACAGCATTTTTAATGAATTAGCTCCATGCTAACTAATGGACTAGACCCATGAAATAAACTGGATTGCATAGTAGGTCAATATTTGCTTTAAACCATACAAATGCAAACATAACCTTTGGGAAACACCACCAGTAAGCCAAAAGTAAACAGTTGTCACAGGCTTCCAACAGAAGCTGTGGTATACCGCACTGTACTGGTTTTGGCTGGGATAGAGTTAATTTTCTTCATAGTGCTTGTACGGTGCTCTGTTTCAGATTTGTGACCAAAACAGTGTTGATTACACACTGATGTTTTAGCTGTTGCTGAACAGCACTTACGCAGTATCAAAGCCTTTTCTGTCTCTCACACTGCTGCGCCAGCGAGCAGGCTGGGGGCGCACAGGAATTTGGGAGGGAACACAGCAAAGACAGCTGACCCCAACTGACCAGAGGGATAACCCATATGACACTGTGCTCAGCAATGAAAGCCAGGGGAAAGAAATAGGAAGAGGGGGCATTTGGAGTAATGGTGTTTGCCTTCCCAAGCAACTATTATACCTGATGAAGTTCTGCTTTCTCAATTTTACCCTTCCAGTTCTCCTCCCTATCCAGCTGGGGTGGAAGGGAACAAGCACCTGTGTGGTGCTTCACTGCCTACGTCGGTTAACCCACAACACACAGAAAGTGCAGTATCTTTTGTCAGGTCAGGGATGTTCAAAATTCAGATTTACAAGTCAACATCAGTCAAACCCTACAAAAGGACAAGTTCCCTCTACCAGCTTCTACTGTACACAAACGCTTCAGGCTCTAAATTGGTGAGATCAGTGCTTATCTGCCCCACTGGAGAATTAAGAGTGATTATAAGTGAAAGTTCACACTGGGCATCTAGTGGATCTCTCTTATTACATCCCACAAGATAATTGCTCATGAGCCCGATGAAATTTCCTTCTGGCTTTTGATGAACTGTGTTCTCTCCAGGAGGGAGAAAAACAGCTCCAGCCATTTGCTTTAATTGGACCTGACAGTTTGCAGATTGCTGCCTCAAGCCTGGAAAAGCTCAGTAGCTGGGGCTGACCAGAATTCACTTTTTCCTCAATAGCAGACTTCAGAGTTAAATTTACATTGCATTACGGTAAAAAGAAACACACACATCCCCTGCCCAAAACCACACACAACCACTAGGTGAAGTTTTTTGGGGGTTTTGTTTTGTTTTTTTGTTTTTTTGTTTTTTTGTTTTTAAAAAGAAAGCAACGGTTTGCTAAGTTTTAATTAAAGTTTATTTCACTTTACATAGAAAAAACGGGAGAATGGTAGTTTAACTTTCCCATATCCTCCATGGAAGATCCATGTGGCATAAGCAAAAAATACAAAAACTTAGAAGCATTGCACCGAGTGACTCCTCTCTGTTCTCTTGCCAACCCATCGCTTTTATGGCCATCAGTATTAAGATGTCAATGGGCAACCACCCGGCATCCCCCCTTGCACTGGCTAGCAGGTGGGTTTGTGCCAATTCAGAATACTGACAGAAGTCACAATATATATTAAAAAAAAAGTTTAATAAACTCAAATACAGTACATCCAGGGAAGCTAGAAAATCTCCGCTACTTAAAGAACAAGCTCAACATATCTATCAGGAATGATTTTGGTGTAATGTATCATGACTTGTGGAAAAGGACGGACTAGATTGCCCCACCAAAATCCCTTCTGGACCTATTTTCAAACATCTAGAAGTGGAGGACCACACAGAAACATATTCCAACAGTGAGAAATCTGTCTTGGCAGCAGATTTCAGCTGTGTTCTTACTTAGACATTACTCTAATGTATTTCTCAGAGGCAAGACCATCTGGCCTAGAGCTGATGGTTTTGAACCCTATGTAAAGCTCAGGTCTGCATCTCTCACACCAGCTATCAACTCCTATTTACCATTCAAATCTGGGTTAAATCACTTAAAAGTTCATAATCCTCCCATCCATTTACACAATTGCCTTGTCTGTACAGAAAGGCAGTATGTTTCCCCACAAGTCATTCAAAAACAGAAGACTAATATTCCTGCAGAAGTAACAAAAAAAATCAAAAAGAATTAACACTGAAGTCCTGCTGGTAGACATGTGGCTGAATAGTGGGGTTGGAGAAAACACAGTACTGTGGTTCTGTAGTGATGCTGTTCGTAGGTATTTAGACTGTGGTATCCTCAGCAGTAGTGATACAATAGGTTTACAAATCATCCAAGTTCGGAATGCAACTTCCTCCAACTTTTCAAAATAAAAAGTAGCTACTTCAGACTTGGTCATAGAGCAAACTGCAGCATAAAACCTGCTGAATCTCTGATGAGCCTTGATAGCTCATCCTACCAACTTTCAGATTCCCCTTCAGGCTTTCAGAACGGTCAACATCGCACTCCTGTCAGTTTTCAGCCTGGAACTTGCCCTTTCTGTGCTCTGAAAGCAGATCAAAAGGTTTAAGTCTAATCTATCCTGACATGCCTTTGGCTACAGAGACATCAGCTGCGTAGGAGCAGAATGAATTGAGTAGTTAGTTAGCTGTTGGTTTCCTCCCTGGTACTTAACTAAGGTTTGAGGGTCAGCATGTACACTAATTCACTTACAAGTTTGTTAATTTTAGAAGTATAGATGTTATCTTTCAGCTCTGGATAGCTGAGTACTTTAAAGAATGTAAGAACACTTTACAGATGGGAAATGGAGCCACAGTTATATATTGGATCGGTGGCAGAGCCAGGAACAAAGCTCACTTATCCTAGCTCCGAGTTCTGTTCTCCACAGCCTGGCCCATACTAGTCACAGGGGTGAAAAAAAAAAACAAAAACAAAAACAAAAACCAACCCGTGATCCAGCATGCATCCTTGCATTCCTTGGGGTCACATCAAGGAATGTGGATCAAGGTCTAAAATCAAGCCATTTATCGTCCTGCTAGCACACATGTAACTTCACTGATGCCATTTTCCACATACAGCCAGTCTAAATGCTACAAGGCTCGTTCTGTATTCTCGGAAATTTCAGACACCACTACAGCTCTCATTACAGAGGGAGCAGAAATATTTAAAGTTTGTATGTTTCCCACGAAACAAGAGACTCCACTTTCTCACTCTTCGATTAAGGAGAGAAGAGTATCCAACGATCACTCTCCAATCAGAGCTTCTAGTGAGAGTGCACTGAAAGTTGCATTGGTCTCCCTCTGAGCACACTGTATTACAACACCCTGGCCCCTCCATAAATGCCCTTGATAAGCCATGAATCAGAATCCTTGAAAAACAACTAGAACTCAAATAGTGCTCACAGGACTTTGCATTCTATTCCTGGATCCCTAGAAAATGGCAACTCAAAATCAAAGGGCACAATCAGTACTGTCGCAAGTGGTATGGTCACATTCAGCATGACCCTGAATTCTGCCAGAGCCCAGGAGCAGTTCTGTATCAGAGATGATGAGCAAGGCAAACAGATTTGATGGGAACAGGCAGGCAGGGGCAACATGACCTAGGAGAGCTTAATTATCAAGTTGGAGAAAGCCTTCAACTTCAGCAAAACCATAGGCAACCAAGAGCGGTCTTTGCAAGCAACCAACAGTAAGGCTACAGGAATGCAAGGCAAGAGATGAACTGGTTTCAGAGATAACTGCCACAGCTCTGAACAGCCCATGGTAGTCACGTAGCCACACACTTGTTGACCAAGGTAGCTTAGAAAACCGTGAACATACCCCTTTCCAAGTAAAAATGGAAGGAGACAATTGCAACCACCACACTTTTAGTACTTCCACAATTTTTGCAACTTCCAAGACATTTGTCAAAGTGTTAGTGGAAAGAGGCTGTGCACGGACTCTCAGTTCTTCCCAGCAACCCCAGCAGAGGATTAGTGTCCACTGCAGACCAAAGCAGGAAAATAACAGATTCTTTATACACTAATTTGACACAGGATTTTTAGTCACAGAACTTCAAACATGCATTCAAAGTAAGTGTCACAACATATGAAGCTATACAGCAATATCATAACAAGCAGAGAATTAAGCCAACCCAAATATCACACAATTATGAAGATTCTTCTCATGTCAGTGACTCAAAGAGGTATGCTGTGCAAAGAGAAAGGGATGGGAAACATATTTACCTTTTTGACACCTAAAAAGAGAATAATTATTCAAGAGAACAGAACCGGTGGCGATGCTGTTAAACGACAACTAGGTAACTGTTTGTTAATATGTTGCCAGTCCTACATAAACTCATGTCCTTCCACCACAGAAATAGCCATACTAACTATGGAAAACAGGCATAAGGTACCGAAGCCACATCAGTGACAGAGCTGACGCCCAATCTGCTGCCCTGTTAGTTGGCTGCCTTAAGGAAGAACTTCTTGAAGGGAACCATCATCCACCCAGTGGAAGTTACCTGCTCCAGACACAAACCTAGACACCTATAACTGAGCAGAAAGCAAAGCTCAAAATAGGGCAAGAACTTCTCTAGCTCTGCCAAGGCTACTGAAGCTTTCTCTTTCTGATTTCCATTATCAGCATGACACACAGCATCATTCCAATCATAACAATGTGGGTAATGTGGGTTATTTACAGTAACTGCATCCCTTGACAATTCACTCATCTATATCCTGGAACTATAGATGAAAAATTCAACAGGTAATCAAGTATGGAGGAAGGACCTAGAAGGTTGAACAACAGCATTGTTCTTCATAGGAAGTAGTTTTAGGAAACCAAGGAGCTGTTGAACAGAGGAGAAGTAAGAACAGTATCCCATTTGAGCCAAATAAACTCCTCCTATAGCAACAGAGAAGTGCAGAGGATGTAAGGAGGCTCTTAGCCAAAAAGAGAGAAGGTTGAGTACTAAAGCCAAACCCAAGCGACCTCCATGAAGGTGAGCCAGAGCTCGCTTGTTTCTGAGCGGGCTAGAAATTGGAATTTGTTACATTCAGAAAGTAAGTTTGGAGTTGAGTGTCTGCAGGGAAATCAGATCAAACATATGCAGTGCTTCCAACGCAGCTGTACCACCTTCTCTAGGTTTAAGTTTGGCCCTTGTTTTCATGACTCTTTCTCAGTTCAGGAAGATTGCAAATCTCAAAGAAACACAGAAGAAAAAAGGCCACACGTGCTTCAGTTCCGAGTTACATTCTGCATACAGCACTTGCTCCAGTGATACACAATGCCCAGCAGGAATCACTGCCAAGGTCTCAGCACTCCGCTCTCGCCTTAGCGGGTGAGGGCTTACCTGCAGTACCTGTTTCTGAGCAGGAAAGGAGGATGTGTGTTTACATCCTCCAGGGCAGCCAGCGCTCGCCATCCAGAAGAAAAGACACAAAAACGGAGCAGGAGCAAGCAGACGTGCCCCACTATGGACTGAACCCACAGCAGAAAGAAAACCAGGCACGTAGAGCGGGCCTATTCCCAGCTCAGCCCAAGGAAGAAAATGGGAAAAAACCAGGCACGTACCTGACAGAGCCGAGCGAGAACAAAATTCAGGCAACCCTTGAGAAAGCCTCTGTCCTTCGCCGAGGGCCGTGTGTGCTTCCTTCCCTCGTTCATGCTCGAGCAAGGGGCTCAGCAGCAGACTGCTCCAGCGGCCTGGGGAGAGAGCAGGACACACCAGACGCCGCTCAGGTGGGCACCATCGCTGCGGCCGCCGCCTCCTTCCCCACTCGAGACCTCCGCCGTGACAGCCTCCGCCACCCGCCCCCGCCATCGCGGCCTCAAGCCCCGGACGGCGACACCTCCCCGGCCACGACCGCGTCCCCGTCCCTCCCCCGCGGCCTGCGGCAGCGACCCCCAGAGACCCCCTCCGCCCCGGGGGCCCAGGCCTCGCACTCGCGGCGGCGGCGGCCCGGCGCTGAGGGCAGCCCTTGCCCGACCCCGCTCCCTCCCTCTTACCCCCGGGGAAGCGGCCGAGGAGCCGGGCCGCGGCCGGCCGCCCCCACAGGCTACTGCAGCTCCGCCGCTCGACTCGACTCGACTCGACACCCCCCTCCCCTCCGGCTCCCCCGGGGCCGCCCGCCCGCTCCGCTCCGCCCCGCCCCGGCCTCCCGCGGCCCGCTGACAGCCGCCGGGGCATGCCGGGAGAGGTAGTTCTCTGCCCGCCCTGCTCGCCGCCCGCCGGGCTCCGCCGACTACAAGTCCCGGGAGCCACCCTCCCGGCTCCCAGCGGCGCGGCCCGGCCCGACCCGGCCCGCGGGGCCTCCGTGAGGGGTGGGTGGGTTCCCCCCGAGGGTGTCGGGCTCCCGGCGCGGCCTTCCCCGCCTCGGTGGGCTGAAAACCCCACCGGCTGCGTGAGGGGAGACGGGGCGGCGGGCCCGACCCGCCGGTGTTCGGTGTTTCCCGGTTCGCCTCGAGGCCTTTGTGGGGTCGAGGGTGGTAAATATTGGGGGTGGATTCCTGGGCGTTGAAACCCGCGGGCGTGGCCCACCGGGAAAGGATGCGGGATGCGCTGCCAGGACGGTCTTTCTTAAGCGTTGGATTTTTTGGGGCGGTTTTAAGGTAGCTTAGTCCGCTCTAAGGGAGATCGGGGGATTCAGCGTAACGCCTCGCGAGGTGCCGCGCGTCTTTTCGTCAGGCTGGTGGCCAAGAGGGCTCTGAAAGGCTCTCCCGGCCGTCTGCCAGCCAGCCTCCCGCCGGGGATGTCTTTTTTGCAAGGTCACAGCTCGGATGTTGCCTGTGTGGGGTCACTGGAGGCACTCAGAATACATTAACCTAGAAGCATAAGGTATTACAATTTTATAACAACTTTTGTAGTCACTTGCTCTTCAAAGAGGCAGAGGCAGCTTAGGAGCTTGTGTGGTCTCTCTGCTGGCAGTAGCGATGACATGGACCTCTTGTGGATCTCTTGTGCCTGTGGTAGGACACACTCTGCTGACTTCAGCCCTCCTGAGGTCAGAGACACCATGAAAACACACTGCTAAAGCTTGCCCGTCCCGTTCTGCTCGGTGGCACGTCAAGCACAGCTCTGTTGAAGCTAACGGATTGGAATTTGGTTTTACATGTAGTCCTTGCTAAGGTAGGCCGGCATAGCGGAACAAGGGTTAAAAGAGTGGCCTGCGTTGATATCTGAAGAACAGCGTTCCCAGCAGTAAAATTGAGTAATGTGTTTATGCCGAACCCAGGCGGCCTGCAGCGTGGTAAGAGCACAGCAGCTCTTACCCGAGACCCTGCACTCACAACGGGAATATGGCAGCAAGGTCATAAAAAACAAATCGCACGTTCCATTCCTTTTCCCACTAGCCTGTCAGGAATACTATCTACAGCCCTAAAACTCAAAAGGAGGAAACAAAGACACCAGGCAGCAGTGTTGCCTAGGGCTTATGAAGACTGAAGAGAGCAAAATTCTGAAACAAAGAGTGTCACAGCATAGTAGCAGTTACCGTAACTTTTATGCCTACAGGGTACAAAGGGCCTGTCCAAAAACAAGCTTGTCATTGCCATTTGATAAAAGCCAAATAGGAGGACTTAGTGTCCCTTGTCCTCTGTGTTGCGTAAAAGTGATGTTGGCCAGAGCACTTAAACACACACATTGGGGTGATTGTGAAAATGTGAATGTGCGTTTTACCCTGTGGCCAGAAGATGGAGAATGCGTGCTGGAGTGGAGGAGCATAGCTCTGGATACTGGAGAGAAACCGCTGGTCGTACATGGCCCTATCCTGCTTTTCACAATGTTTTACTGGGAATCTTTCTTTGCCCACTGGATGCCGCTGTTACACAGAAATATTCACGGACTATTTCTGTAGGCTTCTGCTCTAGGCTCCTTCTCTATCAGACATGGAAGGCCACTTCAGGGCTGGCCAAGCTATATGGATTTAGCCCTATTAACCAGACTTCTTTTTTTACAAAGGAGCTCTCCTTAACATTTTGCAGCTGATTGACATGGCACATGTGAACCTTGGGCCCCAAAAATAGATGCCTATGTGATGGCAACGCCAGCAGCAGAAACCTAGTGATGTTCTTTGAAGGTGATTGAACAGTGCATGGGAAAAAATACTGGCTGGTGACAGGAGAACAGGTTGTCCAAAATGTGTCTTCAGCTCACATATGGAAGGACACTTTTCCCAACAGCTATGTCCAGCAGTGGCTATTTTGCAGGCTTAATACAGGAATTTATATGGGGAAAGGCTGGTTTAGAGAATTCCCTCCCTAAAAGCAAAGCCTGGAAATGGCAGCTTTCCCTGGCTCACACGTTGCAAATGTGCACTGATATTACGATTACACCTAGTGGCATTCCCTTCAGAGGCAATGACCTGGATAGAACAGAAAGGATATGTGTGGCTTCCACTTTTTAGAGAAAACTGAACGGTATTTCTAGCTCAGCTGCGTCTCAGAACCAGCCAGCAAGTGACCTACATCCAATACCCAGCTTTGGGAATTAACTCTGAGGAAGTTCCACATCTAGGTCTCTCCTCTGAAACAAATGGAACCGCAGCCTAATAGAATCCAAATGCAAGGGGAATTACTCTCTATTCCTTTCCAACAATTTTTAGCACTGAAAAACAACTATCCTGATTTTTTAATCCATGCATCTTACTGGAAAAAAATATGATTCCACGTTAATGCAAAACTTTGGGATTGAATCCTTCAGATTCTAGCAACTGAACTGTTTCCTGATGTCGTGAGCCATTGGCCTTTCAGGAGCTGATTTAAACAACAGGAGAATTAAAATAAGCCAGGAGCTGTGGCAAAGCTGCTATGACAGTTGTATAACAGATGTATGTGTTAAAAGGCCTGTGTCTGTCTGGGGACACCACCTGTACCCAATAAACATAAAGGCAAATAAAGTAACTGATAAATAACGGGCAAAGTGTGGGTCCAGCTTTGTGTGCCCTACAGTGGTGTAAATCTGATCACTTTTGAATTCGGTGGAGGTTTTCCTCTGAGCCGCCTTACGTGTTTTTGCACAGTCTTCCAAGTCACTTAGCTGACAACCCTTTGCCGTCTGGCTTTTTGCAGCCCGGTCAGTGTCATAACAATAACAATAACAATAATAATAGCAATAAATAATAGCAATAAATAATAGCAATAAATAATAGCAATAAATAATAATAATAATAATAATAATAATAATAATAATAATAATAATAATAATAATAATAATAATGACACGGGTCACTCTCACCACTTAGTGAATTGGCACCATCCCGAGCGGTGATCATGGATTCCCCTGCCCCGGCCAACTCCCATTTCTATACTGAGTATGACGTCTATGGTATAGAATATTCCATTGGCCAGTCCGTCATTCTGTCTGTGCTTCTTCTCAGCTTCTATGGGAAGCTGAAAACAGTCCTTGAAAAGTATAAACATTGCCTAGCAACAACTAAACCAATATGCATTATTGACATTCCTTTCACAGCAGTCACGAGAAAGAAAATTAACTCTTTTCCAGCTGAAAGCAGGACAGACTCAAATAGGTAAGAGATCAGGAAAATATTAGCAACTTGTACTTTTTTTTTTCTGAGCAGTCAGGGCTGTGATCAGCAGAGAGATACACAGCACTGCACAATGTGGTGTTGATTGAGCTTTAGAAATCACATCTGGAGACTTGATGCCAAAGCACCCTGTAAAGAGTCTGCAAATGCCAATGCTGACTAGGAACTAAGGCCAAGCAATTCTATCAAATATGCAGTGCACAAGTCAAGAGTCTTACTGTTTGCATCGATTGGCTCGTATAGTCATGATTCATTAGGTGGTGGAGGCACTTATTAAACCTTGCATGGTTTATTGTAGGAGGCTTTAGCAGGATTTAGTATATTGGAGGGCTAGGGCAGACTAATCTCCAAAATTACAGCAGGTCTCATGCTGTTACCTCCACTTGTTCTTTATTTATAAACTAATGGAGCATTAGTTCTTGAAACCGAAATAACAGAGGCCTCACTGCAGCAGGTACTAACCAGACTTGGTACGCCAAGAAGCTCAGTGTGGAAAAAAAGAGAAGGGCATGAAAAGAGAAGTGACTCTGAGAACTGCTGAGTACGTCAGCCACCCAGAATGACCACAGCTTGACAAAGCATCTCCTCTCTGCTCCCCACGTTCAAGCAGCAATGTCATCTTGGCAGCTTCAGAGAGCGGTGGTGGTATTGCCCAACCAGTTCAAGCAGCAGCAAAATAGGCGTGCTGGATAACTGGGGATGAAATTCCCACTTTGCTAAAAAAGGTGCTACGTACCAAGGAGGATAATTAAGAGTAGTTCTACTGGGCAGGTGACAGACTGGATACTTCTGCTTGTATGAGGGGTCAATATCAGCCCCTGTGGTGCCCTCATTGCAAAATTCCTCTAACTACTCTCCTCTGGAGAGGACACGGGCTGGGTGGCCTCATTGCTTTCATGGAAACAGCTGTAGTTTGTCTCAACAGTGCTCCAGCTTCTGGCTAGCAAACAAAAACCTGCCTGCCAGCCGTGCTGCGGTGGCGCCATCTGGAGATGCGTGACCTGAAGCTGGCCCTATAGAACTCGTGTGCAAGTGTTTGAGAGCACCAGTGCGGCCTTCTTGGAAACTCCCCACCCCGTTCTAGATGGGGGTTCTCCAGAGCCCCTGGCAGCTGTGGATGCTGCAGCGTGGTGGTACAAGTTCCCATGACCTGGGTGCTGGATGCTCACCCTCAGCAGTGGCCAGTTCCCCACTCTTCAGGATTGATTCTTTATCTGCAAGTGCTAATTGCCCATGCCAGCAGTTCTGCTGTTTGAAGTTTATCTGAAATCCCCTCTGCCTGTTGTGGCAGCTCTAGACAACATCTAAGACAGGCTCCTTCCAATGCTGAGCATCACTGAAAAATAAGGAAGACTGGATCAATCTGTTTCATCCGGTCTTCTGACCTTTTCTGAGTGCCCGAGTAGTGCCAGATGGAAGACCAGTGGAGTTCTGGGATGGCTGAGTGGAGTGGAAGAGTCTAATAGGGAAACTCTTAATGAATTGCCACATAGTGAGTTCTTCCTCTGCCCCCTGTCCCACCCACTTCTGCAGCAGCACATCTAAAGGCATGAGGAAAAGCTGTATGAAAAAAAAAACAACAAAAACAACAGGCAAATTGCTATTTGATTATTTCATCTATTTCTAATTTTAGGGTTAGAGGATTTCAAAATCAGAAATGTCTTCTCAGCCTTCTCTCTTTAATATGGTTTATTTATTGTGCCGGATGAATACGGCATATGGAATTCTGCAAGAGAAGTCTGTCCATGCTGCTATAATTAGCTAGCAATGGTGACAGCGGGGTTCTTTGCTTCTTTATTATTTTAAAATTCTCAGCGCTGTGTTATGGGATGAATCTGTACCACATCAGAATGCTAATGCTTGGGAAAGCCTGTGAGTGCAGCATCCTGCTGCATTAACGTAGCTTTCAAAATCCCAAAGTGATCCCAAGTGTGACTGCAGCGAAATCAGTGGGATTACACCAGTGATGAATCCGGTCCTAGCCACAGAGTAGACAAGAAAACTAATCCTCCTTTCTTCTGCTGCTGCAATTATTTAAGCAACTTATATACCTGAGGTCAAGTTCTGTGTGGCTGTAAGGGAACATTTGGCACTGTGCCTCCCTGTGCCAAGGGGGAAATAGGTCCTTATTCCTCTCTGTCTGTACTTAGCGTACTGTATAGACAATCTTTTTATGAAATAGTTCTCTTGCTGTAAATGTTGCCAAATCCTTTCTTAAAACGGTGTTAAGTTTTAAAAGCAAACACGTACAAAGCAACCCCACCCTTCCGGTCCTTAACGAAGGCTGGGAGCCCCTCGCAAGCCCAGGACCTTCGCAAACACTGGCTCATGAAGAAGCGGGAAACCCAGGCCATGAAATCCTAGTGCCAGTGCAGGCACTGGGAGATTCACCAGAAGGGACATTGCATCTTTGCTATAGGACCGTCTGAGTTTTCTAGGCTGTAGAGGAAGGAGACATTGTAATGTTGAACATTTGCCACTTCCCTCTTTCCTGTCAATTCTCCACTCCAGACTGTCCTTGTGGGGCAGCCGGTGCCCAGGGAGATTTGGTGGGCTGGGATTCACTTGTGGGTATGGCTCTTTTCTATCCACATGCCAGGTAGGATGTCTGGTGGGAGCAAACTGCAACGGGGCGCGGGAGACGTTGCAGTGTATCTTTGGGCTGAATTGGAGTATCAGCATAATTGTCCTGTGCTGTGCTCCTCGGGGTATTTCACAGTGCGCTGCAGAATTAAGTCTAACAGGCGGTGTACTAACCATCGACAGTCCCTCATCATCTGGAGAAGAGGGGCTTGAATTAGGTTGCCCTAGAGGGGCTTTTTTCTTGTCTCAATCATATAGAGAGGGCCGGGAGAGTCGCTTTCCACGAGTCTTGTTATTTAGCGTTATGTAAGAAACAGAGTTTATGTGACTGTGATTCTATGACTGTAATTGCTCCTTGAGGTTGAGTTTGCAGGCGGTGCTGGCTAGAACGTGCATTTTTGTGCAAGAGCTGAGTGCCTGCATGCCAAATCGACTGTTTGTGTGTACAGCCACAGGATCTATGGGAGTAACAGGCACTTCTGCAGATTCTGTCTCCAAATAGGGCCTCTGGTATGTGCACGGGGAGGCAAATGAGCAATAGTACTTTAAGACTTCTGGGCTGGTCAGACATGTAGGGCTGGAAATACAGGCAGGTAACAATTTTTTGTATTTAGAGGTCTTTCTGTAATTAGCTTAGTGTCAACTTGATTGTTGGCCACAGAGAGAATTTTTGACAGGTTAATATTGAATAGGAGCTGATTTCCATTTTTATAGCTCCGTATTGTTCTCCCTGTTGAATTCTTACTATTAAACATATCCATTCCATGCCAGCTGGAGAGGTATACCTGGAAGGAGGCTGCTGAAGACAACCACCTTAGAAGGATTCCCAGATAGTCAGTTTGAGTTGTAGATGAGACCCTCTTGTCACTCTTCTGCAAACAGATGTGGACCTCAGAATCAACGAAGTGTCTCTCTGGCAAAAACATTTAGACTGTTTCCATTATCTCTGTGCAGGAAAAGTGGGACACAATGAAATTTGAAAAAAACAAATATGTGATTCGGGAAAGTCTATTCTATTTAAAATCAACAATGATTAAGCAATTTAGAAAATCTCAGCCTAAATGTGTATCCTGTCTGCTGATGGCCACAGTTAATGGCAAAGCAGAGATGACCTAAACTCTTGGCTTATGAGGGTATTAAAAAACAGATTGAGATCTCTCTGGCTGACACCCAACATGCGGGGACGCCAGCTTAAGTTGCTTATAAGTGATCTTTCCAGCTTGATGCTCAAAATGTGTCATGGACATCTGGATAGCATAAAAACAGACCTGAAGTAAACCAAAAAAGCCCTGTGTCCAACTGATGAGGCTGCGTGATTCCAAGAGAATGCTTGTGCAAGCACAAAGCTTCCCCTGGAAAAACACTGGAGTGACGTCATGAAGTAGAATTCACATCTCTGTCATCCCAAGATGCTGCATGATGCAGTGGAAAATCCTGGAGGAGGAACTGGAGGTCTACATGTAGATCTGCTGCTGAGTGTGCTGTGTTAGCTCCACACTGTTGGCTTCTCCTCTCACTGATATCTGTTTATCTGAGAAGTGGACCGCCTCATTAGGCTCCAGTCTTGGCTGAGCCCAACCAGTCATATGGGATTACAATTAAAAAGTCCTCTCTATTTTTCCCAGCAGTTCCCCCACAAAAGTACAGTGACAAATGGCACTTGACACACAGCAAAGAAAATGTACCACAGAATCCAGCCTCCCGGCGGTGTGAGAAACTATTGCACAGTCCAGAATGGTGCGGCTGATGCAGACTTTCTGAAATATATACTGCAAGGTAAGTCCAGGGAGCAACGTCTTCTTGTAGTTTGTAGCATAGTGCCTCGCTGGGTTACTTTATGAAAAGGAAGAAATAAACCCCGGCATCACAGAGGCGCTATAAAGAATTGCACAACGCTGTGCTATCTTGGCCATGCTAATGTCTAGAGTCCTTCCCCAGGCCGTGTTACAGCATGTGAGTATGAACACAGCGAGTCTGAAACGCTGCTCTGCAGATGCTACTCATCAATGGTTAACTCTGGACTTTGTAAAGCTCAGTGATCATGTAGGAAGAAAAATCGTTGTGCTAGTGCCAGTATTCTCTCTCTCTCTATGGCAAGATTTCTCTCTAGCTAGAACAGAGCCCATGTGGAATAGAAGGAAACTGAAATCCTGGAGACAAATTCCTTCGCTCTCCAGATGAGGAAGGCTCATATCTGTGGCTGAGCCCAGCAGGCTGTGATTAGTCCTGCCAAGCTCTTCTGCCGCTGCTCAACAAGAGTCCTCCCTCCTCTCCCCCGCACCTCACCTTCCCACCGGCCACTGCCTCACGGGTGGACAGGGCTTCATGCAACCGGCTCACTGGCTTCACTCCAGTTCAACCATCTTTTTCCACTAATGCTCCTTTGGAATGGACAGTTAAGGCTTTATCCATGTCCTCCTGGCATCTCGGCTTGTAACCTGACACAGAGGCAAAAGAATACAGTGAAAGAAGAGGAGTCTGTACCCCACGGTCTTGGCCGCCTGATGCTTGTGGCTGCCCCATCCCTGGAGGTGTTCAAGACCAGGTTGGACGGGGCTTGGAGCAACCTGGTCTAGTGGAAGGTGTCCCTGCCCAGGGCAGGAGAGGTGGAACTAGGTGGTCTTTAAGGTCCCTTCCAACCCAAACCATTCTGTGATTCTGTGATTCTATGCCCTGGGGCTGAGCAGGGAGCAGAGTCGGTATCCCCAGGTCCTTCAGTTCCTGAGTGGAGGCTCACAAGCCCTGGGGGACAGGCTAGTTACACCCTCAGCTGAGTCCCAAAGGCATGAAGCTGTGGAGACTTGCACCAGACGCAGCAGCCCTGGGAGAATTTAGGAAAACAAGGTGTCTTTGTCCCGTAAGGGGGTTGATGCTGGAGCCCCACTGAGAGATGCAGTAGCAGCGAGTTTAGCAGCACCTAAACAAACCCCAAACCCCTTTGCTAGTTTGCTATTGTTTTCTGGCAAGCTGCATTTTCATTACCTTTGGAAGTTGGAATGTTCCCTGGCTCTAATAAAACTGTCTGTATCTTGGTAAGGCAGCAAAGACTTTGCATGTATGTAAAGGACGCGAGCTTCCTTTGAAACTGCTTCATGTGTGTTGCAGCCACTGAAAACAAACAGGCAATGGAGTCACAGGGCTCTAATTGTACTGTGATGCGTTTTCTATGGAGAATATGCCCCTTCTTGTTTTATTTTGTCCCTTTGAAACTAATTCTCATGGCTTTTGATTAAAAAGAAAGCCAAATGACAGACTGGTTCAGAACAGCTTCTTCTCACTCAAGGCAAGGTATCTTCTTTGCAGGAAGATTATCAGTCCAAACTGTGAAAGAGGAGCTGGAAATAAAAAGTAAATTTGCTTTCTTTTTCCAGAGGAATTAAGATGCAATAGGTCACATTATGGAGCTTTTTTGTCGCTATAACTGCTTGGAATATAGATTGGTTTTTGAAAGAATAATGAGTTCCTCTCATAATGCTTTGACTCTGGGAGCTGATGTTTTAAGGAAAGGACCAAGTAACATGCCAAAATATCCAGACATCAACCACTTTCTGCTGGAATTTGGATGAGTGCTTCTCAATAGGAATGGCTGAACGTCTTGGAAAGTCTGAAATGTCTTGGAAGCGTCTTACAAAAAGTGGTCGAGGGGTGTCTGCCATTATCAAATACGGTTAGTCCTGTGTATGTGTCATCAATTTGAGATCTCAGCTGCATGGAGGACAGGTTCCTCCCAGCCTGGATCCTGCACTAAAGTCAAAATCATCAGGGTGGATTTCAATAAGGTGGGTTCAAAATTATCTGAGTTCCCTGAGAGCATTTTGGAGCATCTCTGACAGTGTTGGTGCAAGATGCTTCTCTGGCCTTTCTACTGGACAGCTGTGCTCTTCCTGAAGGACTGGGAACACTGCTGTACACTAAACTGGGGTAAGGCATGGTTCTTCAGGGCCTCAAAGAGGTAGCTTATCTGCTCTGTACCTTCATTGCCCTATATTTAAAATATGTTTTGTGGACTTGAAGTTACCAACAGTCTTTATAGGTGGATAGTGGCTTTCTACTGGTGTCAGCCTGCTGCCTGTGTTGACACATCTTCTACTAGTTGTGGGTGTAAGCATAGCTCTCCTTGAGCCCCAGTTTCTATGGAATACTACTCTAGATGATGAGTTTGACCCTAGAACCTTGTACCTCAAAAAGTCAGGGTTTATGCTCATTTTGTTCCACCCATTCACATTCTCTTATATTATGGTCATGTCCACAGTTTGCTCAGCGCCTGCCCTTAAGGTCTGACCAGGCTGTGAGAGCATCAAGGTTTCCTGAGATCTCATATGCTTCCTTTTAGGCACAGCAGTGAGGTGACTCAAAGTACATACGTAGGCTTGGGGGAGAGAACCGAGACAGCTGAGCCAACATGCCATCCTAAGAGAAAAAATAATTTCAACAATGCATTCTGAAAAACGGTCCCATCGGTTCCCTGGGGCACCCTCTAATGGGTCCTAATTAGAAGCTGTCACTTCTTGTTATGGGAAGGAAGGAATGGTTCAGCTTTCCCACCCCTTAACCTTGGAGAGACTGAGATGAGAGCTGCCCCTAGGAATTGTTTCATTTAGGGCACTTTCACTCCTGAAATAAATTAATTGGGGATTTCTGTGTGTGGTAGGGCAGGTACCTCCAGGAGATGCGTGACGTGCAGACACTTCTAACTCTGTAAATTCACACGCACACATCCACAGATGCCCACTTCTGAAAACTTTATTTTTTAAACATTTGTGCTTATCATTTCTCATACACTGGACTCCTGCCTCCAGCTCCTCTCCTGCTCAGCCTACAGATACCCTCCAACATTCATGCGCTGGATTCCTACAGTGGGTCTCCCTGCAAGGCACGTGCAACACCCATGAAGGCTGTAGGGCTACAGTGTCCTGCATGCCAATGGGTCGGGGATGTCGCCAATTTGATCGGCAGGTTTTTAAAAAACTGGTTGTGAAACAGCAACCCCTGCACAATCAAGCCTCCCCTCTGCCTCCTGCCAGTACATTTCTTACATACATCTTTTTCAGACGCTTGGTTTCTTTACAGCATTTACATAACCTGGCTGAAAACACTCCCACAGCCGATTAAACGCCTGCTACGAAATCCAAAGCTCTGATTAAAAGGATGGAGCTTTCCAGAACTGCAATATTTGTGCAGATGGTTAATACTCACGGCTTGCTCTACAGAGGAAAAAGTGGCATTTTCTTTACAAGTACATACAGTCTGAGCTTTCCCATGGGAATTGCTTGTTTTGTTCAGATGATTATTATTTTAAAGCTATCATCAGATGTGATCACCCACTGGATTAGAGGAAGCAAAAGGAGATGATCAGATAATCCCTGAGGCACAAAGCATTTTGAATTGGAGAGCTGTCACCTATGGTCACTTTGTTTAGCTCAGAGTGCTGCTCTCCTCCTCTGTATCTTCCTGAAAATATTCGTGCCAAGTGGCTGTAGACCTTTGGAGATGTGGGATGTTGTAGTGATTTGCTCAAGGAAGTGCCCTCTGAGCTGGCTGGTGTGACAACCTCTTTTCAGCAAAAATGCATGGTTAAAAGAGAAAAGTGCAAAAGTGAATAGCAGGTAAATATCCGAACTGGGCCTTGCAAACTCATCAAGGTGTCCCCTTTTCACCTGGTCCATAGACATCTTTGGCAAAGAGAACTTCTGATTCATCCCTGTCAGAGGAGCATAAGGATTTAGTCAGACTAAAATATTGAATACAAATTAGGCAGAATAAAAATGATCTCTCTGAAGATGGAGGTTTGTGCCATGGGTCTTAGAACAGAGACTTCAATTATGGGGGAATGTGCCCTGGAATAAGGAAGTCCGACCTCATTGCTGTGATTTTCCCATCTTTGTGAACAAGCTTGCTCTGGTTTTGGCTGTTTATTATGAGTGCTCTGTGAGATACCCTGATCTCTTCGGGGTCCTGCGGTTGTTAAGCTTTTCCTGAAAACTGGAAAACATCTTATAAGAGCAGCTAAAGCCCTGTGTTTTTTGATGTGGAAGAACGGGACCGAAGTGATTGACTGCAGGGGAAGTGGGATGAGCTCTCAGTTTACTGGGATTTCTCCAGCAGGCCACATGACAGAAATAGTGGCGAAGCACGAGCAGGCAGCAAACCCTTTGGCTCTTTGCTGGGGCTGTACTATTCATCTGGCCCTAGATCTGGTGCAGAAATATGGAGCTAAACCTATAACTGAGTTTCTTACAGTGTAGAAGAGCGAAGTGCTATACCGCAGAAACTTTGTCAGTCAAATATTTCTCAGATAGACATTCCCTAATTCAGGATTTTGACCTTTTCCAGAGTCCGCACTCTCAAAACCTCAGAAATTCCTAGTGTTTCTTGGGCAGGAACCAGCACATGAGGAAGTAATTAATGAGAGCAGGAGGAGAAAAAAAAAAAAAAAAAAAAAAGAATGTGCTGAATAGAGGCAAAACAGAGACTCAAATCCCTCGTCGTCGCACAGGCTGCCTCCTCAGGCCTCACCATGCAGATAAAAGACATTCCAGCTCCTGACAAACAGCTTGAAGAGATGCTGAAGCATTCAACAACCCCCCCTGGACATTTATGTAAAGAAGCAGTTGGACAGTAAGACTGTCTGATGCACACCCTCGATATAGAGTAGGCGAAGTGTCTCTTGAACTGAGGATATGTGAATCAGCAACAAGATTATCCCTGGTCCTGCATGCAACTGATCCGTGGCAGACATAGGCTGCATGAAGCATCACATTAGTGGTATTCTGGTTTCCAGAAAGAGCTAAGCAGTAAATCTCAGCTATTTTCTGTTCAAGAGTTTAAGTCTGGAATAATCAGTTAATTCATTAAAGAAAGTATTTCTTTTTTTCTGGAACCTGTGCTCAGAGCCAGGACTGTTAGCCAAATCGCACGATTTCCAGTAGGCTGTCTCACCCTTGCTCTGGCAGACACCTCCAACAACATATCAAATCAACTTAAAATGTTTTGGGGAAAAAAACCCAACATAAAAAACGTAGTTACTTTAAGATAAATCATAACCTTACAGGAACGCTGGGCCTCAGCTTTCCCATCTGCAAATTAGGGGGACAGAGGAATGTCATTCAGCTATTTCCCAGCAGTACTGTAAAGCTTGTTTGATTTACATTTATAAAACTGTGCATGATTCTTGGAGGGGAATTGCTACTGAAGAATTAGTTGTTATCATTGTTGCTTATTCCCCAGATGCTTGAAATATGGAACTTGGCAGAATTCCGGAGGAAGTATCCTTGTGAGCTCAGATAAGGATGAGCCAACCCGACAGTCGGGCTGCTGGTGCAGGCAAGATTCATTATAAACCTGGGGGTCTTAAACAGCAGATCTGAGCTCAGAACATGGGCAAGGCTCCAGAAAGCTTTGTCTGTCCCATGAAGTGTAGAATCATGGAATAATGTGGGTTGGAAGGGACCTTTAAAGGCCATCTAGTCCAACCCCCTGCCATGAGCAGAGACATCTTCAACTACATCAGGTTGCTCAGGGCCCCATCCAACCTGACCTGGGATGTTTCCAGGGATGGGGAAGCAGGAACTGTTCTGTCCTGTTCCTTTCGTCTGCCAATGACACAGCTGTGCATCACATCGCTGGATAAAACAAGTCGAGCTCTGCCAGAAGAGAACAGCCCACATGAAGGGCAGCTGCTTAGGAGAGGCTGAGCTGCCAAAACACCTTGAAAAAGCCCAACTCGTCTTACGCCCTTCTCTTTGTACTGTCCCCATGCCTTCATCAGCTCATGTTTTCCTGAGAAGAAACCAGTGCTCTTAAAAACTTTGAGCTTTTAAAGAAATCCTTTGAAGATATCCTCCTTGTTAATTAATCCAGGTGTCCCTCACGTGTCTCCGGTTAGTGGCAGGTGCCAGCAGCAGAGCTGGTGGGTTTGTCAGCTTAGAAAAGGGAGGGGAAAACACACACGTGGGAGAGGTTGGTGGCTCGGGGGGGGGGGAGAAGGACACGACAACGGGGACAGTGTGCTGGGGTCGGCAGGTAGCGGAGGAAGGCGGTGGGTTGAGGTGGGACACCCCGACACCAGTGGCGGGGCGATGCTCATCCCCCGAGAGGACTGGGCAGGGGGGTCCCTTCGGGGCAATGGGTCCCCTCGGGGGAGCCGCCCTCCCTCCGGGGTACCCCGGGGGCTCCGGGGCATTGCGGTCCCCCGGCCCTGCCCGCTGCCTCCCCCCCCCCTCTCCGCCGCGGAGGGCGGACTCGCCGCCGCCGCAGCCCGGATGCCGCCGCCGCTTTCCTGGCCCGTCTCCCGGTCCCGGTGCCGCCGCTTCCTCCCGGAGCGCCGCGGGGAGGGGGCAGGAGGGCTTCTAGTCCCGACGGGTTATTTTTTCCGGTCGGTGCTCCATAGGAGGAGGTGGGAAGAACCAAACGCGGCGGTACCCCCCCCCCTCCCCTCCCGCTCCCCCCCTCCCTCCCTCCCTCCCTCCTCCACTGCAGCACATGGGAAGCAAAAGTTTTCCTCCTCCTCCTTCTCCTCCTCCTCTCTCCCCTCCGCCGGTTCCCCTCGCCCTCCGCCCCGAGCGAGCCGCCCCCCCGGGCCGGTCCCCCGCAGCGGTGTGCGGCCGAAGGATGCGTCTGTCGGTCCCTCGGCGGCTCCTCTCGGACACCGGCGTTGGGCTGCGCTTCCCTCCCATGGGCAACGAGGAATAAAAGGGTGCCGGAGCGTCTCCTGCTGCTCTGAGGGGCTGGAAAGGAGCGAAGGCGAGACTTGGATCGCATCTTGCAGAGGGACCTGTGAATTTGCGGAGGAGAGGGAGGTGTTGAGGAGAAATAATCAGATGGTTTAGCGACGCCGGCGAGACAGTGCTACATCGTTCTGCTTCGGCCCCATCATGGGTACTGGCATGTGTTCGAGGAGGCAGAAGGGGCTTCTGCAGACCGGGTTTTGCCTGGTGACTGTGGCGTGTTTGGGCTCGGGAGTTTTCATGTACAACCACTTGCAGCAGAAAGTGCGGAGCGCTGAAGCCCTGGCCCAGAAATACAAACAGCAGCAGGAAGCGCTGTCTGCCCAGCTCCAAGGTGAGTGACCTGCTCTGTGTGCGTGTGTGTGTGCATCGCGCTGTCCGAACTCTCTCTCCCAACATTACCTGTCGGTGTTCTTGCCGCACAGCCCAGTGACGAGCCGGCTACCTTTGTGCAGCAAGGTTCAGCTTTTGGCTTTAAAGAGCTCTAATAAGATGTTGTTGCCTATTTCCTTCCCCCCTTTGCTGTCTAGAATTAGAATAGCCTTGAATCTGAGCTGCCGCTCACCGCAGCAAGAGGAGCGGAGGGTGCTGGACTGGTGAGTTCAGCTGCGTCATGTCTATTCCGTTTCTTCTCTCTGTAATTTCCTTTGGCCATAAAGACTAGTCTTGTGTCATTCTAAATGCAAAGCAGTAAAAATGTGAACAGGACTTAGAGAGGCTGGTTGGGCAGGCTCCGAGATGTGGCTCCACTCTCTGGCCTGCAGGAGTGTCTGTCCGGAAAGCGAACAGAGAGGGAAGGAGTCCTTTAGGAAAGTTTGTTGCCATACTGTCTGCTGCCCACTGCCTTTGCAAGGAAACAAAGCTAGCTGCTTTAGGGATTGATCGGTGACTAGAAGAGTCTTGCCAGCTTGTTTGGGGCTGAGAGATGCTGCAGCACAGAGCTCCTTAAAAAAGGGGGAGGAGGAGGAAGAATTGGCTTTTCTGAACCTGCTGCCAGCACTTGGTTCCTCTGGCAAGAGCTGCCAGAAGACCAGAAGGCAAGCGTAATATGTATATGCCCCTTTCCCCCCTCATTTGTCTTCCTTACATAAACATCTAACTGTGGGAGAATGACATCTTAGCCCATGGAGAGATCTCAGCAGGGAAGGCTGAGGACGCATCTTACTCTGTTGCTGAACTCTTATCTTCTTTGTCTAGTCTACCATTCTAGCCTTACTGCGTCTGCCAAAGCTACGGTTCCAGCACCTGTCACTAGATGTGGAGTCTCCAGAGGGATTTGCTGAGCTCCCTGTGGAGAGGTTTGGTGGGAATCCACTCTTTGGTAGCCAGAAGTTGCGTGAGTAATGCTTTAGGACAGGTTGGTTCTGGAGTGTCCACAGAATGAATTTTATCTGGACCAAAATATCGGTTGCCTGTGGTTCTAGTGACGCAAGGTCAAGAGATTCATTTAACAATTTTTCTTCTGATAAGTGGCTTTAGATTACAGTGCTTAAATCGAGAGCCCTTCCTCAGGCTAAAATTAAATGTGGGGTATCCATTATGACCTCTGTTGACATATCCCGTGACATTGTTTCTGTAGCCTGTGTTGCTGGGAATTCTGCACGCCTGGGACTCAACATGTGTGCCTTTTAGGGTTAAATATCTTCTGGTGGTTTTGTGTGCGGTATTGTGATGCAGATTTAACATTGTACATATGCTTCTTGTGCTGAGGGCTGTGTATTTCTACCTGTAAACTGGGAAAGCAAAGTCTGGTGTATGTGATTTGTTTGTCTCTCAAGGAAACATGCTTTTAAAAAAACAATCAGTCTTACGAGTTGATCTAGTGTGCGTATAGGTTCACTGCTATTATCTTACGTCTCGTTTCCATTTCTTCTTACTTCATCACAAAGCAGTCAAATAGCTACAGCTTCTAATGTGTTGCACAGTCCCAACCACAGCGATTCCCACCTGCATCCTGTGTTTCTGAGATGCAAAGATCAGCAGAGCAGAAGTTAGCCCACATTCCTTTCTGGTGCGTCAGCATCCCTTGCTTCTCTTGGAGAGAGGGGCTGGTTCACGGGAGAATAAGATGACAGTGGTAGCCTCAGGGAACCTCAGTTTTGGGAAGCACAGGCTCAGGCAAACAACTGAAACAGGCTCATCGTAATTTTTTCCACCCAAATATGTTTGAATGGCAGAGCTGTAGCCTGTTGCTGGGGTTTCTAACCCTCTGTCAGTCCTCCTGTTCCTAAATACAGTTGTTGCCATGGATACCTTTTTTATTTTGAGAAGACACTTACTTGTCCAACAATTTTAACAAAGGCAAAGCTTCTTTTTGGATTTGGCTGGTGGGAGAAGCCTAGCGGTTGGCAGATAGGAGCTGTGTTCATGGAAGTCTTAAAGCGCAGAGGTATCCTGCCCATACGGCCGTGGCTCTCCTGCTGTGGCCTCGCAGGGACTTCGGTGCTGAACCAGGAGCGTGGGGAGTACGGGCTCTATCCCTGCCCCTGGCCTCACTTGTCGCACCACTTTATTTGTGTCTTCTGCATCCGATTTTGGTCTTTCCAGTTCTACAAAAAGGAGGACGTGTTATTCTGAGGTGGGATTCAGTACTGTTTAACTGGTGCTTCAGGTGTCTCCTTTCAGCTATCCAGTGTTTCCTACCCTTCTTGTATCTGCGTACAATATACAGTTAATGGTTCTGGTAGCCTCTGTACATAAAGCTTGAAAGCACAGGGCTGGGCCAAGAGTTGAGTGAAAGGGAAAAGGAAAGCAAGTGGAGGAGGGAGCGGAGCACTGCCTGTCCCATGCGCTGTCTTCTACAGGGAAATGGATCTCAACAGCTCTTTTAAAATAAGATCAAAGCAGCTGCTGACTTTACTGTGAGGTAAAACACATTGTGTGAGATGAAGAAAGGGAGGTACTGTGTGCGTGAGCGTGTCCAGCCCCTTGCCTGGTGGTTAGTAACCTTTGTGCCGCCAGCTCTTGCTGCTGCAGGTGGAGGTGATGGTTCGCTGTGACCCAGTAGACCCCCTTTTTTGTATTGTGGTCCAAATGGAATTCAGGAGGAAAATCTGCTTTGCTTTTCTGTCCCTTCATCTCTTCTGTTTCTGCTGGGTGGGTTTGGAGGCATGTCTGCAAGTCCATGGGGGACACCTTGCTGAATGCTGGGCTCTCCCTCCCGGGCTGTGGTTTGGGGGACTCTGGTGCTGTGTCACGAGGCTCAGCAGGGATGAGAGATGCAGACTGGTGAGCTGTGACCTTCAGATGAATCAGTTCTGTCTCGGCCCCCAGCCCGAGCTCATGCCATGCCAAGCTGTGTAGTGGGTGGCTTTAAGCAAAGCGTTGCGTTGCCACCTCCCCTTCCCGTAGGTGTGTGTGGCTGTGTGTATGAGCGTGCTGCTGCCTGGAGGGTCTCGGCGAAACCGGAGAGATTTCATTTTGGTCAGTTCACTAACAAGCGGCGCTCTTTGAGCAGAGGGGAAGGAAGGGTGCGTTTATAGTACCATCCTCTTCTCTCTGACGTTCCTGATGTGGCCTGACAATGGCACATCAAACTGGCGTCTGGGATGGAGGAATCTTCTCTCTCACAACAGGCTGCCATTGCACGCTGCTGAGCGTGGGAACACCGCGCTCCTGTCCTCCCCATTGGTGTCTTTTACCCAATGTGTCTTTCCTGGGCCACCTCTCTGGATCAGAGCGGGAGGTATGATGAGTCTGGCTTTGGTTCTGCTCCCCTCGTCCCTTGCTCTGGGTGATTCGTGAGCCCGAGTGACCGGTGCCATGGGTGATTAGTTGTGATGTGACTGGATGGAGACTGGCAGGAGCATTTGATGTCTCTAACAAGGAGAGCAAGAGAGAAGAAAGCTTTTTCTGGGTGGTTAGCTATGAGAGGGGAAGGAGTGCGGCGCAGGCTGGGAGTCAGCGTTGGTCGCTGTGCGGAGAGCTGCTTGGAGCTGTGAGCCATGGGCAGTGTGACAACTCTTTCCACAGTGTGTGCTGCTGGCATAGAAATGGGCTAACGAACTGTGCACCATCCGCAGCTTTAGCAGAACCAGAGCAGCAAACCTGAGGCCTCTGCTGCCCCGCTCCGTGCAAGCGGGGAGCTGGAACGCACTCGTGGCTCTCCCGGGCAGGGGGAAAATGAAATCACTTGAACAGAAGGAGGGTAAAAACTGGGACTGTCAGCAAGACTGGAATCGCTCTCCCTTTATGGGATCTCTCCAGCTCTCCCAGGCAGATGTTTATTTCCGTGCTCTGGGGTGTATGAGGGCAACCCCTTCACACAACCAACCTGTTTTCTGTGGTCTTCTAAAATGAGAACGAGCCTGTGGGAGGCCTGACCCGTTCGTCTTTCCCAAAGGCAAGGCACCGCGAGGGATTCCATTGTTTCAGCAGTTCAATTCTGCATTTTTAGCTCACTTGGCAGCAGGTGTCGGTGCTTTAGTGCTGAGTCCTGGCTGAATTCCAGCCTGGATTTAGACACTGACCACCCTCCATTCTCTCTTGTAATTGCAAATTGTTAAAGACTTCCTGGCTTCCCGTCCTCTGAAGCTGTACAGTGCCATTTCGGCCTGCTAAGTTGCTGCTGTATTCCACCACAAAGATAAGTAGAGAGCACATTATGCGGCACTTACTCACTGCTTTGTGTAAAGCTGAACCCACCTTTTCTGGGCTCTGGAGACCCAGAGGAATGGCGGGAGAGATTACAACTTACCCCCCCACACTTCCCCCTGTCACTGGAGGTTACTTCAGCTTATTTTACATATTAAAAGTGTCAGGAGAGCTGGATTTTGTCTCCTAATTCCTGAAGACTCTTCTGCTTTGTGGTGCTTGCTGTAGGATTTGTGGTTACGGGTGTTGGCACAAGCCTATTGCTACAGATGCTTTCCTGTGCTTTAGTTTCCCATGTGCTATGTGACATCAATAGCCCCTGGTAGCTTGGGGTCACCTAAGCAGACCTTTTCTACACAAAATAGTTCGTTGTTTGCCTGGTCCCGTGCTGAGAGTGCTTGACTTTAAGTGAGGGTGTAGCTGTTCAACTTGCCTCCTGTGGGACACCCTGCCCTTTGCCCGTCTGGGTGATGGAGCACAGCCATGCTGGCAGTGAGGATGGTCACTGGGTTCTCCGGCTGCAGGGACCCTGAGAGGTGGGTAACCTGCCCGTGTGGGGAGAGTTTCTAACCCTGTGTTCTTTCAGTATACTCAGGTAACTAGAAAATGAAATTAAATGCCTGCCGGAGAAACTCCAACATGGGGAGTTCCTCCAAGTGCAGAACTACTGAGGCGAATGCAGACTGGAAGCTCAAGTGCACGTGAAAGGGCACAGTGAAGCCTGTGACTCTCTGGGCATCCCTAATAGTCCCAGTGGCCGTGACTTCCCATTGCTGGAGTGAGGTTCCCACCACATCAAAGACTTGTCCTCAGGTGCTCTGCTAGATAAGGCTGCGCGAGAGATGCTTGTGGCAGAAACATGAGTGCTCGGAGCTCACAAATCTTTTGGGAAGTGGCTGGTGTTCTTAAGATGATGATTTCATCGAACAAGACTTTTTAGCATGTAGTGAAGAAGCGCCCACGATCTCTAGTGTGCTTCGCCGGGCTGGGGAGGCCCTCGGGGGGACATCTCAGTAGTCTGTTGGGAAAAGTGTTTCTGAAAATAAAGCTGTCATGAAGTAGACACTTGGACAGCTGTGGTGATGGGCTTGCTGCTTACCAGCAGGGGAAAAAAATCCTTCCAGATTTCAAAACAAATATTTCTGCTGTAATGGTTTGGAGACTATGGGAGTTTAATATGGGAGGAAAATAATGAAGTGGCCCAGCCCAGGGGAAGCGTCTTCACCGTTAGGATGTCTGTCTTTGTTAACTAGGGAAGGTGACAAAGAGAAGGAAGGAGATAGCGTGGCTGGTGACAATGGGGGTTCCTGACCTAAGACACTGGCCCTTCCTGCTCCCTGCGGGAGGTCAAAAGTGATGGAGGGAATTAGGTGGGTCAGGGGAGACAGTTTGGGTGGGGATGTGTGCCTGGGGACTGGCTCCTCAGCCTGGGACGGACTGAGCTTGGCACACGATGAGCCCAGGCTGGCCGAGCCTAAAACTCAGTCCTTGTACCTGCAGTGTCTAAAAAAGCAGCGTAGCCCAGAAAAAAGCCAGCTTGTCTGTCTTGTCCTGCTGAAGCCTTGATTTCGGGACAGGAAGAGTCACTGCCTGGAGGCACTGAAGTTGCTCCGCAGGGCACAGCGGGTTACGGAGATGTTTGGATTCAGTCTGTGTCTCGAAACCGGAGCCGCAGCTCCAGCTGCCCTCAGTATCTGGGCTGGTTGCCCACTGGGCTGGCTGGGGCAGTGCCCCCAGGAGGCTTAGGAAGCAGTTGTACTGCAATCGGCAAAACCCTTGGGATTCAACACTTCACCATGCCTGGCTTCAGGTATCGCTGCTTCTTTTTTCCCCCGACTTGCTCAGGCACTCAGCTGTTGCTGGAGATGTTACTGTAAATGTTACCAGATCCACCGCTGGTAAACCAAAGTATTGCAAAAATCCCAAGCTTGGACCTAGCCAGTGTCACGAGCTTGGCTTAAAAATCGTGGCGTTAAACCACGTGGAGGTTCTTTTTCTGGGCGGAAAAGGCATTTCCAGGTAGGAAGGAAAACACCAGTCGTTGTGAGGGCCCTGGTAAAGCCACCGGAGTTGGGTTTGGTGTGATCCAACAGAAGAGAAATATGCAATAGTGAACCAGGCTTTTAAAGACGCTGGATAAAATGATCAGACTGTGGTCTCAGGTCTGCTTTGCGTGAAGTTGCAGGGGGATGAGGCTCATGAAGGTGAGGAACGCTTCCCCTGAATGCCCAGCTTTGATTAAAAAGCTCTTGAGGAATGGTCATGGCCGCAGTGCTTTGCTGCCTGGTGGCGTTAGTCTGCCGTGCACTTAAGTGTAACGAGCAGATCTGCTGCGAGGAAGAGGCGGTCTAAAAATGCAGGGAATAGCTGCCGTTTTGCAACGCAGAAGGAAGAGGTGAGGCAGAGGGAGGCTGTGCGTTCTGTGGAGTTCCGAACTGGGTGGCTCGAAGAAGGAGAAATGGGGTAGGGCAGCAGAAAAAGTGTTTTTCTTTGGGTGGGTTTTTGTTTGTTTGTTTGTTTTCCTTCAGGGGCTACAGAGGTGTCAGATGTGCAGACGGTAGAGCAAGGAAGGACTATTCTGATCAGAGTTTGGTTCTTGTAGAGTCCCTACCTCAGCTTTGCAGTTCCTGGGTGATCTTTAGCATTGTTTAGAAAAATGTCCCAGCCTGATTTTCAGGATGCTAGGACTGCCCCTGAGCTCTTCTCTACGCGTGTATTGACAGCGACACCTGCACTACCATACGCTTGGTGCCACTGATGGTCAACACCGTAAAATATTAGATATGCATATGGATGTTTTGTGTCTTATTTCCCCAGACTGGAGTGTCTGCTCTCAGGCAGCAAATCACCTGTTAATGGAGGACGTAGAATCATAGAATGATTTGTGTTGGAAGGGACCTTAAAGACCATCTATTCCACCCCCCTGCCCTGGGCAGGAACACCTCCCACCAGCCCAGGTTGCTCCAAGCCCTGTCCAACCTGGCCTTGAACACCTCCAGGGATGGGGCAGCCACAGCTTCTCGGGGCAACCTGTGCCAGGGGCTCACTGCCCACACAGGAAAGCTACGTTACGCTGCCTTTGCTGCTCCCGTGTGACCCGCGTGGAGCTGGCAGTCTCTATAGATTCACTTGCAGTGAGAGCACGAGTCACTTGGGGCTCTTGGCTCGGCACGTTTTCAACAAGGGAATGGGTTAGCACTTGTTTTATGCGTGCAAACATCATCCCACTTTGCCCATTTTCCTGGAGACTGCATCATGGCACGACTTGCCCCCAAAGCTCTTGGCTCTGGAGGCAAGTTTCTGGTATCAGCCCTCCCCTCTGAACTGCTGCCCGGTGCCGTTCCGGCGTGGTGGCAGTCTGTGCGTGGGCGGGATGGAGCAGCCTGTTGCAGCCGAGTGCTGGGATTCAGGGAGAGCTCTTGGTTAGCATTCGGATGACAGAGTGGATTAAAGTCGCCATCCATCAGGAAGCTTCTCTGGCACTTTCATTTGTCATGTGGCTGCTGTACAAGGCAGTCTCATCCCTGAAGCAACCTCATCCCTCTCCCTTCTCGGCCCCTGTGCACAGTGCGGATGCTCTTTTGTGCGTAATGGGAGAGGGAGCTGCTTGGCTCGCTTTTCTTTAGTGGCCTGAGGGCCAGTTAGTGGCTGGGCTGTGGAGGGCGAGAAAACATCTCTCCTGCACAGTGCTGATGCCTTTATGGAACAGATGACCTGGAAGGCCCTGACTATCTTGAGCCTGGTAATGGACCTGGCCCGCAAATACACAGTTTAGCCACTGGCCACTAAAGGCAGCTCTTGGGCTTCACAGCTTAGACTCCAAAGCAAAACCTGAGTGCAAATACAGGATGACAGACTGGGGTGTAATATCAGGAATATGTTGTCTCCAGTCCACCCGCCCCCACCCTGCCGCGGACCTTACCTGTTCGGAGTTGACAGAAGTGCAAACACTTGTAGCTGGGCCTGACCCTTTCGTTGTTTAGGACATCGGGTACCTGTGTGTGCTTCAGGACTGTTGATTTGCTCAGTCTGGATTTTACACGTGAGCTGCTGTGTGCTTAAGCCTAGAAACCCAGCGTGATGCAGGCCGTTCGAAACGGGAAAGGCTCTTTTGCCCAAGTCTGCTCATTTGGGCACTTGCTGGCCCAGTCCACGTCAGGTTTTGAGGTCTGCATATTGCATGACCTGTGAGACATCCCCTGTTTTGGGGAACAGAATACGTGGGAAGAAATTTCAGGGTTTGTCTCATGCTCTGCCTCTTTCTGCTTCCCTAGTTGTGTACGAGCACAGATCCCGGCTAGAACGGTCCTTGCAGAAGGAGCGAGGGGAACACAAGAAGACGAAGGAAGGTGAGTTTCTTGCATGGGTGGCATATTGGTGGCCAGCCAACCTTCCAGCTGGCTTGTGGGGAGATGTCTGTTATTGTACCCAAAGCATTTTCTGCCTGCAGGGCTGTGGGGGGATGTTACTGAACCACCCCCAGGTGAGGCTCGTCCCTGGTTTGTTCTTAGAGAACAGTTAACTGACTTGTCATGGGCGAAAGGTGCTGGGAGGTGGGTTCTGTTCTCTCATATTCCTACATATGTCCTCAGTCTAATCTGTGAGTAACAGTACCCATAACGTGGTGTTTGAGCACTTTAAGCGTCAGCTAAACCCAGCACCAGACCATGCTTTTTTCTTGGAAATATGTAAACTTTCTTATAAAAGTGATGCAATGACGCTGAGCTCTGCAAGCGCTTAATGTTAGCATCACTGCGCTCTGTAAGACATGGACAATACAGACTGTCAGATCCTTTAAAGTTGGTCTACAAAAGTAGATAGACATGTGCAGGATATTTTAAGATGATGAAGTACAACAGGGAGCAGAAAGCGAACAGATTAGCTCCTGTACCTTTCAGTGGAGTGGTGTGCGTGGATGTCAGACCCCCTGGCACCTGATTGTTGTTGGCAACTTAATAGCTTGGCTTTTATCTTCAAAACTGGTATGTGGAGTAACATCTCTACTCCGTACTCCTACATGCACTGTGTTTCTGGAAATGCTGACACAGAGCATCCAGGTTTGGCTGTAGCTAGGTGGCTACATAGCTAAGGGAGAAGGTGCATTGCTGCCTCTTCTCTCTTATTTGGTGAGGACTGACTGAGAAAATGAAGCATCCTAACAAATGTTATCTTGTCATGGGACCTTCCCGTTTCAAGAAGGTGGCGCAGATGAGACCAGCAGATGAGTTCCTTGGTCTCACAGAAGCTTTGATTTCTCTTTTCCAGAGTCATCTCTCATTTCAGAGCCCCCCCCCCCCAAGTTCTTACACAGCTTCAGTGACATCAAAATGTAGCTGTTTGAGTGCTGAAGTAGGAAGTCACCAAAGCGCTTGCCTGTAGAATGGGAAAGGAAGGATGTTTGGGCCAGTCTAGGTGGGTGGACAGCTCTCACGAAAAACGCTACCATCTTTGAGGGCATTGAGGGGAGTCTCCTAGCAGCATCTGCATTCCAGCTTGTTGACTTGCCACCTTTTGCTCAGCAAGGGGCTGATTTTTCTCCTTCCCTCCTCCCACCGGAATATAAACCATACCCTTGTTAAATTCCAGCTCATTAAATTGTCTTCTCTTCTTCCGTTTCTAGATTTTTTAGTGTATAAGTTAGAAGCTCAGGAAGCTCTCAACAAGGAGAAGGTAGGTATGGTTTATTCCTCAGAGTGTGTCCATGTCCTAATGGTAAAGATTTTTCTAGCACCACCGCGGTCGTGAGGCCAGTGCTGCTGCCTGGAAGGCACGAGAGACCAGGAGTGTGTATGGTACAAGGTGAACTTTGGCTGACTCCACCTTGCACGGCTGTTGGTGTGTGAGAATTTACTTCATCTTGGCGAAAGACTGTGTTGTGCTGGAGCTCCCGTGTGTGATAGCAGAGTAGATGACTTGAGCGTCTCCTGGTCTAGTGGGAGTCCGGGGCTGCGGTCCGTAAAGAGAACGGCTGTTTCATGGTACAGAAGAGTCCTGGGGAGATTGAATGCAAGGCACACCACGGGGAACGTGGAGAAGAAAGGCCACGGTGTTGTTGGGGAGAGCATATCCATTGTTTTCTGTCTCCAGGGACTGTCAAATGATTTCCCCCTAGCCTGTGGACTTCTCATTCACCAGGGAAAAGAAGGAATCTTCAGTGAGGGTTAGGAAGAAATGCTTCCCTGGGTTATAGTCTATCCCATTCCCTTGAAGTGATAAGACTGGTTTTATTCCTTTCTCAGAGCATCTGTTGATGTGATGCTGGAGAAGAGGAATTGCTTTTAGCCTGCTCATTGGTGGGTGAATGTCATCCTGGTACAGGAAGAAACTCCTGGATGAATATCTGAATACTGTAATGGCCGGGCAGCTCGCTTGCTGTTTGTGCTCATTTACTGGTAGTATTTCATATCGTATTGACTATTTATCGTATAAGTTCAATTGTGAGTTGTAGTGGAAATCTCTGCATGGTGGTTAGTTTGCACATCCATGGTGCCGCTTAGTGTCTCAGCCACATTGCCTTAGGCTTCCCAAACACAGGTCCCAGCAGATGGTTGTAAAACTGCATGTAATGGGAAAAGCTGCAGCATGTTCCCTCTCAGGTGCCACTGCTGCTGTGGGAAATGTCCCACTTCAAGGTAGGTTTGGTGGCCAGCCCAGCCTAACCCGCGACAGGACTCAGGGGCTCCCCGGGTCAAGGAGGACAGGGAACTGCTGGAGAGGATCCAGCAAAGGGCTACAAAGACAATGAGGGGATTGGAGCATCTTTCTTACGAGGAAAGGCTGAGGGAGTTGGGGCTTTTCAGTGTGGAGAAAAGAAGACTGAGGGGGGATCTTATCAACGCTTATAAATCCTTAAAGGGCGGGTGCCAGGGGGGATGGGAACAGGCTTTGTTCAGTGGTGCCCAGTGACAGGACAAGAGGGAACGGGCACAGACTTGACCATAGGACGTTCCATCTGAACCTGAGGAGGGACTTCTCTCCTGTGGGGGCGGCAGAGCACTGGCACAGCTGCCCAGAGAGGGGGGGAGTCTCCCCCTCTGGAGCCATTCCAAACCCGCCTGGACGTGTCCTGTGCCACTGCTGGAGGTGCCCCTGCTCTGGCGGGGGGGTGGCACTGGGGGAGCTCCAGAGGGCCCTTCCAGCCCTCACCAGTCTGGGATGCTGTGAGATGCTGGTGCTACAGTGAAGAATGGTACCCTGGTGACAAAAGGGAAGAAGGTGACCCTCAGCAAGGTGGATCCAGATCTGTTAAACTGGTACAGACCCCTCTGTGGACACATGTAAATCCCTCTCCGCTGCTGGTTTGTCTCGGTTGAGCTTAGTGTGACGGCTGTACCTATTTACAGGAGGTTCGCTTTAGGTTCACTCTATTGCTTCGTGATCAATTTTTTTTTTTTTTTTTTTGTTAAATGGTGCGATTTCTGCGTGTAGGCGACAGCCTCAGCTCTGGCGCTGCCTGCCTCCCCCTCAGCCGCCGCCGAGCGCTCAGCCTGCTTTGGGGGGGCTTTGCTGCACACAGCTCTCCCGGCGCGGGGCCGCCCTCGCTAAAGAACCGAAGACTGAGGGGAAACCCCCTCTGACTGCGAATCGAGAGAGTGCAGTTAATTAGGTGGTGGGAAGGTTGCCTTGAAAGGGTGCTTTTCCAGCCGTCCTCCGGCTGCGTGTTCCGCTGGTCACCTTAGCGGGCTTGTTCCCAGTCACCGTCCCAGACTGGTCCCAGTGCGTGCCTGTGTGTGGGAAGGGGCGGTGGGAACTGGCTGTCGGTGCAGCGGCTGGGCGGGTGTTGATGTGTGTTTCTCCTGGGTTTTTCCTGGGATCTAACGGCTGCTTTTTTTTTCTTTCCAGCAAGATTCTATGAACAGATACGGGGCCCTCAGTTCCCAGCACAAGATACTGAAGGTAAGGGAGCAGTCTGGTTCCACGTTCTCTCCAGCCGCTGCGGGTTAAAGAACGCTCCCTGGAAGGAGAGCGGGTGCTTTCGCGTGCCAGAGATGCCCAGGAGAGAGCAAGGGTTTCCCGCTGCTAGTGCCAGCGCGGAGGGAGGAGACCACACAGTGGTGTTGATCTACATTCCTTCCTGACTATTCAGGTCCATGGGAGTTTCCTATTTATTCTGGTGGGCTTCGTATCCGATTACAGCCTTCACCTACACCTCGTTTCAATGGTAGTCTTTGTGCACTTTATCGCACAGGAGTTCTGTTGTTCAGTGTGTTCTTTCTGGGTCTCTTAGTGTGAAAATGGGTCTATTCATCGTCTCTTGCCCTTCGGGCTCATACAGTGTATTCCAGTCCATGTAAGAGGCTCAGAGGGGGGCGGCTTCTAGTGTTTTATAGCTTATCGCATGCTCTACCAGAAGCATGTCTTGATGGTACAGTTTGCTTTTGTTAAAGCAGCGTGACTGTGGCTGGTGATGGTGGTTTCTAAACGTTTTTAGTTGGAGCATTGGCAGTGAAACGGTAATTTAACTCTGGGCTGTAGAAAGAGGGCCGGGTTCCAGCAGCCCTTAGCACCGCTGGGTTGTGCTTCCTGAGCAGAGCCGGACCTCCAGCTGCCTGGCTTTTGGATCCAAACTTCGGGAAAAGGGAAGTACAGTTCTGTCTCTCGGGTATTATCCAGCACTGTGGATTCTGGGAAAGCTTCGCAATAGTAACGGTCCTCTTCAGAGCAACTGCCGTCTGAGCAGAACGCTCCGGTTTGCTTGTCTCAAGGGGACGGTGAGACCATTTTGTCCCGGCTCCCTTTCTCTTGCTTCCTTTTATTGGGGGGGGGGGAAGGGGGGGGAAAAATCTATTTTTTTTTTTTAAACTATATTTGCAGCTGCTGAAAGAAAGGCCAGCCCTTGGGACTGCAGTGTAGTAGATTTTAGCCTCCCCCTCCTCTCCTCCCCAAAAAAGCAGTATTCAGCTCAACTTCAAGTTAGTTATGAGACCGAGTAACACTTCTGTTACTGGAGCACAGGCGAGAAATGCTTCCCGCTGATACTGTGTCCCTGAGGAGGAAGATTGCTGCCGGCAATATCATTACCGAGGAGGCAGACATGTAATGCTGAACAGAAGCAACTGACTCTGTTAAGCTGGAGGTCCCAAATATGACCAAAGACTTCCACGAAGCCACATCAGCATACCCGGCTTTGGTGTGTCTGGCCACTGCTCTCATTCTGATCTGTGTTGAAGTCCCCGATGTCTGATGAACATCTGGAGCTGGCACAGCAGACTCAAGGGGCAAGGGGCTTGACTTGGTCCACAAATAGCCGCTGCAGGACTCGCCTGTGTCTGGATTCCCACTGGGGCCAGACTTCGTCTTACAATGCCTTTCATCCTCTTGAGTGGAGACTAAAGTTTCTTGTTAACGTCATTCTGCAGAATGCGCCCCAGCGTTCACTGGACTAGGCAGGGAAGGAGGCAGGTGGCTTTAAACTAAAGATTTTTTTACATGGACGTCCTGGAACTTGGCAATGAGATGTGCCCTTCCTTTGCTTGTGGGCTGAGCATCCAGGTAGCGATCGCATTTTGTACAATGCGATCTACAAAGCTGCTTTCTAAATCATGGCAGAAATACATGTGTTTTGAGGTACTCTTATTTTCTTCTTTCTCTTCGCCTCTCCCCCCACCTGCCCATTTCCCCAGAGACCTCAGTGAGATGGAGCCACTGTGTAGCTGATGCATCGGGGGCGCTACATGTTGTCTGGGCAGCAAAGGGAGGGTGGGGTGAGAGGACTTGCTGGCCTGAATTCATACAGCTTTTTGAAAGATTAGCTGACTTCCTGAATGATGTGATTTCCCCGTATCACGGTGTTGGGTGGGATGGGTAGGAACGCAGAGTGAAATGTCACGACGATGTGGTCTCTCGGTGTTCCCTCACCCCCAGCTGTGTCTGTACCTGATTTGCACAACACTCCTGTGCTGTGTCGCGCAGTTTCTGCGTGACTGAGTAAACCCGCGTGTCTGTGAAGTAGAGAAGGGGATGACACTACAGTCAGATGAGCAGCTCTGGACAGGAGAGGTTCCTGGGCTCCTCGGGGCGGTCAGCATACCGAGCTTTGGTAGAACTGACTGGGTCAGGAATGCTCTGCTTACGGTTGAGTTGCTCCTCTGAAAAATAATCACACGTAGCATGTTCCAGACCTCCCGTCCTGTAACTACAATAAAACAGCGTCTTTAGAGTCCTCCTCAAGTTTGCCTACGTTGGTCACAGCCATCCTTAGAAACCAGCTGGGAGTGAGGATGCGCTCTGTGTTAATGAGCTGAACTGAGCCTCAGGTGCTTTGTGTGACCTTGGTCAAGGCACTTATCTCTTTCTCTCCAGCTTCCTGCTGCTATCCAAGGATGAACATTCCCTCCCTTCATCCTGACTGTGAGCGGTCTGGGGCAGACATTATGCACATCGCCTGCCAGGCAGAACATGGGCTAGAAATTAATTGACCCGAGCTGATGAGGGCTTACAGTTCCTTGAACTGATAAGAGTTTCTTGTTAAAGTCAATTCTCACTTGTTAATGTTGGTGGCTTCTGAGGGGTTTAGTAGATTTTAGGGATCCTTTCAGTGCTTTCTGCCAGTGGCTCCGATGAGAAGTGTAAGTACCTAATGTCTTTCAAAGCCAAAGCAGGAATCTCTTATTCTCTTTATTTTCCCTCCTGATCTTGTGATCTGATCAACCTGACATCCTTGTCTCTCCTCTTTGTTCTGTCTGTGGGACCACTCCATACCAATAGTTTGTTTTGTTTTTTTTTTTTTTCCTCTGCATTGCATGTATTTTTGGAGCACAGTTATTTCTCTCCTTTTAGTGGAGAATAATTGCATCGGGGGGAATGCCTGGGCCACAGATGCTTTGTTTTCCTGGGGATAAATGCAATCATCGATAGCATTTAGAGGTTCAGGTTTTTTTTAAAAAAGAAGGTGGTGTTTTTTTTTACAGGAAGGCTGATTGAAATTGCTGCCTGAGTCCTGAGGAGCTATTGTGTGGAAGGGCCAGGGTTCACCTGTGAGCCAATCAATCTGCATACATAATTGGTGTTGACAAACTGAATGTGGAAGGACTCTCTAGGTTACCATGGGAACAAAAAAGGAGGTGAATTCTGGTTCAGTGGGTCTGAGCAAAAGGATGTCTCAGCATGTTTTGTTCTTGGGCTCCGCAAGAGGCGGGAGGGGAAGAGAACAGCCCTTCAACTCACTTCCATCGATGAATTCTTGGCCTGCTTGAAATAGTCTGCGGTCCTGTGAGAGTCTTGTTATCCCGGGAGTTTATGCCTGTGAGCCCCATGGTACTGTGGGGAAGGTGGGCTCTCTCTAGTCTCTCTGTGTGAGGGGATGTGGTGTCCTTGCAAAAGGTCTCCCTCCTCTTCTAGCAGCTTGGAGCCGTGGGTGGGAGAAGAGCCAGGTCGTCAGGAAGTAAACCAAGCGGAGAGAAGAACTTGAGTGTTTCGGCGTCCGTGTGTCCTAAGTGACTAGCAGTACCCGCACACAGAAAGGCGATGGGAACCAAACCTTAGCCCTACCTAAAGGTGAACTACTCCCGCAATGGGATGTGCAGGCTGATGCTACGCGCCCCGTGGGAACTGTCCTTGCAGGTCATGTTGTCCTTCAGCATGTCTGGGACTCTGGAAAAGACCTTGGATTTGTGAAGTGTTCCATGGGCGTTTGGTTTGATACCAGCAAATATTATAGCCTGTATTGCTTTTACAGAGCAGGGTGTGCAGGGAAGATGGGAAGGAGTAGGAGAGGTTCTTGGCTGTGTCCCAGAGTCTTCATCTCTTTCAGGCGGGAGTGGACTTGCCACCATGTTCTGCTTCCAGTTTAGTGGCTTCCAAGGAGACCTCTCAAATTGCTTCACAAAGCAGAGTTTAATTGGCATTTCACATCCCTCCTGAACCACCGAACACAAAGAATATGTTATTTTATCTGGGATTTCTAGCTATCTTACTGGAGGAACGAACATCTCTTCTGCCTCCCCAAGCAACTTATTAAACGGAGGCGCTCGAGTAGCACTTGGCAGCAGCTAAATTACACTTCTGCTTGTGCTGACTCTTTGTCACTTCTTTTCATATTCAGAACCAGCATGAAGATGTCAAGAAGCAGCTGCTCGACCTGCAGCTGCAGCACAACAGCTTGAAACTGGAACATCGTAAGACACTGGAGACCCACAGCCAGAAATATGCCCAGCTGCAGCAGGAGAAGGACAGTGAAGTCGCAAACTTGCAGGGTGAGTGTGATGGAGAGCTGAGAAAACCGCAGGACTGAAGAACTGAGCTGAGGAGAGGACAGCGTTTCTTCTACAGGCCCCCAAAAGGTCTGCAGAAGCTATAGGAATGGTTCTGTATGAGTGTGCAGCACTTCAGCCCTTCTGTACCTCAACTGGAGCATTGTCCTCCTGCGGGGTGGTGGTGCAGGAACAAGGGCAGGATTAAAACTGGCCGGGCGTCCTGGGGCTGCATCGAGGGGAGGTGAGAGGTGCAAGAAGGCCATCAAGCAGCTTCCCCATGCGAGGGAAGCCATTGGGGGTTCACAGGTGGTGTTTTTGTGTAGGAATACAGACCACAAAAGCCTCTGGCTGCTTGGGCTGACGAATGCAGTGTAGGGTCCCAGAGGAGAGGAGCTTGCTTTTTTTTTTTTTTTTTTAATAGCCCCATGGGAGACTGCATGACCTTGAGTTTAACCATACTTTGAGTCCCCTGGGGTTCAGAGACCCCTGCACTGTTACACTGCTGGGGGCATCCCCAGCTGCTGTCAACACCAGCACTTCCATGGTGTTATTTTAAAAGCCTAATTGACTTAGGGACATGGCTTAGTGGTTGTTTTGGCAGTGTTAGGTTGATGGTTGGACTTGATGATCTTCAAGGTCCCTTCCAACCTAGATGATTCCATGATTCTTGCCAGCTGGTTAATCTTCCTGCTACTTACCTTATTTGCATAGGATTTGTATAGAACCATTTGTAATAACAAGTTATTGTGCCAGATGCTGGTTGTATTCAGATTGTGACACAGTCCGTGTCCCAGGGAGGTCACACTCAAAATGGATAAGGCAATCCAAAAGTAAAAGGTGTGAGGCTGAGGCAGAGGTACATGCCTGTGTTGCCAGGTTGGGGCAGGAACAACAGGTTCACCCATCAGATAACAGTGCCTTACCCTCTCCTTTCGCTGGTGGGTGAGTGGGGCTAAGTTAGCAGAGATGCTTTTCGTGGCAGAGGTGGAGCATTGTGACACTTACGTGTCTCGTCTATTTCAATATATGTTTTCCACTTCTCTGTACACTTTTGACAATGGAAAGCAGTTTCTATACTACTAGAATCCTGTACATTCTAACATTTAAGCTTGGGAGCAAATGAAACGTACTTTATGTAATTAATGGTGTAGGTCTATAAAATGCATTTAATAGCACAAGTATTGCAGAGACTGCTCATCCCTTTAATTCCCAAAGAGTAGTTTCTATTTAGTCTGCTGTTTAATTAGATTGTGGGGGGTTTTAAGGTTCACATCTGTTCTTACTTAGATTATGTCTGGGAGAGTGAAATCTGCTGATGTTTTGTTTGTGTGTTTTGTTTTGTTTTGTTTTTTTTCTCCGATCCACAAAGCGCTAGTATCTGGTGAGCACCCCTGGGTTAGAAGGGGGGAACTGAGCACAAGCAAGCAAAACCTAAATATTTGATTGTGTCTTGTCTCTTCTTGAAATATGCAGCTCCCGATGAAGTAAGAAAGCGAATTCTGGCAGAGGAAGGAGAATAATGGTCAGAAAAACAATTCAAAGAGGGCAGCCGGTCAGGAAGGTCGGCTTAGGGCTGTGATGTTAATATTCTCTGTCCATTTGCCCAGGCTGCTCTTCACTTGGTACCATCTCTCTCCTGTGCTTTAAGCTGAAAGCTGGCTAGTAAATCTTCCCTTAAGGATTGGGAACCGTGCCGTATAAAAGAGCAGGACGGTCTCGGGAGAGGTGGCAAAGACAGCGAGCCGGTAGCATTGCTAATGCCTCATTTTCTTTCCTTATGTTCCTCCAGTACTTTCTATATATGATGTGCCCTCAGGAGACACGTGTTGGAAGACGTGCCTCTCTCAGTGAGCGTAACAGAGATCAGAAGAGGTGTCTGAGCATAGGCATTGCTCAGGGATGTTAGCACGGAACGGAGGCATTTTCGCTAGATTCAATTGTGAAAATGAAACCCTCACCCCAGGGATGCTGGGGGAAAGCAGAAGCCCACTGGGAAATACGAGAGGTCGCTTGAGCAGGTGGAGCTGGGTTTGGAAGCTCTTCGTGGTGGTCCTGGTGGGTTTACAGCTTGGGGGCAGCTCTCAGGTTGGTGATGTAGCCAGCTACGTGCAGAAGATGCTGGGATCTGGGGACGATGCAACTGTGCCCTGTCACCCAATGGTTCTGGTGCTGTTGAGGTACCTGTGCCCTGTTCCTGAAAATCCCTGCTTCTGGAATTGGTTTTTGAATGCTGGTTAGTGGGTTATGAGTATATGCTGAGATAGCTGAAGCTTCCCGGTCTTGTTAACTGGGGCCTGCTTAATCCTGTCTGCCTCCTCCCTCTGCTTCTGGACCTCTCCTGCTGCATTACGAACTATTTTCTCCTCTGCTTTATAGGAACTGCAGTCTATTTGTGCTGCATTTCACACCCCCAGCACAGCCTGTCCTCTGCTGTGCTCCCCCCACTAATTCTCTACTCTCCATTTTTTTGTCATCACACATTGGCACGATCTTCTCTGAAGGCAGAGGGATAGGTTTGATCTTTGAGCTTCTGTTGGAAATAAGGACTCTGTAGTTACAGCTCTAACTTTCTTCCTGTTGACACCGGGGGTAAAACTCCTGATGAGGTCATTGAGACCAGGATTTCACGTCTGCTGTGCTGGTGGTAGAGCAAGGACGTACAATGGCATGAAGGTTTTGATTTCCAGTTTCTGAATGTGTTTGAACACCTAGATGTGACTGAGGGGTTGGCTCAGTGAAACTGCGGGATTCTTTTGGACGTGTCTCTCCCACACTTGAGATGCCTTTGGTTCTCTTGAAGGCCTGGGGGAATGTCTGTGTTGCAGTCGGAGGTCTTTGCCGTAGCAGTCGTGTGCTAGCTGTCCTCTAGCCTGGACTACCTGCCTAAAAACATGTCCCTCATTCCCTGCTCCCGGCCACCACCCCCAGCTGTGCGCGCTTTCAGCGCTGTGTGCACACAAGGCAACTCGGTTAAAGCTGTTCTAGCTGTAGTCCCATAGGACACAATCCCACATTTCCTCCTGGCTGCAGGGAAGACAGAGCCTTCTGTTCTCTGTTTGATGTCAACCTTCACCGCAAGGCAAGAACGCGGCGCCCAGCCTCAACGGCAAAACGTCTTGTCCCGGGGATGAATGTTGTAGAGAAAGGATGTACCGCTGTAATCAGCAATATCTATAATCTTGAGCTGAAATCTTGCATGCAATTCACCCTACATAAAAGCGACCATCCTGTTATGGGACAAATTCCCATTCTCGTGCTGGCAGGTGCAACTGTGTTTGCAAAGAAATCCCAGTGCATGAAGTTCGAGTGATGTTTTAAGAGACCTTCAGGATCCAAAGTAAGGCTGACGTTTTTTGACACAGTCTTTCTTCGTGTTGGAGGGTACACCGTTACATTCAAGGCAGTGAAACGTTAAGTGCGTTGTGTGTCTTGTCACTGAAGCACTTCGGAGCGTGCCAAGAGCTTGGAAGGAGCCCAGCCTGGGGGCTGCAAGGCACAAGCTTGCTGCCTAACAGCGTAGGAAGAAGTGTGCCGAACTGAGGACCGAGTTGTCCTGTGATTGCTTTCTCTAAGTGGGTTGTGGGTTTTTTGTTTGTACCGCCCTTTCAAGAGGCAGCTTCTCTGTGCAGTCGGAGGGAACCTCCTTGTTGGATCTGCTGTGGGTTCAGGAGACCTGACAGATGTCTCTTGTAGCGGTTTCTCAACCCTTCCAGTTACGGCAGGCGGGGGCAGTGGCCGCCGCTCACTGCTCTCCCACGTACTCGGCTGCAGTGGGTGAGGGAAATGAAGACATAAATACCTTATTCTGATAGCAAGCACAGCCAGAGCCTGACCTTCGTAGCAACAGTTGGCAGAGACACCCTGGAGAGGAGGAGGTTCTTGGATGGGCAGGACTCCGAGCGCTGAAAGGAATGATGATTCAGGTTTGTCATGGTTTTTGGCTCATCCCTACCTCGCGTGTCGCTGTAATTCCTGGGCTTGGAGAGATCTATGAGGGCAAGAGGAATTTATGGTAAGGAAGAGAGCTACTACACTTGCAAAAATAGCTCCCTTAAGCAAATTCCTTCTTCTCTTGCAGATACAGTCTTTAAACTCAGAGAAGAGAGCAAGCTGCTTCGGAAGGCCCACCAGGAAGTTCACTCTCAGCTCCTTAACGCCCAGGTAATCACAAGGGGGTGTTTGTGGCCACATGGGACAACCTTCCATGGAGGTCTGGGCGCACCATCAAATATTCCCTCAATAACAAACCTAGCTATCCACTGTATTCCAGCGTGATGAGTTGCCTCCAGCAGCGCTGGGAGTACAGATGCATTCTGTACAAGTAAAAGTCTCCAGCCTGGAATCTGTCCCAGTCGCTGAAAACACAGGTATGCTACACGAGTCACTGTGGGTCAAGTGAGGATGAACCAGCGTATTCCCAGCCCTGGAATGCCTCCTGTCACTTACTCCTGTCTCAAATGCTTCCGCCCTACGTGATGATGAATCGTTTCTGTTTATGCCTATAAAATTAATCGCAGAGGTGCCTTGCCTAGCTTGCTGAGACGGCAAATAGGCACGCGACAACCCTGGCAAAAAGGTCCCCTTCTGCATCTTCCTGTGAAGCCTCAGTAGAGAGGGAGACCTATAAAACAAATTTGGAAAAAGCTATGTAAAAAAGAAGTTAGTGTTCAGTAATAAGTGTTGGAGTGATGCTTTTGGAGGCCGGGGCAGACGTGCGAGTGGTGTTGGCTTAAGAGTAGAGAGGCAGAAAAGCATTCTTCTACAGGAAGAAAACCCCAAAAGCTTTGTTGATCTGGTGTTGCGCTCATGCAATGGAGATGGCGTGAGCCTCTTCAGCGCACTGGAAGCCCTGACCTCCTGGAATTCTGCTCACCCAGCTGAAGCTGGGAGGAGCTCCCAGATGACTTGGGAGAGGAGAGAAGGCCCGGTACGCTGGGAGAAGTGGGAGGACTTATTGTCTCTACAGTGTCTGTCTGAGGCTCTTGTACGGAGCCAAGACACAAGCAGCTTTGTAAGTACGCTTTAAAAATCACATTGCAGCCTGAATTAGGCTTTTCTGTTGTTAATTAACAGCTTTCTGTCAAGCACTCCCTTGGATTATGGGATAAGCCCAGAAGCAGGGAGCTAGTTGTGGTTAGATGCTGTTGACAGCTGATTCTCCCCCCGAACTGGAGGCTGAACTCGAACTAGAGGTGTGTGGGCGTGTGGATTTTGACTTGGACAAGATCGCTCTCGAGTTCTGCCCTGCAAAATAGCAGGGACTAAGTGGCTCCGGGGCATTGCAGACCTCGCCGACGAGCGGTTGCTCCAGGCGGGAAGCACGGGTTACTGACACTGCAGGCTGCCGTCGCTTCGCAGCTCACGTCAGATGTGGTTTGTGGGGTCTCAGGTGGTCCATCAGTGTGTTTGACTTGCCCACCTTCATAATTGTGACTTACCACCGACCTGCCTTTCACCCTGCTCCTCCGCATGGCTGGGGCAGGCTGCTGGGACTCGGCACTGGTCCTGCCGGCAGCGTGCTTGCTGGAAACTAGACAAGGACTTGTAGTCTCCGAAGGGGTCAGTCCAGCAAGTCCATACCAGGAATTGAAACAGCATATGATTAAAAGCTTCTCCAGCGCCCTGGCGAGCCTGAGTTCACTCCTCCTGCTATCAAAATGCATCTCAGCCTTCGTTTTTCAGGCTTCCTGACCAAAATTTCAAAGCCGCTGCAGATGTCACTGCTCTGTAGCTTATTCTCGAGCAACATTGAGACCCAGTCGGCTCCCGTCACACGGGCCTCTCTCATCGACAACTCGGATCAATAGCCATTGATCGAAGGTCCCCTGCTTGTCGTTATGTATTTCTACTCTTGTCTCGCTGGGTGAGTGCTGAGTGCGTTTGCATCTGGCGCACCACGTATTGCTCTTCCGCAGAGTGCCCTTAAATCGCCGTTCGACTGACGCTGCTGGGCTGGGGAAAGCCGTCAGCAGTTCAAGTGCGCAAACTAGCCCATACTCTGAACAGCGCGGAAAAAAAAACCCAAACACCTTGGCTAGAGATGGCTGAGGCTACAATGTCCAAGCGCTTGCAGACTGGAAAACATGGTGGCGGCTTCTGTGCCGCCAGTTTTAACTTTTGGCCCCTTCTGTGTTGTGACCGGTGGGAAAAGTAGTTTGCGAGAAATGGCTCGCTGTTGTTTCTTGCCAAAATTAAGAGCGAGCAAAATTTAAAAGGATTTGCCCTGGTGTGGGAGACCCGGCTCAGCTCCCTGCTCGGGATGCACGAGGCAGTCGTGTAACGCGGTTGTGCTCCAGCCATCTGCCCGGCTGCTATTTCTGGCTCTTACGGAAGTGGCCGCGGTTGGTCCCAGCGATTTCAGAAAATACTTTGGATGATGAGCCTAGTGATAAATCTTAAAGTTTTCTGTTCAGTTTTCTGATCAGTCCTCTCTAGTGTCTGATCAGGGTTTCATAACGCTGAGGAGAATGGAATGGCATTTGCCTTCGGTGGGGCGAGATGCCATATGGTGGAGCAGACACCCGCAAAGACTCCCGGCTGCTTCATCAGCACTGCGGTTCTCTCGATTTGCACTGAGTGTCCTCTTGTTGATGTCACTCCCTGCTGGCAGGTGAAAGTTTAGAGGAATAATTTGCATCCGCGGCAACGTGTTCATTTTCCAGGGATTCTAACGAGTTTCGCAAGCCCGGGCTGCGGTAGCTCTCACGCCGGTTGTCTGCCAGGGAGGATGAGGCACCGCTGGCTGTGACGGGCGCAGGCAGCCCGTGGGAGTCTGCCTTAAGGCTGGTCTAAAGCTTCCTTCCCTCTGGGCTGACCCACCTTAACAGGCTTTCGATGGGGACGAGTTCTGCCTCCATCTGGCTTGTTCTGCCTGGGAGCCGTCTCCCAGGGGCTAGAGCCCGGGAACTGCTCTTGGCTTCCTTTTCCTTTCCTCATTCCTTTTATGTTAGCTTTGCTGAGAGGTTTTGTTGGGCTTTGTTTTGTGTTTTTGGTTGGTTGGTTTTTTTTTTTTTAAATATTAATTTTAAGGTCAAATTTCAGGGGGAAGAACCGAAATCAACAGAGCCTGCTCAGAAATTAATTTCCTGCTTAAACTTTCCTTGCTGCTTGGAAGCTTTCCTACTCTGCCCCGTCCCTAATTTGGTCCCTTTCCAGGTACCCTGGCAAGCATATGGAAAGCTCTCTCCCCTCACTTTCCTATAAATAACTGGGGCAGGAGTGAGGAGCTTTTCCCGAGTAGCTTTTTCAAGCCCTACTTCTCAGGGTTGGAGAGGGAAGAAATAAGCAGCAGGAGAGAGAAAGGTGGTGTACTTATTTATTTATTTTTTTTTTAACGGTCCAAGAGAATCAATTTTCATTTGTCTTGCAAAGTAAATTGAATTGTTGAGTAGGATTATGCCAATTATCATCAGCCCCGCTGAGATGAGCATGTCCATGGAGAAATGCCTCTGCGGGAAGAGAAAAAAAAGCTGACCCGAAGGTACGTGTGTGTGAGGCACAGGAGGAGAGGGAGTCACGACTGAGAAGACCCAGGACTCGATTCTTGTGCGAAGACAGGAGTTATGTCAATGGTTTGTGCACTAAATAGCATTGGGCAAAGAATCAGCATCGTGTGTCGGCGCTTCCAGGGGGAAAGTATGCAATAAAACAAGACGCAAGACCGGCAAAGGGGAAATAAAGAATATCCAGAGAAATCTGGAGGTGAAGCTGAAGACTAGCTGGGGCTTGTCATTAATGGTTGGGGATTAACTCCAGCCTTTCATATGTATAAAATATATGTCTTTTTTAGTAGTGTGTCTGCGCTGAACGACTGCCCATAGAAGAGCGGCTGTTCTCAGCGAGCTGTTGTTTAACCCGGTCGCTGCGTGTGTTTCTCTGTACTCTTCTCATCCCCCCCAGGCCCAGATGGAAGAGTTCAGGCAGCTCAAGGAAGCCCTCCAGAAGATGCCGAGTTTCAAAGGAGGAGGAGCTGGGAAGGGGCAGCAGCCGTTGCAGGTGCCGAAGGAGCAGCCCGTGGTGCCCGCCGCCAGCCCGCTGCAGCTGCCCGGGCAGAAGGTGTGGTGCTCCCAGGAAAGCCCAGGGAGGAGAGCTCTGCAGGGCGTCTGTGGGTCCGCAGCGTGGGGCTTCGAACCGGAGGGAACCGAGCCCGTGCCTTCAGAGCTAGCTCTTGTCCTTTTCTTCCTCGCAGGCATTTCCAGTCAATCCGGAGAATCGCCCTGTTGGGAACCCGCTGGCGTCGCAAGTCTCTGGGGTTCAGAAGCAGGCAGATGTCCCTCTGCTGCAGGGCCACAACTCGTACAGTAACGGTGGCCCGAGGCCACAGGCACACGTGCTCTTTACCCATCCGGCCCCACTGCAAGATGCCAACTCGCTGCCGGGGGCTGTGCCGGCCTGGCCAGCCAGACGCGGGGATGGCCACGTCATCCGATTCACCCGGACCATGAACAGCCTCCCAAACGGGAACCCAGTGAGTTCTTCGCGCTTGCTGCCTGGTTTGCATAGCCCTGGCTTTTGAAGCTCAAAACTATGGTATTTGTAACGACATGCATGTGTGCATTCCACTCCCCTGATGTGGAAACTGTCCCGGCCTCAGGGTTCAGACTCCTGCGCGCTCTTAAGAGTTTGTGGTTTAGCGGTCTGGGGTTCTTCTTCTGGATCCTGCCGGCTCTGCGAGGAGTAAATCATAAAAGCAGCTCCCCCGCCTCCTGGGGTGGCTGAGAGTGAGCTTACGGAAAGCAAATATCTTTTTTTTTTTTTTTTTTTTTTTTTTTTTAAAAGACAATAATTGCAGTGTGGTTAGACTATAATTTCAGTAACTCTTATAATGGCAACGCGTGGGGTTTTTAGAGATGGTTTTGTTCTTCTTTTCTTGGAGCTTCACCTACCCAAGGCGAGCCTGGGTCACGCAGGGTGCAGGTTACTCCCTCTTGGCTGTGTGAAAGGAGAAGGACCTCTCTTACCGCAGGCTGGCCGGACGGGGCCGTAAATTTGTTACGGAGCACTTCTGAATCTGTTGTTCTTTGAAAAAGAATTTTTCTGGCCCGTAAGCCTGCCCCAACGCAAGGGAGACCTGCGGTATTTAGGAGCTTGTGTATACCTGAGTGCACGCGTGTGTCTTCTCTGCAGGATCTAAAGATGGTGATGCGCATTCAGGTGAAAAGCAATGAGGAAAGCCAGGCTGCTGGGCTGTCCCTGTCTGATCGGAGACCACCCTCCGCAGCGGAAAAACCCCAAGTGCCCGACAGCCACCACCCCCCAGGGAACACACAGGTGCAAATGCAAAGGTTGGTGACACAAAGGTCCCTCCTCCTCTCCCCGCTCGGGCTGAAAGGTACCCTACAGGCTTGTCCCTGCTCTCTTTTCTTGGCTTTATTGTGGTTTCCACTTGAAAGATGGTTGAAGAAAGTGTTGGTTATTGGTTCCACTGTCCTCTAATTCTTGTAAGGGAATGTTGCTGCCAGGTCTCTGTCTCAGCTGAAGCAGAAGACTCGTCGTGTTGCAGGCGATGTTGTGCTGGCAAAAAAAAAAAAAAAAAAAAAGGCTGTTATGTTATTGGTGTGTGGTCTGTAGGAGGCTGCCTTGGTGTCTGAACTGCTTGGTGAAGTGTTTGTGGGGAGGAGGGAGAGAGAGGAGTTACTGCTGAGCCAGATCGGGTCAGCGTGGATTTCCCACTGGCCAGAGGAGAGGGTGGGATGGGCGTCTGAACTGCCTTCAAGAAATCTCCCACCTTTTAGTAACGGTGACTTAAATATCCTGTTTTGTTTAGCAAACGGAAGAAATTCCGCACGATGGAAGTGACCTGTCTGCAGCAGCAAGGGTGGCTCAAAATTAATTCAGTTTCTATAAATGAGACACTGAGTTGTATATCAGAGCTGCAACTTGCTCATTTTTTCCACTAATTAATCAGTAATCTGCCAAGCTCTGCAGGAACAAGCAGACCTTGAAGATCTGAAAGCTTCTCATCTCCAAGGTTATATGGTAATCTGGAAGCAGCAGGCAACCAGCCCCATTAGGTACCAGAGTTTTTTCTTGGTTTTTCTTCTAGGGCAAAGACAATTTCCCGAACTCTGTGTTCTCTCTTCCGTGTTTTCTTTCTTCCTGGGGAACAGAGCTTGGGTTCCTGTTGCCAGTGCGCTTGTGAGGTACGCTAGGGGTTCTCCTTCACGGAGCCTGATTAGAACATGGAAAGTTAGACAGGTCTGAGACCTGTGATCCCGAAATTAGGGGGTTTATCCAGAATGGGGTAAAACAGTTTAGAGCAATAGTTTATGCCAGAAATAGGGACACAACCAGAGCCCATAGACGGGCTTTTGTCCTGTCTATGTTCCTGCACGCCTGCACTTGAGATGTAGTTGGTATAAACTTCAGCTTCATCTGGAGAAGTCAAACCAATTCAACCATATCAATACAAGGATCAGGGTTTACAATAAAAGACTTGGAACTGGTATAATCTTCCGAGCTTAGCTGAAACCTTGGTATTACGATTGCCCGCAACTTGGGGCTGTTGCTCGTATCAGACATCCTCAGCACAATGTGTTCCCCAGACCTGTTCTTGGGGTGAACGGGAGAGGAGAGCTCTGGGGAGGGGAGTCCCGTGGAAAGGGCGGAGGTTCAGAGGACCACATGAACTGACCTGTTCCGTGCGGGTAACAGAATGGATAATCCCTATAGTATGTTCCCTGTATTGCTGTGGTACCTGGGAGTCTGGTCAGGGACCAGGATCCTGTTGTACCGGGTGATGTACATAGAATCATTTAGCTGGGAAAAGACCTTTAAGATGTTAGAGTGCAACAATTAACCTAGAACTGCCCAACCCACCCCTAAACCACGTCCCTCAGCACCACGTCTGCCCATCTGTTAAACACCTCCAGGGATGGCGATTCTACCAATTCCCTGGGCAGCCTGTTCCACTGCACGACAACCATTTCTGTGAAGAACTTTTTCCTAACATCCATCCTAAACTTCCCCTGGCACAACCTAAGGCCGTTTCCTCTTGTCTTCTTCCTTGGGAGAAGAGAGCGACACACCCCCACCCCCACCCCCCCCCCATTGCTACCCCGTCCTTTCAGGGAGCTGTAGAGAGCGAGAAGGTCTCCCCTCAGCCTCCTCTTCTGCAGGCTGAACCCCCCCGGGTCCCTCAGCCGCTCCTCGTGAGCCTCACGCGCAGGAGAAACTGTTCACTGTCTTGGCGGCGCCCACAGAAGACCAGTCAGTTTTGCAAAAGGAAGAAAATGGCTTTCTGAGGCTGCAATTCATCAAAGTCTGGCCGTAATCCAAAACCCGACTCTGAAAATGGTGCTTCCTTGTTTAACTTATTTATCCCCTGTGTGTGTCCAGGTCACATCTGCTCAGTTTATTGGAGCAAACGAGATTTAATTTCTGTTTTGTCGGTGGAGGAGGCTTCTGGATTTCATTCTAAATTCAGCCCGGTCCTTCCCATCCTTCTCTGCTCTTTTTGTTGGTTCCCTTAACCTGCAGTCTTCCCGGGTCCGAGATTGTGCTTTGCATATTTCTTTAAAGGGCGATGGCCTCCCCGTACTGCTTGGATAGACAACACCCGCACAGAGGATATTCTGTCTTTTTACGGGGCGGGAGTTGTGTGGGTGTAAGGGAAGGTGAGGGTTGAAGTTGCGATGGCAGAGTGGCCGTTCCTCAGCTACGCAGAGCCCGGGGAGGGTACGAACGCCGCTCTGGGAAACAGAAAATGCAAATATCGGATTTGTTCGGCAAACGATTTCTGCAAGGACAGAGATCACGGTATGTTTGGTGTGCTTTTCTTTTCCTGGATCTATCATCAAGAAATTAGGGAGCAGCTGGAGGCCGTTATTTGCACTGCACGAGACTTGTGATAAGGAGTGCAGGAACCAACTTTCTCCAGAAGGTGTCAACGCCAAGAACAATATCAGACTGCAGCAGAGTACAAAAGAGGCCATATATCCAGTGCCAGGAGCTCTTGCATCGGGTGGCTGAGACCAGCAGATTCCAGATGAGCTCTTGATGGCCAATTTGCATTTTGACGGTTTTATAATGGGGGAAATGTGAGCCGTAGGCTGGGTTTGCTTTTTCTTACGGAAAGTTTTGTGTGGTGGTAGTATGCTGGCTTAAAAAGCTGCCACAGCTGAGGCTCCTTGGCCTTTCTCAGCAGTTAAACTTAAATGTCTCAAGTAGACTTTTCCATCTCGGCTGGCTCAGGTAGCAGGGCGGGCTGGACCGAGCGGTAATCCTGCTTGAAACCGGTGCGAACTTACTCAGGTTAAAAGTTTTGGTGTCGGTCACTTTTGAGAGTGCCTATTACTGAGATTTCATCCCTTCCTTTACCCTTCTTGGTTTCTGAAGGTGTTCCCGAGCCAGGACGTCTGGGAATAAACCCTTCCTTGTGAGGCAGCCCTGCCTTCTGGGCTTTTCGAGGCTTCACTGGAGCCAATATGAAGCTACTCCGTTCCTTCTCTGACCTCCCATTCGTTTCCATGCAGTGGAACAGCGTTACGCCAACTACTCTGCCGCTGAGCCTCTGGTTGGGTGTCCACGTGCTGTCGCTGCAGGAGGAGAAGCGTTAGTGAAAAACGTGTTGCATTTGGCGTATACCTCGATATGAGGTACCCGTCCCTCAGAGGCACTTGTGTTCGGAAGGAAGCAGGCATAGATATTGATGGAGACATCAGGAGAAGTGTGTTTGAGGTGGAACCGTTACAGAGGAGGGAATTCCTGACTGTGGCCGCCTGAAAGGGTTCGCCTGACCTCTCGCAGATAGAGCTGTGTATGAATAATTGATTTTTTTTTTTTCAGGTCAGGAGATGGATGAAAGCATTTGGAGAGTGGTGGTAGGAAAAGCAGTAAATCATACTGGAACGTGGCTTCCCTCACTGAAGGAAGCAAGGAAACACTTTTTCCCACCTTCAACTAAAAAAATATAAAAATCAAAACAATAAGCGACTGTTTGCTTTCAGCTAGTTCTGCTTGCACTGTTTGGGTTTCTACAGGGAAGGGATGCAGGTGATGGAAGAGTTTTATAAACAGATGCTGGTTAAAGTATCCATCCCAGTTGCAAAGCTTTGTAAACAGCTCGTAGCTTTAAAAAAAAAAATAATCGGACAAGGGAAACTGTCAATTTTGTGTTGCGGCTTTTCTGTTGATTTTGAAGGATTTTTTTTCTCCTTATAGGCCAAAACTCTACAGTTTTACTTCAGTAGCATCTTCATTTTAAATTAAGTTGGAACAATAAAGAGGATTTACATTTTCGATATTTTCTTGAAAAATTTAGATTTATGTATTCGGGTACGTGTGAGACATGAGTCAGTATCTCTAGAATTGGAGCTTATTGCCATGTGGGCACATTATTTTATCATATGAATAATATTAAAGCAGTTCTACGATAAATTGTGTTTATAAAGAATAACTTGTTTTGTACTTATGTGGCTTATTAAATGTTCTGTTTCAAGCAGATATTGCAGTAACTAATGCAACTGATGGTTTTACCAAAAAGTTAAATTATGACAAACTTCTGCATGTGTTGGAGGTTGGGTGTGGTTTTTTGTGTGGTTTTTTTTTTTTTTTCCTTCCTCTGCTTGCCCTTATGAAATAGCATTATGAAATCTCTCTTGATACACTGAGGCAGGGGGATCCTGGTTTGGTTTTGTCCCTGCTTGCAGCTGGAAAGACATCGTTAACAAAGTGAGCGCCCAGGGGGATGGAAAGCAAGCGCGCGGTTACCCGAAGAGCCTTCGTTTGGACGCCAAGCCCGGGCAAGAGATGCAGAGGGGCAGCTCACGGCCGCCCGGCGAGAGGAGAGGGGAAGAGCATCAAACAGCGGATCAGGAAGGCGAGAGGGGAAAGATGGATGATGAGGAACTCGAAATGGGTATGGTTTCCCTAATCCTGTGCTGTACTGTACTAATTTACTGCTAATCAAGGTGGGGAGCGAGAAGAGCTTTCTGCTTGTGTTAAACATCACAACTCTTGAAAAATTCTTGTGCTTTTATTGTCCTTGGTCAAATGAAAAGCCTGGACAGTTTTCCATTTTTGTTGCTTGTTGTCCTGTGTCAGGTAGCGGACTCAAAATCTGTGTAAATTAAGTCCATTTTTCTTTCTTTCCTATGGCAATGATGGGGAAAATGTCACTGTGGTTTTGTTTTTTTTTTTTTTTGCGAGGCTTAATCTTGGTCTCCCATAGGAATTGATTTAATTCTTTTTTGGGGGGGATTGGTGTGTTGGTTTTTTTGTTTTGTTTTTTTTTGTTTGTTTGTTTTCTCAGAAGTGGGTTTTCTAACTCAGGGCAGAAAATTTCCCAACTGTCCTTAAGGGGCTAAAAGCAAATAAATTCAAGGGCAGCTAGTTATATTTGTCAGTCAGCCAACAGAACATCTACAGCTATTTCAAAGTCTGGGAAATAAGTGCATTTGGGCGATGGGAGGCCAGCTCTTAGAACAGCGTGTTAGACTTCCTCAGTCTTCTGATCCGGATCTGTTCAGACCGCTGTGCATTGACTCAACTCGGTTAATAACAGGTTGGGAGAAACGTTTGACTTGGTGTAAAGTTCATCATCACACTGTGAAACCAACTAAGGAATAATCCAGATTAGGCAGGTGAGGGCAGAATCCTTTCTTTGCTTCCGTTTCCAGGCGAGGGTTATCCGTTGGCCTGTAATGGCAGTCACACTTCAGCGGCAAAACGAGGGAACAATTAAATGACCATTTGTGTTGTGCGAAACAACAGAAAACAGCTGTACAATGACCAGAGCTCTCAGAAAATTACAGTGGGTGGGTCGGAGCATGGAGCGCTTCCATAGGTCCAGTAACAAAGGGAAGGTTGACTTAAGTGTGGCTGTATGTCCGCGAGAGGGAACCTACGAACTTCCTTTGGAAGCAAATAAAGAAGACGTCAAAGAAGTATTACAGTGGAGAGCTAAAATGGGCTTTTGAGCTGCGGTGTCCAGCCTGAGCCTGTGCAGAGGTGCTCCGCTGTGCTCAAGGGGCTGAGATACACGGTGTGACCACTGTGAACACATCTGTCTGCTGCACACGGGCTCCACCACCAATTTCTTTTCAACATGTGGAAATAACCTGGAAGATCTGGAAGTTAGTTTGTTATCTTTGTCAAAAAGAGGCACTGAAATGTAGATGTGACTAATGCCAATTCTGTCATTGCTGGGCTGAGGTAGAATGACTGAGTAGGTGGGTTTTCATGTAGCTCTTTTTTTTTTTTTTTTTTTTTTTTTCCCTGTGGTTCTGAACGCAGTAGGGCAGGGAAGCGGGGAGCCGAGACTCCTGGGAGGACCTCATCTGAAACGCTGGCTTGCATCCTATTGAACGTTCTACAGATGGTCTCAGCCTGGTTTCTTGACAGTAGATTTTTGGCTCTGGATTTGGAACAGAGGAGGGATGTCATGGGGCAGAGATGAAGGTCAGTGGTTCTGACCGAATCTTGGACCAAAAGGCTGAAATCGCCTGAGGTGGGCGATCTCCTCCCAGGCTATTGGCTCGGTTCACTCGGTGCAGGTGAAGTCCTCCTTTCCAGGACAGCAACGGTCAGGTACCAGCTAACGTGCGCACCGATGCCCGTTTGGAGAGGAGGTTTGGTATCCCACAGCTATGTTGAGCTGCTGTTTCATGTTTTGCTGACCTGATTTTCAGCAAGTCCCATTAGAGGGACTGAACTAATTGGTTCACTTCAAAGTGAATTGTACCCTGAAAAGAAAAGGCCTCGTGGCAGGTGTAAGGGAGCGTGAGGACCAGTAGCCTTTGACCTCTGTGCCTTAATTGGAATTAACAACCAAAATAATGACCCGACTGCCCTGGCCGTGCTGCGGTCCGGTTGGGAACGCTGCTGTCTCGCAGGCTGCCGTCGTGTTTTGGGGAGAAGCACTCAGCCCGTGGTGATGGCAGACAGTGGTGGGTGCCAGAGCTGGGACACGTCAGAGCCACATCCAGTTTGGGGGGAGGACTGGGCTGTTGCTCAGTTGAGAGCAAAGGCTATATTTTTAAAAGGCTGGGGTGTTTTTCTCTCATTTGTGCTCTCCTCCTGCCCTGACTGTCCCCGTCCCTGACGGGGAAGCCTGCCTCGTGTTCTTGTCAGCCGCTGGGTGCCGACGAAGGGGAAGGTGGCACGGAGATGCTGACCTGCCCTGGTGCGGTTTGGCCCCCGGAGGGGGTCTGACCGGCTGCGTGGCTGGGGTGCTGCTGCAGGTGCTGCCCAGGCTTCGCAGTGGCACGAGGGAAAGGTGTATCTTAGTACAGATTGGGAGCTGTTTGTTGCCTTTGTACCATCTGTGTATCTCGGTAAGGTCTGGGCGTGCTTCAGCACGTGCCTCTGCCCCAGCCTGGGGGACCAGGAGGCAGTTGGGGCCGCTGTAGGAGCACAGCGCTGCTGTGCCCTGAACTCCCGCGAACGGCACTGAAGACGCGTTCCTGTGAAAACAGACAGCGAGGGTTGTCTGCCTCAAGCTGCAGGCGGGTCGAGACAAATCCCTGCTTGGCATGGGGTTAATACAGCTGCTCCCCAACAGTGGGAATCTTCACTGGTGGCGCTGACTTCTGAGCGAGTACGCTGACAACTGTCCCTTTTTCCTGGCAGATGCAGGAGTGATTGAGAGAGAGGAGAACTTGCATTCTCAGAAAGACGCTGTTGTCCAGGAACCGATGGTAAGTACTGCTGTTATCTGGATGCAGCCCTGTCTCTGCACGAGAATCCAGCTGTCCCATTTAAGTCAGTCCTTTCCCAGAAGTTTCCATGACATGCAACTCCAAACTTCTTGGTTCTGGAGGGATTCAGAGGGATAACGAAGACTGGGGGTTTTTGGTTTTAGGACCATTAACATGCTTGGAGAGAGGTGGCAACTGAAGTGCTACAAGCCAGCACTTCGTGCTTGCCGGTGAAGGCAGCAAGCCTTCTGTCTCCCAAGGGGATATCCTGCCTGGGATTCACAAGAGGCTTTTCTTGCCCAGATGCCAGATGATGCTGCAGATCCAGCCCAGGATCCCAATAACCAAGGTGAGGATGAATTTGAGGAAGCTGAGCTGGAGAGACCTGACTTTGAAGAGAAGGTGGGAGGTTTGGAGAAGTTCAAGGAGCCCAGCGTGAAAGAAGAGTCTAAGGAGAAGCCACTGAAGGTGACTGACATGAGGGCAACCAGGGAGAGATCCCCAGCTATGAATGGGGGGAGGCAGAGAGCTTAAGGCCTCAAAGGAAAGCATCGTGTTCCTTGATGGATCCATAATCCCACTGCAAGGATATAGCAGGCAGGAGGAACCTCCTTCTGAGTGAGAATCGGTGGGTCGGTCAGTACCAGGACTTGTTCTGGCCCTGTCCTCTCTGCTTGTTGAAGCCAACCCTGGCTCTTGCAGCACCCGTGTGGCTGGAGAGACCCCGCAGAGGAGATGGTTCACTCCACAGCTATTACTGCGGAGGCGCTGTGTCTTTTCAAGCACCTGAAAGACCACAACCAGAGACGATAATACGGGCTGTGGTGGGTGCAGCCATGGCTGTTCCTGGGGTGGGCACGCAGCAGGCTCTTGGCAGCAGCGACAACACGCGAGAGCTCTGCCTCCGCGTTTGCCTGCTTGCAGATGGAATCCATTTATTTTGCCAAGTGCTTCTTGCCGGCTGAAGCCAGGCTCTGCATCAGGGAAGCGTTGGCTTGTTTTGACCAGCAGCTGAGCGTTGCTTGTTTTAAAAAGAAGTCTTTTATCTGTCAGGCTCTACAATCATGATTTAATAGTGAGGTTTTAATAAAAAAAAATAAAAAAAATAAAATGTTCCAGGCCAATGAAATCAAACCAGAAAGAGAGCAACATCTCCTCCTTAAGACTGGTGAAAATGTGGAAAGAATTAGTGACATAAAATCATAGAATCATTATGGTTGGAAGAGACCTTCAAGATCATAGAGTCCAACCGTTAACCCAGCGCTGCCAAGTTACCCCTAAACCATGTCCCTCAGCACTACATCTACATGTCTTTTAAATCCCCCCAGGGACAGTGCCTCCACCGCTACCCGGGGCAGCCTGTTCCAACGCCTGACAACCCTCACATAAATACCTGACGTCCAGATGGGGCTGTGCTGTGCTCCTGAAGCTCTACCCCATGTCACGTGTAGGTTCCCTGCAGTCCTGGGACTTGACACACCAGCAGCATGTGTAAGGTCCCTGGCCCTGGGACCTTCCTGCTGCAGGAGAGGCTTCTCCCTCCCTAGTGGAAGGAGCTGGGCAGGTGCTGCCAGCAGGTGGGAAGAGAGACTGGATGGAGAAAGCACAAATGGAGTTGGGGTTGCCTCATTGTCTCTCTGCTGCTCCCTGATCTGTAGCCCTGTCTCCCAGTCCTGGGGCTGTAACGCGGGGGCTGTAACGCGAGGGCTGTATCCCTGGCAGGGAATGGAAGTAGGTTGGGGCACTGTCAACGGCGTCTGACTTTCTGTATTTTTCAGGACGCTGGCAGACCTGCCAAGCCCAGGGAAGACCCAATGGATGACTATCAAGAAGATCAGGAGCAAGAAATTGTACGACACCAAGGTTCTTCCTCTTTCTCTCTCTGGCGTGGCTGTCACCTGGGGGTGTCGGTAGCCGGGAGCCGAGGCTGACTCGGCTTTTAGGAAACCAGATGTGAGCACTGACTTCAGTTGTGTCTCTGCCTGCTCCATGAGGTGGGTCTCCAGAGCAAACCTGGAGCCCACTTACCTCTGCTCCCTTTTGCAGGTGCTCAGAGTACCCTTTCTGCTCTGTCTCCCCTCCTCACTTCTTTCCGCGTCAATCTGCAGCCCTTGAGCTGTGAGACGCTTACCAAGCAGCAGCTGGGCTGAATTACAAGCCGTGCCGGCGCAGTTCGGCGAGATCAATGTGTGCCTCTCCGAGCCTCGCCCGGGGTTTATTCCCATGGTGAGAAATTCCCTGGGAGCTCTGTAGTCTGCCGCTGCGCAGGTCCTACTGGGTCTAGCCTGTGCCTGTGGAAGACCTGGGGAGATCTACACCTGTGCTTTGAGGGGGGTCATTGGGTTGCAGCCAGCAAGTGGAACAAAAGTATGGGTGGCAGAAGAATGTGACCTCCCACTCCGGAGGTAATTGTGGGAGGTGGCGCCTTGGTTGGGCCACAGTCGCCGGGAAGCAACTGCTCCTCTGTTTGGCTGAAAACGGGTATAATTGCTGTGTCTCAGAGCCTCAGGACTACTGTAGTCAGTGAGGAGTTGGCATTCCTCTAGGAGAAAGATTGGAGGCCACCAAAGATTGAGAGCATGAGTACTAGAGAGGATCACCCTGGTGCCTTCTGGCTCACGTAGATAGAAATGAAGGATCCTCTCCCAGTTTTGTTCATCCTCCCCTCACCCTTTGTGAGCGCGCTGCCTTTTCCCGCAGTTCCGACGCGATTGCGGAGGAATCGAGGGTCTGGGCCGCCTGCTGGGGATGATGGGGGTGGGGAAGTAAGGGGTGGGCAGAGCACAGTCCTGTCGGGGCTGTCCTTGCCCTGTGTGCGGAACCCCGGCTTGTGCGCTGCACGGTTGGACCTGAAGGCACCCGCGGAGGCCGCGCTGGCTGCTGCACCTCATGGGTGGGATTTGTTACACCGTTCTAAACGTGGTGGGCGTAGGGTATTTTCTTCTACTCCTGCAGCACTGGCAACAGGCTGAGGGGGTTAAAATTGCATTGTAATGCCAGGATATTAAATATGCTTAAAATGAACAGGCTGATCGTGGCAACACAGGCTTCTTACCTCTGTGTCTTGGCTAAGTGGCTTGCTAATGACACCGAAAGGTCCCTGGCAAAGATGGATTCTTCCCTGGTTTCCTGAGTTTCCCAAGCTGGGCTGGTATGGTAGACAGCTATACTCGGAAGCAGCATGGTCTCCTTTTCCACACCTTGCTGATTTTTTTTTTTTTTTAATTTTTTTTCCTTCCTGGCTGTTCCCTCTGCACCCAGGAGGATCATGGAGGTGAGGTGGATGACAATGATGACCTGGAGCTTGTCCAAGACCAGAAGGACCGTGCAGGCATACAGGGAGCTGACGGCAAGAAGGATGACTACTACTGAAAGATGCTGAAGGAAAATGGAATACGCTAGGAATGAGGGGACGGGAACTCCTCCCGGGAACTGGCTCCTGTATTAAACACTGCCCAGAAGAGACAAAGGCAGGAGGAGATAACTGTCTTCACAGGCACTGAGCAGGGCGCTTGCAGATGTGCGTTACATCTACGTGTGTGGGGCCATTGCTGCCTCTCCGGTCAATAGCATGGAAGTGCCCTCAGACTGTAGGAACGATTTTATCCTGCCGCTTCTCTTAGAAGCACTTCTTGACTTACTGTGTTCTCCACCTTCTTGTTTTCCCTATCCCCTCCCAAGCTGGAGGGTTTTTGTTTGTTTGTTTGGTTGGGTTTTTTTTGTTTTTGTTTGTTTGTTTTTTGTTTTTTGTTTTTTTGTTTTGTTTTTTTTTTAAACTCCCTGGGCAGCGGAGGGTTGCCTGAACCGGTGCCTGGACTTACTCGACTGATTGCTAATACAAAGGAATCTGTCTTCATAAAATATTTTGCCCGGTAGTGTTTCTTTAAACCATCCTTTGCTCCCGTCAGAGTAAGGTGGAGAGGAAGCTGGCCTGCTTGTCCTCTGGGGTAGCGTAAGGGGGATAGCTAACCGTGAGCACCACCAGAAATGACCAGTGTGTGTGTGCGTGTGTGTACATGAAGGACTGGATGCTCTCCCTGGTGCAGACCCTTCCCAGTGACTCAGAGTAGAACCCTGTAGAGCTGTCTGTTCCGTGGCTTTGAGCTGTGACTGTCCTGCTGGGCTTGGAGCTTCCCCATCTAATGCTGGGCGTCTTGTCGTGGCACTGCTGCTGCACGCTGGGTTCCTGGAGGTGCGGGGGCTGGCTTGAGCCAAGCCAGGCTCCTCTGCGATGGTGGCAGTGCCTGCCACACAAAGAAGCACCTGCAGCCCTGCAGAAACCTCCGCAGGTCACTAGCGGTGAATGAAGCACTTTGTGGCACAGCTGCCAGTCCCTCCGATGGGATATTCTTTTTTACTTCGTGTAGCATTTTGGTGGTGTGGGTGCCCCCAGTGGGACGTGAAGAGAGTCTGGGAAGGGTCAGCCTATCTATCCACTCCTTACAGTTGTCAAACGCAAGCAGCAGGATGGGAGCAGACATCCGTTTCTGGGATGGGTGAGTTTGCTCAAACCTTACTCCTGTTCATGCTGCAGCAGAGCTGCTCCTGCCCTGTCCTTCCCTCCTCCGACAGAGGGTGCGGGAGCGTGGCCCAGCCTGCAGCTGCCTCTGGGACCTAGAACCTCCTCCCTCCTTGTCTTCCTCACGTACACTCAGCTTTTGGCACTTCCCTAGCTGCCCTGGGCGGTTCAGGACCCCCAAACAAGCATGAAGGCTTGCGAAGGATGAAATTTGGTGCGTGGGAGAGAAGGGGGGAAAAAAAAAAAAAAAAGGAAGGAAGAGTATTCACAATGGTAGATATAACAGACTACTTGGAGCCCGACTAATGCAATTTCATCCTGTTCAGCTTCTTTCCAGTCTCCCAACATTTGACAGGGAGCTAAGATGAATTTTGCTCCTTCGGACAGGTCTGGTTTGTAATCAGCAAGTTGGGTATTTCCAGCGTTCTGTTGATTCACTAGATTGAAATCTGCGATGCTTTACTTGGTTCTCCAAAACACATCTATGCCTGACCTCAGATCGAAAGAAGGGATGGGTCCCTGGAATTTACAACGGAGGCAGCTGAAAGGAGAGCGGGTTTCATCGTTTCCCAAAGCCTGGGACCTGGTTTGGCCGTAGGAATGGGGCAGAGCTGTCGCATCTCCCACCCTGTGCGAGACCCACGCGTCCGAGCTGTCTCCTGCTTCCTCGTGACCGTGTGAGGAGTCCTGGACTCTGGGACCTCGCTCATCAAACGCGGCTTGTGGCTGAGTGTCGTGACCTGATAAAAGATCAGAGGAGAGATCTTTGTTCCCTACTTGAATTAGTTAAGCTTTTTTTTTTTTTTAATCCCTTGTTTTGAGGTATATTTTGTAAGCACTTTTAGACACTTGGAAAAACAATATTTATCTCCCAATAAGCTTGGGCTCTTTCATTCAGACAGTATTGATTTATTATTTTTTTTCTTCCACTGTTTCAAATGGAGCTTGAAATTAACATGTCATAGGACTTTTTGGTTCTTTGTTTTTATTCTGCTTGTGTTTCTTACCAGCACAATCAGGTGTGGAAGCCGAACTCTGGGGCAGATTGGAGGAGTGAGTGTGGTTGGCGCTCCGCTTGCTGCGTGTGGGAGCAACGAGACCTCTGCGTTCCCAGCTGCTGCCCTTCCTAGAGCTGCAGCACCAGGCCAGCGGGGTGGCACGGCTGGTTATCGCAGAGAATCACGTTGTTAGGACCTCGCAGACCTGGTCTGCTGCTTGCTGCAACTGGGGAGGATGTCACTGTGCACCGAGACCGTGAAGAGCCTCATTGCAACAGTTTTGAACTCTGTGTTCCAAAACCATGCGAGAACACAGAACTCCTCACAAGTGAATCCTGATGGTACTCGCTTCTGGGAGGACATGGGTTGAGAGAGCTCCTGGCTACGGCGTTGTGCCTGCAGCCGTGTCCTAGGCACCGTATCTCAGCCGAGCTACAAAATTCGAAGGCAGAGCACCCGCAGCCGCAGTCAGTGCAGAGCCACCGTCAGCAGCAGTCCAGCTGCAACCCACCACTTCGGATGAGAAGAGCTTCCTCAGCCCCGGAAAAGAGCATTCAGCGTGCGGAGCATTCTCTCTATACTGCTTGTCTGTCTTTTTTTTTTTTTTTTTCCTCCCAGCTTTCTCCTGGATCAGAAATCCAGGAGTGGCTCAGCTCCCATTAAATTAGGCTATTTCATTCGGGGGCTTCAGCAAAACCCCGATTTATAAATAATGTTCTGATCCTTCTCTTTTCTATTGCTCCCTGGGACAGCCTGCTCTAGGCGCAGAGGTATCCAAGCCTCAGCGTGCGCACGGATCTCCAGAGAAGACAAATGCTGTTCTAGGGGCTCTGTACCCCTCGTGCTACTTGGGATCTTTGTGCAGAATAAGCAAAGGTGTCGGAGGCAGAACAGCAGCCGGAGGCTGTTCCAGGGAGCCCAGGGAAAGGTCTGTCAGCCAAGTGCCATAGCCGCTCGTGCAGCCCACCGAGGAGCTCACTGCAAAACCATAACGGGGTTTAAGATATCCAAAACGACTTGAAACGGTTAATGCTGCTTTAGTGCTTTCTATTACCAACCTTGCTGTGTGATGCAGTACTTCTCAGCCTCCACCGTCCGCTATAAATAGCGCATTCAGAATAGATGAGCCGGAGTTGCGGTTACCGGTTCGGATGCATCCTGATCAAAAACGCCTCCGGCTCTCGGCGGGGCTGGTCAGATGTCGTGGTTTCACAGGTCATCAATGACCAACACAGTCAGTGGCACGAGCCGCAGACCTGTGTGGCCGGGCTTGCCCCAGTGAGATGCGTAGTACAGCTCTCCTCCTGCTGGATTTCATTCCCCCCTCTCCCGTGCCTCTCTCAGCCCGTGACTGTCAGAGGACGTTAAGTTCAGACCTTACTGGAAGTGAATCAAGTGCTGGAAATAGAACCCCGGTGGGGGTGAGGCCGCGTGCTGATTCGGAGAGGCTGCGGGAGCTATCTAAATTAGGAGGCAAATTCTCTGCTTTTGCACGTCTGGGATGAGTAATCCTCAAAGTTATGACTTGGAGGGAGCTGTAGCAGCTCAGCCCTAAATGTAAAGCTCCCTGCTAGGAGAATGCTTTAGCAACCATATGTCGCACGCTGCCCTTAGCTGAGAGCAAAGCGTCTCTGCTCTAGGGATTGTCTGCCCCGGCTGTATCTAAGACTAAAATTAGCAGAGCGTTCCATAAATTGTTCGCTGGGGGTGGTTAGCGCTTCCTTGTGTGGCCTACAGCAAGCTGCCCCCGTTTTAATACTGGTTCGCTGTTTCCTCTACCAGGAGGTGAAACAGGAGCCAATAAGCCCAGTGGAGGAGAAGCAGAAAGGCAGAAAACCCGTGGTGTTGGCTCTGCCTGAAGGCCTATAAAGCAATATGGGATGTTACCGATTTTGATGTGCTGCCTGGGGGTTCGCTGCCTAAAGCAAACAATAGTGTTTTGCCTGAGTGGCGAACTGGTGGAGCGATACGCGTGAGAAGCCCAGGCTGAGATTTCCTGCAGACCGGGGCACAGAAGAAGGTCTTAGGAAACAGCCGGATTCCTGAGAGAGCGAACAATGAGACAGAGCATCCGTGTGAAGCCAGTGCTGGCAGGCTGAGCCGCCCAAAGCACGTGTTTTTCCCTGTCTCTCGCATCAATAATTGTCTTTTGCTTAGAGACGCAGTGGAAGGCCAAAGGACGCGGCGCGGGATGAGGTGTTGTTACAACTGCTTTGATGGGTTGCTCTTCATTTTCCTTTGGACTCCGGCACGATGGTGTGGATTAGGTTTCTGTAAACAAATATATTTCTGGGGTTCACGTGATGTCAAAGTATGAAGTGGTTTGGCCACGTCGTCAGCCAGATGATGAGAATTAACGGTACATTCCGTGCCCTTACAAATAAAGTCATGGATGAGGAAAACATATGCCTATCAATTAGTTAAATGAAATCCCTGTTTGATGAAGCCTACTTCTCTGTAATCTACGTCTTACTTGGAAACCTGCTTAGGATTATTAGGCTCGTTCCATTTACATGGCATTTTTTAGTGGTTAAAATGTGACAATCTAATAGGAGTTTAATGAGATGTTTTCTCTAAGACATCCAAAATAGTTGGAGGAGAAAATGCCCGAAACCCTTGCGGAGTGTAGGAGCGAACTCTGCACATGCCCAAACCAAGAACGTTCTCTCATTTCTAGTTGAATATATGACTTGCTTAAGCGTAACAGTTGTTTCTAAGGATGACTATTGTTCGTATTCTATATAGTCTGACTGAGACTGGCTGTTGTGCAATTTAGGGATTAAATATGAGTCTAACCTAGACTGCCAGGGAAGGACCATCCTCCAGCGCGCCTTCCTTCGTTGCACCTTGCAACAACGTATGTCTCTTCACCTCAACCCACGTCTCTCAGTGCCATTTTACACGTGACCACCTGCCAATTTTGCTGAACGCTGTGCTGCGTTGGTGTTAGAGAATATCCATGTACGTGGAAAAGATGAGCTGGATGTAAGTATCACTGATGGGGGTTGGGGTGTTCTGCATCCTTATCTTCATGTGCCTGAAGAAAATCTGGGAATCGAAGCAGTATGTGTTTATCCAGATGTCTTGTTATAAAGAGGATTGTGGGGCTCCAGTACAGGGGTACACCTATAAGACAAAAGGTCTGAGGATGACAGTGATGGCACATGGTATGCTCTCGTGATCATTTAGGTCGGTTCACTGTTCTGTTCAACAACAAACCTGTTCCAGCCTACAATCACAGAACCAGTTATTCTGATCGTGATATGTAAACAGCTAAATGGAAGCCAGTGTGCGGGTATGCCGCTGCCTTCCGCAAGTCAGGTTTGGGACTCGAACCCAAAGGCATAATCTATTCCAATTCCTGGTAATTTTGGCTGTCGGACTGGGAAGGACATTTGAGGAGGCTTCCACAGCTTTCCATGAAATGAGGTATCTCTGCTCAGCTTGGGGGTTTTTCCCCTCTTCTACAGCTTGAAATGCAAGTATGGAACTAAGTCCGGGGCCAAGTGATGTGGCACGTGCGATCAGGTGCCTTTGCTGCTGTGCCAAGCGTTTTCCTTTCCTGTACCAAATGCCAGACCCTTCTGTTGGATCTCCCAACAGAAGAACTCAAATCAAAGCATTGCAAATTATAAGCAGCATTAGAGACTGGTGTCGGGTCTCTTCCCTGATCACTGAAACAATGACAGCTCTGGGGCGCAATCCGCTCTGAGCAGTAGTTAGGAGAACTGCACAAAATTTAAGGAGGCAAAACTTGCTTGGTTTGGCTCCAGCCGTCTCCTGAACACCCACACGTTTCTCAGGAAGGGCTGTCAGACCTTCAGTTCTGCATCCTAGCTGGAACTTCCACAGGTAAGTTTGCCTCCGCCACCAAGAAGTGCCTTCAGCAGCGCAGCGCCTCCTGTTGTTCTGCGACACCCAAGGGTTTTCCGAGGAGAACAGCCATTACTACAACTTTAGCATCCTTTTCTATGCCGATCCTAGTCTTTCCATTGATTCCTGTTGATACCTCTGGGTATCAAAAGAGATTTCTAGCAACTTTCTATGGGCTGGCAGGCACCCTACTCCCCAGCATTAAGTTTGGTTAAAAACTAGATGTGGAAATAAGTTATGAGAGAATACTTGGTATTGTTAAATTATGTTTAAAGATTTCCTTAAGGAACCATATACTTTAAGGTGGCAAGTCTGTCAGACAGGAACAGGTCCTGAGACGAGACCATTTGGTCACGTTGATGTTCAATGCATCAGAAAACAAAACTATTTAAACAAGTTCCACATTGCTGCAAATTATACTTTGTATATATACAAGCAACACCTTTGATGAAGCCCAAAGTGTATGATTTGTGTTAGCTTTTTTGTTTAGGCTATGAAATAAAAACAGGCTTCAGAATCTTATTTTTGTTATATTTTAAACTTCTTATATAAGACAATAAACACTTTTAAAGAAAACTTACATAGTAATCTGTAGATCTTGTATTTCCAAATAGGTAGCACAGTGATGAAAAACGACACTGCTGTGTTTAGGCACATTTCTGTTTCTTTTCTTTTTTAACCATATAACACGCTAATTGTTCTACTTTACAAGTTAAATCTAGACAAAAGATTATGTTCTGCTATAAAAACCGGAACAGGACACTACGTAAAATCTGATCACAACACAAACAGAAAACTCCACGACTTTTTGTGTGGAATGAAATCTGCCACTCGGAAAAGACGGGACGTAAAGCAGCTTTTACCAATTTAACTCCTCAAAGAATCTTCAAACATTGCTTAGGTTAAGTATGTATTTGTATTACTGTTTCATCAGGGATCTTTTGTTTCCACATTTAGACTAGTCTATAGGGTAAATCTTTCCAGGTCGCTCAGAAAGCGTTATGGTGCAATGCCGGGCTCGAGCGCTGCTCCCTCTCCTTCAGCCCTCCTCTGTGCTGTCACAGCTGGCTCCAGGTCAGATGGATGGGTGGTGCGTTGGTCCTGCTGCGGAGAGGGGGAAAGGGCATTTCTTAGAAAACAGGAGTGAGAGGAGTATCTTTTTTCCTTTGGTTTCGCAAAGTAGTGTGCGCTGAAGACCCGCAGCTTCCTCACTGCTCTGGGCTGGTCTCCTGGGGGGCTCAGGCATTGCATCCCTGCCGTGTTTCCCTGAATTCCCGGTCCCGAGGGGTTACAGCAGCCTGGGTCTGCAAACATAACCATTAAAATAATAAAAATAATCCACGTAACCCCCATTTCTTTGAACAGGGTCCGCTTCAGCTGAAGGGCAACTCTCTTAACTTTCCCTGGACCGAAGCTCTGCGGGTGTGAGACCCCCTCCGGTGGGTGTGAGACCCCCACCGCTGTGACCGGTGCCCGGCCCCGCGTTCTCCCGATCTCCCGGGGGACGGGGCTGCCCGGAGCACCGGGAAGCGGGGGCGAGGGATGCTGAGCCGACCCCCTGCCGGTCCTCACCCCCCCCTCCCCCTCACCCCCCCCCGCAGGCCAGGCACGGCGTGTTCGGGACCGGTGCGGGTCCTGCGAGCGCTGCCCGCGGCGGCGGGTGCTCCGCAGCCCGGCGAGAGTTAACGGCGGAGCCGCCTCTCCATTGGCGGCCGACGGAGCGGCTGCGGAACCGGCGCTGCTCCCCGGCGCAGCCCTCCGCCGCGCACCGGCGGCCGGGCTCCATGCGGCGGCGGCGGCGGCCGGCATGCCCAGCCTGCTGCCGCCCTTCCTCGCCCTGCTCTGCTTCGGGGCGACCGCCCTGAGGGCGCCGCTCGCCGCCGCCGCCGCGGAGCCGGTTCGGCGGGCGGAGGATCCGCCGTGGTGCCCCTACAAGGTGGGGGGCGAGGGGGCGGCGGGGGGGCGGCTCTGCTTCCGTCCGCCGGCCCGTGGCTTCCAGTGCTCGGCTCGGGCTTGCCGCGCCCACCGCTCGCCCGGCGGCGCCTTGGTGGCCAACGTGCTGGCCAACGGCAGCGTGCTGCTGCAGTGGGGGCCGCCGCGCCCCGCCGCCGGCCTGCGCGGCTTCGCCCTCAACTGCTCCTGGGACGGGACCTACACCCGCTTCCCCTGCGACAGCGTGGAGCTGGGCGCCGCCTGTCGCGACTACCTGCTGCCGGAGGCGCACGGCAGCGTGCGATACCGCCTCTGCCTCCAGCCCCGCTACGCCCCGCCGCGCCCCGCGCCGCCCGCCCAGTGCGTGGAGTTCCGCGTGGAGCCGGCGGCCATGCGGGATATCGTCGTCGCCATGACGGCCGTGGGGGGCTCCATCTGCGTCATGCTCGTCTTCATCTGCCTCCTGGTGGCCTACATCACCGAGAACCTCATGAGCCCGACCCTCGCCCCCGCCGCCGCCGCCGCCGCCGCCGCCCCGCGTCGCGCCTGACCCCGCAGCGGCGGCTCTCCCGCATCACCCGCCGGAGCGCTCCGGGGCGGCCGCCGCTTCGCTCCGGCTCTTCCAGGGCGAGGGAGCGGGGATGGGGAGGGGAGGGGGGGGGGGGGGAGAGGTTCTTCCCTTCTCGGCAACAATTTATGGCCGGGGCCTCGTCGGAAGCCGTTGGGTGGCTCGGGGTTTGTTTTTTCCCAAACTTGCAGGGTTTGGGTTTGGGTTTGGTTTGTTTGTTTCCCCCCCCCCCCCCCCCCCCCCCTCAGCGTTTGGAGCTCTGCTTCCTCCCGGGGCGGGTTTCCAGCCCCAGCCGTACGTGGTTACTCATGGGATCTCAGTGGATTTAAAGTAAATAATGGCAAAGGTCCACAAGTGCCGGGAAAATGTCTAAAATGTCTGTTTTATTTAAAGCAAGCGACAGATCTTGCAGAGGGCCTGGTCGAGAAGACTCTCCAGAACACCCTTATTTTAAGCCTAAATCCCCTCGCTCGTAGACGCGTGCTTGGATTTTTAGGATCCGGAGGGGGAATGTTGTTTAAAGTGTGGGAGAACAGACGGGTGGAATCACAAAACCCACTGCTAAGTGTGTGCTGGATCCAAAGCCCACCTAAATCTCGTGACTTACGTGGGTTTTGTATCGTGCCTTATGCTGTTCGCGAGTTCTGGGACCTGGACTGGCCACTGTCCCCAACAAGAGGGCTTCTCTGGTCGGCTCGAGCGACCGTCAACAGCCGACACCGACTAAACCCACTTTTCTCCCTTTAGAACTGCCGTAGCGGTGGTTTCCACAAAGAGCAACGCTAAAGGGACAAATTCAGTATGAAAATTCCATTTTGTTGTGCAAGTGTGAACCGCTCCTTAAATTATAAGTACAGTGTAAACGAGCACCGTCACTGCCCTCTGGAATCCCATCTTTTAGGAACGCCGTGCACAGCCACACTAAGGTAAAAGCGTCTTAAACACGGAACTCACTAATGTTGTAGCCGAGTGTTTTGGGTGTCGGAACACTCCTTGGTAACTCCTCACTCAGTGCTGTAGTCAGTAAGGTTTTAGCCATATTCTAGTATTCTATTGTGCCTTAGTGCTGAGAATTTGTCCCATTTCTATTGGTATCTCTGTTCTTGTAGTCTTCACAGACAACTGTACCTCCCCCGGTGTTTTTGTCTCGGAAACTGGTGGTTGTTGGTTGGTTTGTTCAGTTGTTTGGGTGTTTTTTGTTTTGTTTTTTTTTTTTTTTTAAAACAATCTTAGGCTGCTCATTACTTGAACTTTAATATATACACAAAATAGTCAGTACCATCCGAGAGGTATTTATTTAGGGAGGTAGTTTTTATTTAGTGTTGTTTGTATGTAGTTGACCGCTGTAACAGAAAATGACTTTGTATCACTTAAACTGAGCACCTGAAGTAGGGGAACAGCTCTTCTGTAAAGGGGTATTGCTGTTAAAATACACCCCTTTCCTCTGTGGTCTGTTTGTGTAAATGTTTATCACTGGTGAATGACCCCTGTGCTTTTCCTTGTGAAAGTAGTTTGTGAAGTATAAACTTGCTAGTAGAAGGTGAATATAGAAAGTATATGGAATCCTTAATAAAAATGCGGTACTTGTACTGATCATAATCCCTTCAATAATTTGAGAGAAACGGAAGGTCTGTATTTCATCAGGCAGAAATAGCTTTTATTTGTTTGTTGTTCTTGCTTTGTTTCCTTCCTCACACGCAGCTGACTCTAAATGTAGCGGTGTTCTCTGTTCATGAACTCGGCTGTGTACTTGATTTGAGCAGCCTGACGGTATCCGGCATCGCAGGAACGGAAAGATGGTGTCATTCATTGATATTGAAGGACGATGTCGTAATTTTTCTTCTTTATCCCTAAGGAGATCGACTGCTCGAAGGAAAAGCAATCCGTTTTTAAGAACATTAAGACAAATTGTACCTCGTGGTTTAGTTCAGTGAATTTAAACACAGAGTAAATTAGGGTCAAAGGCCTTCTAAAGGTTTCAAGTCAGTCTTTCCTGTAGCCAGTTCTGCACAGGACTATTAGCGTGGCACTGATTTTGTATATCTCTGTCAGCTTCTGTCAACCAGTGTTACAGTTTTGTTCTTCATCTTGTTGTAAATTGCCAGATGTGAAGATTAAATGTGTAAATAATGAGCCTTGTACCACCTTGGCGTTGACCTTAATAAATTAAGAGAATAATGAAAAGAAATGAAAACATCACAACTAGGTAATGGTTCAGCATCTTGTTTGACTCAAAGTGAGCAAATCTGCCAGAAGACTGCTCAAAATGATATTCCAGTGCCTGCTGTAAAATACTGACAACATTAATGGGGAAATGAAAAGAGATTTATCCTCTGAATACTTGATTTTGGTTTACTAGAGGTTTAGACTAAAGGATCACAGGGTGATCACAGGGCACCTGGGCCAAGGAGCTCATGGTCTGTGTGTCCAACGGCAGGGGGAAGAGAGGCGCAATACTCCAGGTGATCACTGCGGTCCTTCAGATCGAGGAAGCCAGTTGGGAAATTGTGTATGAAAACTCACAGAGCCAAACCCATTGATGACAGTAGCCACGTGTCTTTGGTTTTGAATATAAACGATCCCTATTTGACCTTCGAACGAGCTGCCCTTCGCTCCTGAATCCATCTTTGTTTACCAATTCAGTGTTCATTGTGGTAACACGGATGTAGGTCGGAGGAACCTGAGCACCAAATTTAATTTGCAGTTTTGTATGTGACTATCTTCAGTGAGACACCTCTGCAGGTATTGATAGGATACAGTTACCTGCTAAACCAGCACCTAGTAGATACTATAGAGACGTTATTTGTAGTCATCTCACATCTTCATGCATCCGTCTCTGTGGATTGCATTGCAGCAGTGTGCTGGGCAGAGGACAGACAAGAGCAAAATGTGTAGACCAAGAATATAAATCCTGATGGAGGCACTTCTGTAATTCTCTAAAGGATTATTTTTACCAGTGTTTTCCTTTCTATGCGTTATAAACGGGACGTGGGAAACAATATCTCATAGTTTCTCATTCATTTTCAGTGGATTAAGTTTTAATTGGACGCATCTTGGTGTCTGGAAGAGAAAATCAGAGTATTCCCTATTTCATTTCATGTGACGTTATGCAACACATCTGCCGACCCATTGATGACGTGTTTTTCTTTCCTCCATCACGAGTATAGACATTTCTTTTTGTCAATAATGAGGAAAATGACGTGTACATAGACTTGATGTTAATTTGACCCCCACAAGCCTTTGTGAGACTGCAGAGTTGAAGAAAGCTTCATCCAGTATTTGCAGCAAGTCCCAAAAATGCAGAGTACCTTGCAGAGTTACAATCAATCCTGGCCTGTCCGGGCAGCAATAAAGAAGTGGCAGTACGCTGATTTATAACTGCCAAGAAGCTGCTGTTATGCTCCTAATGCTTTGGGGGAAAGTGGAAATAGCTTCTAAGGCAACTACTGATTCTCCGTATTACTATACAAGTACCTGGGTGTTAAAAATCCATATACCTTAGGTGGTATATGGTCCTGTGTCTACCTGGTAATTTCCAGTACAAATATCAAGCCATATTCATTTCTGCAGAAGTTAAAATGGAGAATGATACACTCATTAACAAGCTGCTTCCCCCCCCTCGCCCCCCCTTGCCCTGTGCTAAATGCGAGGAAAACAACTGCTTAAATGTGAGCAGCTCCAGCTCAGCCTGACCCCGACTTTGAATCTTCTGGAGGAAACAGTCTGTGCCTCTGGCAAAGAATCTTTCTTAATTCCATTATGATATTTTTTGTGGTACATAAAAGGAAAGGCTGCTCGGCTTTATTTGGAGGTGCAAGTGAAAGCCGGTATTTTGCTTCCATGGAGACCTGGAGTTGCAGTCTTACAAGACTGCAAACTGCTGCTCTGTTTCACCAGTATGTTCCAAAAGAGAGGCGAGATGCAGAAATTTTCATATCACAATGTTTGGCTTGTCATTGAAAATTCACTGGCGGTATTTGCAGCCTGCTTGGCCGAGGTGTAAATGATGGCACAGTGCGGCACAGTATTTATACAACGTGCCAAGAGAACCCCTCCAAAAGCGATTTTGGTGGAAGACTTTTCCAGAGGAGACCTCTGGGCATTGACCCATAAGACCCTTTGTAAAAGCAGACATAAACGTTCGGACAATTCTTTCTTTAACCAGATATCCCAGAACTACCAGATGGTTTGCGGGGTGCCTTCGCTGGGTAAGAAGTATCAAAAGAGCGGACATTGCCACAGCAGGAATGGCTGAGGGCAGACCCACGGCAAGAGGTTTTTGCAGAAAGGGCTGAGCAGAAAGACAGACATGGGCGGACTATGCTGGAGAGCAGCGAAGGAAAAGACGGAAAAATACATTTTGCCGGAGGGAGGGAGGGAGGGAGGGAGGCGCTAAGGAAAGAAGAGGAGAAAGGCTCTTCTTGGGAAGCGCTGAGGAGAGAGAGGGGACACATTTGGGTGGGAAATGCTGGGTGAAGGTGGCTGAAGGGCTTCATCTGCACGTGCCGGGGCGACATAGGAGGTGGGAAGATCTGAGAAGGGAGCGGTTTGCCGTGATGGCTGAGAGAGGAAGACTTTGTCAGGAAATCTGAGGGAATAGTGAGGAAAGTTATTATTTATTTTTATGGGAAATGGTAGAGAAGAGTGGGAGAGGTTCTACCAGGAGGGTGAGGCTTTTGTGCGAGGTGCCGAGAGGAGAGCGATGGGCTGTGTGAGCGGGTGCTGAAGGTGCTGAGAGACAGGAAAAGGCTGGAAGGGCTGAGGGGAGGGAGAGGGAAACGATTTGTCGGGAAGCACTGGATGTGTGAGGGAGGAGATGTTTTTGTAGGGAAATGTCAAGGGGTAGTGGGGAAAGGCTTTCTGAGGAAAGCGCCGCAGGGAAAAGGCTTTTGTGCGAAGCGCAGGGGGATGGAGGAAAGAATTAGCTGGGAAGCACTGAAGGGAAAGAGGTGAAGGATATTTGTGGGAAGTGCTCAGGGGAGAGAAAGGAAAAGCTTTCCTCAGGAAGTGCTGAGGTGAAAGTGGGGAAAGAATTTCTCAGAAAGCACAGAGAGGAAAAAAGTATTAATGGGAGGGCAGAAAGTATTTTGGGGAAGCAGTGAGGAGAGAGAAAGCCCCCCTTCCTGGGCAGGGAGAGTCCTGCCTTGCTGGGTGGAGTACTGTGTCTTTTCGTATATTTGTTTCCTAAATTCTTCTATAGAAGAAGAATTTCGGACATCGAAAAAGATAGAAAACATTCTCACCAAAAATAACATTTGTTTCCTGGTCTCTGGGCCAGTTTTGGTTTTAAGATACTATTTTCCTTTTTGTCTCCTTTGTGTTTCGTTTTTGGTGTCATTTTTTCTGTCATTAGACTTTGTCTTATTTTCCATATTTCCTTTTCTTCTCTAACGTAGCTTCGAGATCTGTGTGAAAACATTCCTGTAGATGGTTTATCTTTTGTGGCTCTTGTTAACGTATGAGAAAAAAATTCCTGAGATACCTTCAGCTGGTTATTTTGAATTATGGCCTGTTATATTCTCCTTCCTTTAATCACTGTATTCCTGCTGCTGTCTTTGAATGTTCAGATTATGAATTTTGTCATTTTTCCATTTCCCCACATCCATGTGGAGGTACTTTGCTCATATATCCTTTGTTGGACCTAGGGGTACTTTTTAAGAGCAAGAAAAGGCACATGAGTACTGGGACCAATATGTAATTATCTCGGGTCTTTGTGTCCCAGATTTCTGCTCTATTGCAATAAAGATTTTCCTGGGATCAACACAGCAGGAGACGGTTATTTTGGTTCTTGCTTTTGGAATATATATGTCCTAAATTCTTCTGCCCTCAGTAATCTCACATTTGCGAGCTTTGTATTTTGAATTGTTAATTCCAGCATACAATAGTATTAGCGGTATATCTGCAGCTTTTGTCTTTGGAGCAAGGTTTCTGCAAATGTTTTTTATAAAATAATTGTGGGCAACTTAAGGAAAAGCTCATTTGCAGATGTCCCATCAGTTATTCTTTTCCTATAAAGATTTTTCATTTTTGTAGAAAAAGTGGAGATTTTTCCAATTTAACTTTTGCTCTTTATTCTTAGTCACTTGGATAGTATTGTTTAGGAATGTGATTGTTATTTGCAGGCAGTATTGACCCTCTCCATCTCATAAAAATTCTTTATTGTCATTCCCTTTAGGGGCCGAAGTCCTACGTAGTTACTTCAGCTCTCACTCTTCTGTTGCCTTCCTGAAATGGAGCTGGACCCATATTCAGTTAAGCTTCCCAAGTACTTTCAGAGTTTCATCTCTCTGATGACCACTTTCTAATGATGTATTTTACTTAATAACGCTTACAGGGTAGGAGTCTCAGTTCCGTCTTAGACCAAATAAATTGTAAACTAATAAATCCTGAAAAGAACTTGAATGAAATAACAGTTAGCTGCACTTTTAACACAGACATCCTTTGTGTTTGGAGTCTACGCACATTCAAATTGGAGTTGGTTTCCTTTGTATTCTGCACTGACAGCAAAATGTTCTTGTGTACTCCAAGAGATGAGCTTCCACCTCACCAACCTGCTAATGTCCTCTCACTGCCCTAAAAGGACCTTCTCTGGAATGAAGGAGGAATCCTTGATGTCCTGCTGAAGCCTTGGTTTCTCCTCTCTCTGAGCTGTCTCATTTCTCAAGCACTGAAGAGTACTGGAGTCAGCCTAAATAGTGCAAGCAAACCAAGGTGCAAAAGCACAGTTATAGGGAAAGGGGAAAAGATGACGAAATACTCAAATGAAAATGGAATTGGTCTGGGCTGAGCAAGGAGTGCCACGATCATGACCTGTGTGCGAGCAAAACAATTCTGAAATCAGTGCATTTTACCAGTCAGGCAGTACATAAATAAATTCTAGTTTGGGCCATTCTTATTTGAACAGTTTTGTGTAAAAGCATGAGAGTTTACACCTAAAATGCAGAATTCCATGATTAAGCAGAACAGAAAGCATATGTCTGCTTCATCTTCGCTACAGAGTGTTCTGGGCACAGACGTGGAGGTGGGGGTCAGACCCTAAAGCGAGTAAATCCTTTTTCTCAGGGGTGGTTCAGCTCTCCATCCACGGCGCAGCTCAGTGGATCACTGCAACGTTTGGCTGCCACCTAGTGCGGAGAAGGAAAACTAGCCAGAAGATTGTGCTTTTCAGGGAAAAAAAAAGCAATTGCTTGAATCACATTCTTCTCAAAACAAACTAATGGAGTATGTGGCTTACATTGCCAGGCAAATGGGAATTATTTGCGAGTGAATTATGGAAATAGGGCCTATTTGGGAAGAAGACGGGAAGACCCAAGGCCTTACCTTGTATATTTGGAGTAATTTCTTTCTGGATGTTGGAAAAATTGCTTGTATATTAAATGAGACAGGGTGGTCTAGCAGCTAAGTTAGGGGACTTGGAGCTGGGGGTGACTGGAATGTATCAGCTCCTGAGGTCACAGGAAATTATTACATTTCTGTCTCTCTGGTTGGCATGTGTAGATGAAACCTAATGGCACACGCGTACGTGTACGTGTGCCTGAGACTCTTCAGAACTACAGAAGTACTAAATAGAGACGCTGCCATTGTCTCTGCTGGAATCTTTTAGCTGTTGTATTTGACTCAAAAAGAGCCACTTGCTTATGCAGTAACAGTACCGGGCCACAGTGAGTTGTGAAAGTGCTGACCTGGATGGGTATGTCATCAGACGTTTTCTACATCTCTATGTTTCTGTTTAATTTACATGAGGGGTGTGAATGTTTATCCGGTTAAATATTGTATATGTGTCCTTGTTTACAGTAAAGGATAGTACAAATCCACAGCATTTAATGGCGGTTAATAGCAAAGCGGGACTTTTCCCTCACCGCTACTCCCCGTTTCTCGCTAGCCTTCAGGTAGTTTCATTCAAGTGCCTTTTTCTGCCTTACAGTCGTCCCTAACGTAGGAACTGCACCACTAGAAAACATCTGGGAGCTGAATAGTCAAAGCTTTATCATTTAGGAGCGAGAGGCTGTGTGCGGGCTGTCCTGTGGGGAAATCAGAAGTCGGGTCAGACACAAAGCGTTTGTGCAGTGCTGTTTCCAACCACTCGCTCCACTTAGAAAACTGGGAAACGCGGTTGGATGGAAGGAAATAAAATTGTGCCATGCTTGTCCCTGAGACGCCAGGGAACACCCGTGGCTCTTCTGGGGGCTTTTCTCTCTCAGTAAGCGGCTGACAAGTTGGGTGGTATTTTTAGTTTAGCGGTTTAATCCGCAAGATTCACGAATTCTTGCTAAATGACCTCTTTTCTTTTGTAAACACCTGAGCCCCTGTGGGTTGCACCCGCCAGTTTGCCGGTGCTGGCCGGGAGACCGCAGAGGAAGCGGTGTTTATTGAACAACCTCCGGGGTCTCTGGTGAGGAAGGGCTGAGAGCCCTGGGGCTGTCCAGGCTGGGGAAGAGAAGGCTGAGAGGGGATCTCATCAATGCTGATCAATATCTGCAGAGCGGGTGTGGGTGTCCAGGGGATGGGGCCAGACTCTTCCCAGCGGTGCCCCGTGACAGGACAAGGGGCAACGGGCACAAACTGGGACACGGGAAATTCCATCTGAACATGGGGAAAAACTTCTTTCCTGTGAGGGTGGCAGAGCCCTGGCACAGGCTGCCCAGAGAGGCTGTGGGGTCTCCTTCTCTGGAGATACTCAAAACCCTCCAGGATGCCACCCTGCTCTGGGTGACCCCGCTCGGGCAGGGGGGTTGGACTGGGTGATGGCTGAAGGTCCCTTCCAACCCCCGCCACACTGTGATGGCTGCTGGGTTGCCTGTCAGAGGCTCGACGCCCGGCGGGGCGGTGAGGCGCTCGGCGGTACAGGCCAAGCCGGTTCCGAGAGGCCCAGGGGCGCCCCGCTCCGGGGACCGGCCTCTCCTCAGGCAGCCCGGGGCAGCTGCGGGGCCAGGCCCTCAACGCGCCGCCGCCGCTCTGCCTCCCTCCCGATGGCGGGCGGGCGGCCGCCTCCGCCCCCTGACGCCCGCTCGGCGGTTGGCCGCCGCGGGGCGGCGCGGCCCTGGTGACACGTCCCGGCACCGCCCGCCGCCGGGCTCCCGCCGCCATTTTGTGCGAGCCGCGGCCGGGGCCGAGAGGGTTTCGGAGCCGCGGGGGAGGGAGCTGGGCTCTTTCCCTGCGCCGCCATGCCTTCCTCGCCGCTCCGCGTGGCCGTGGTGTGCTCCAGCAACCAGAACCGCAGCATGGAGGCGCACAACATCCTCAGGTAACCGGGGCCCGCCCGACCCCCTTCCTTCCTCCGGCCGGCGGCGGCGCGGCCTGGCCCGGCGAGTGCGGCCTAGGCCCTGGCGGCCGCCTCCCGTCGCGGGCCGCCCCGTCAGGGCTCCGTCCGTGGCTGCTGTGGCGCGGTGGCTGGGCCGCCTCGCCTGCCCCGGGGCTGGAGCGGGCTGTCAGGGCAGCGGGGCGGTCGCCGGCCGCGGTGCGGGGCCGTGCCGGGGGCCCGCGGCTGAGGCGGCGGGGCCGGGGGCCCCCCTCCGGTTGGCCCCTGCGGAGCCCGCGCCGGGCGCGGTTCGCCGCGGTGGCCGCTGCGCCGCTGTCGCTGCGGACCTCCGGATCCAGTGCTGCAAAACACCAACCGGCGAATTCGACAGGTGCAGAACGGCTCCCGTGTCTCTCGGCGTCTGAAAGCCTAAAACACTTCTTTTTTTTTTTTTTTCTTTTTTTTTTTTTTTTCCTCTGTAATGCACCTGAAGACTAGAACGGCTCCATGCACCCGAAGGGAGCGGTTTTCCTCTCGGCAGGAAAACTGGACGGAGTGTTTGGTTCAGAATGTCAAATGTCTTTGAGATTGTGAGGGTTCATCTGTGGAGCGCTGCGAGTATTTCCAGCGTGGCTGGGTTCAGAATGGGAGGTGGGGGACTGGGGAGGGACTGACGGACAGGAGAGACCTGATCTGCCCGAAATCCTGTTCCTAAATCTTCCCTGTGCACTGCAGGAACATGATAAAGGGTGGTTTGTTTTGTTTCACATTAAAACATAGGTATTGCTAGCACATTAAGATGAACAACTATGTGTAAGCGATGAGTTACGTTTAAATAAAAACAACAGCCTGGAAAGGAATAAATAATAGAAGCATCTGGTCTGGCAGCCATCTTACTGTGAGCACTGTATGATGCTGTTAACGCTTGAACTTGGCATCAGGTGTTACCTGTGGCAGTTCTATGAAAACATGATGTTACCAATAGCTTCGGGGGGCGGGGGAGAAGGATGCTCTTCTTTTGTTGTTTTTCTGCTAATAATACTGGAACTGAGTTTTAATTTAAACCTGAATACTAAGGGCAAATTAAATTCACTTCCATTGTCTAGCCTTTTTCTTCATCCCTGTTTTCGCAGAAGACATAAATCACTTCCGGTGTGACTGTTGTTCTTCTGGCAAACGTGGCAGGGAAATGTTTTTTTGAAAGTCTTTTCTCCCTTAAGATTTTAATTGAAAATGAACAAAATGCTTGTATTTGGAAGATGTTTATTTTCAGTAGCATCCTATGTAATTATAGCAAGAATAGCATAAATGGCAAAATAGACACGAATCGCTGATGCCGTTCTAAAGAAATAACTAGCCCATGCAACTAGAGTGGTCATTTGCCAGTAAACTTCAGGAAAGTGTTTGCATTGGCTCAAAGCCAGTCTGCTTTATCAGTTTAGGGTAATGTCTTGCTATATGTAGCACTACAGGTTGAAAGAACACATGATTCAAAGATGAAGATGAGTTGGGAAGAAATTGAGGTATTATGAAACTTTAAGTTGTTTTGTTAAGGGATTACAAGACTTTAAAGGATACAGATTCTACAGAATTGCAGGTGTCTATTTGAAAACAAAGTCTGGAATCCAAGCTTCAATGTTGAACATCTTAATGAACATTCATAAACAGTGCTTTGTAACATGTAGCCTATCTTCTTACATAACTGTTTTAGATAGGGATTTTTTTTGAAAATATTTTGCTAGGAAATGTATTAAAGTTTTGTTGAAGTCTTTGTCTTCTATTTGATGAGTCTTTTAGATTTTTGTAATGCTGTAGGTCAGGTTTCAGAATTAACTTCTCTAGTCTATTCAGTGTTTTAATGAATTACAGGTTTTAGTTGAGCCACACTTTTCATGTAGAATTTTTATCAGTAACTTTTCTTATTCCATTCTTCAATTTATAGAGAAAAATATCTATTAGTAAGGCAAGCTTATTTTATTTTCCAAGTGTTAGGCCCACATAGTGCCTACTAAAACTTGAACTTAATTGTGTGCTACTTCCTTTTAAAGCAAAAACAATCTTGCAGAAATGTCTGAATTTTAACCTCGGACACACAATTTAGCCTTCTATGTATGACATTGAGGTGAAATGTTTGCTTTACCTGGTAGGCTTTTGTTAGAAGAACCTGCAGTCCGTCACTTCTTGTTATTATGTTTCTTCTTAGTAGTTTATTCTTTTTAATGCATGAAATCATGAAGTGGTTTAGACAGGCTTGATTTAACATCGAATGTACTTACATTTTATAACAGCCTGGTGTTCTGTCCTTTATAGACTCGGAAAAGCAAAATTGTAACGCATACTTTCTTCACACACTTCAGCAATTTGGGTGGTGGTGGTGTTTGTTTGGGTTTGTCTTTCTTTAAACTTAACATACCGGATAATAAGAGTTACTGGTTTTGGACACTTACAAACTTCCTGTCCTTTTAAATTGCAGTGGTTCATTTCAAAAGGGGTTGCAATGAGTCTCACTTGCCGACCTGAATTCCTCATTCATCCTTACTCTGCTGCCACTTGTGCCTCTGGAAAACAAATTATGCATTAGATCTTTTTCATATCTGAATAATTAATTACCAGTTTCTGGTGTTATCTTGGTTCAGTACAGTTTCCACTTGCTTTGTAGTGTGTCTGCATATTTTCTAACTAACCAGGTTTTAAACACTTTGTTCTAATCTTCCAACAGAAGTCAAGCTGAAGGTCTTTTGAAGTTTGTTAATAGAATAGTTACCACCACAGGGGTATGTTGAGATGTTAAAGCAAAGGGAAAAGAGGAAAAGCAGTAAAACTATGCGGAAAGACATGATTCTTCCTTAAAACCTGTCAAACTGGATGTCCATCTGTAACCCGTCCCTAAGTCAAATCTTACTCATCCTACACTTCCTGCTTTTACAAATACAGTCTGTGTATAGGTAGGTCTCTTTTTTTTTTTTTTTTTTTTTCCTGGAGTATACAGACTTAGGGCCGGGGTTCTCCTTCAAGCATAGAAGAGGAAGGTGGAAAGGTAACACTTCTCTTGATACCCAACTTCATTATACAGCAACTTCAACATTTCCATTTGTGTATGTTTATTTGGTAGTACCCTGATGGCCTTTAAAAAGAAGTTACCATTTCAAACTTTCCCAGTGTATAGGAGGTACTCTGGTAACTTTGTATTTTGAGGCTCTTGAGGTGTAGATACCCTATCTCCTTCTCCTGAGTTCAGGGTCTGTCTCTTTCTACTGATAGTGAAAACTTGTAGGACACTGATACACACTTAAGCTACACGTATCTTTCTTTGTTTTGGGAAACTGTGTTAAGAAATTAGGAGTGTGAATATGAGAGAGATTAGTAGCTGTACACAGATTGAAATATTGAAACCCTAGTAGCTGAAACTTAAATTTCATATTGGTGTTATGATTTGTAGTTCAACATTGACCATGTAAGAGAACTGATGTAAACTGCAAGGGTGCAAGTTAAGTCACTAGTCACAGCTTCTCTATTGGCATTATCAGTCAGCAGCTAAATGCAGTGAGGTATTGAAATTTGTATTACTTAAATTAAGAAATCTCAAATTGTATTAGTAAACCCTGAAGAAGAAGGAAATGTTTTAACACTTTTGTATTAAAGCACTTTCATTTGACAGCTTATCCTTGATAATGCAAATTACAACAAGTTGTTAATGTTTTAAAGATTTCATAATCAAAATTAGTTAACATTGCTTGTGTTCTTGCTATTTAACAGTGTAGGCCTTTTGGGGGGGTGGTTTTTTGTGTGTTGTTTTTTTTTTTAATGTTGATTAACTGGCATAAGATATTTTTGAAGTGGTCTACAAGGAGGGCACTGTTACTAATTATTTTCCTGCTCCATGTTGTGGAAGGGGATGTATTAAAATGAGTGATTTGTCCTCTGAAAATCTTTACCGCTACCAGCTGCAGTGGTACTGCAGGATTTACTGCATTTGCTTCAGTGTTTAATAATACCTATTACTGGCCATGGTAAGAAGAGCAGCTGTATTGTTACAACCTTACAATAAGCTGAAAATACCTTAATGTAATAAGCATGTGCGAGACCACAAAATAACAATGAAGTAGAAGAAAAGTGTGTATAAAAGTTCATGTCTCAATCTGCACGGATTAATAATATTTCTCCTCTCAGTGCCTGAAACCGAGTGGCAACAACTCTGTCATGTGTTAGTGCTTTGTTCCTGTAGTCCCATGTTGATCTCTGCTTTCAGCAGCAGTTGTGTCCCAGATGAGACACATCACAGTGGGCTCTGAGATTCTTCAGAGGGGAGTGCAATGACTGTTTTTAGGTTCTACAGTTAAAAGTCTGTAAACTCTTAGGCGCATGATTAGTTCATGTGATCACATTGTAATGAGCTTTGTACTTAAAATGAGGTGAGCATACTTGCTGAAAATGAGATCTGTATGCTGGCTTATATATATGTACTTAGTATATAGATAGTTTACATATGTTGGTCTTAATAGTGTTAATAGAAACAGCTTCCTGAAATTTCTTAATATTTACAGGTCTGTTAATGTTTAGGCTTCACATTTTCAGAAGACAATGCTAGGATAGTATGTTAGTATATCTTACCATTTATGGTAAAGTTGAAGCTCACTATTTTCCATCATCTGGGTAGTTTTACTAGGCCAAGAACAAATCCTAGATATACGTTATCTTGTAGAAAGTGTTCATTGTTAAAAGGCTGTACCACATTACAAGAGATACTTGGTGACTCACTAAACTAGACCTGTCCAGCTGCTTAATAAAAGCAGGCTTTGTTGAATAATGGTTCTGTACAGGTATTCTTCCCTCACCCCTGCCCCCCAACTGTTGCAAGAAATGTTTTGAAACGTTTTCAGCATATTTCATAATAGTACACCTGGTGCATAACTAGTGTAAGAGCTGTACCTTGGCAACTGCTAGTGTCAAAGCATGAAATTCCACGTGAGAAATGCATATTCTGGCTATTCAAGGAAATTAATTTCCAGTGGGTCATGTGCATTAGAGGCACAAATTTTTGATATGTGAAACCTCAAATGAAGATTCCTTGTTTGCTTTATATGAGAACATGCAAACTTCAAGGACATTTCCGACAGTTGGAGATGGGCTTCTTAATGTCTGTGACCCAAGCAGACCTAATTCAAAGAATAATATTAAAGGAAAAATTAAAAGTTAGGAGGAAAGCGTAGAAGAAAATACTTTTCCATCGTAACATTACGGCTTTGCAGTAACGTGGGAGAGAAGGAAAGAAGGGCAGAAAGTCCAAGGTGCCAAAGTCCACTATTTCTCAGTTAGTTTGCATTAAAATTCTTAGCAAAAATAGCATCAATGGGTAGATATAGAAGGGAAAGAAGGGTGAGACACCTGGAAAACAGATCAATTTGAAACATAACTATTTTAGTACTGCAATTTATTGTATACATGTTATGGCTCTCTTCATATCCAGTAGAAGCAGTAGAATAAAAACTGGGGTCTGGAAGTATTGCAGGGAAAATAAACTAAAAGTAACTGGTGCAGTTATGAGTCACTGTTATTAATGTGATGGAGGGCTGGGAGGGGCAAAGAATTGCACTTTTTTTCCATTTGTATCCGTTTTCAGTCATTAGTCCTGCAGAAAGAAGCAAAAAGTCGTCATGTATCCTGTCTTTTTACAGAAATAGGAACCTATAAATAGTTCCTGGAAGAAAAAGTGTAGTGGAGCAAGAAAAGAGAAGGGAGTGGCTGTGTTCCAATAGGACAAATTAAAGGAAATAACACTACTGATAGTTGCATAGCAGTGTTTGAGCTTGGGGCAAAGCTTGATCACAGTTAGTCTCTGCCTAGAAGCTTTTTGGATCACTTTGAAGACACCATTTGAAGGCAGACATCCAATTTGAATTGGTGTGTCTTCTACTGAATTTCCTTTCTATCTCGTATGTGAATACCAAGGAGTCAAGATGTGACTTGTCTGTTGCTCAGAATGCGTACTTGGGACTCTTGCACTGGTTGCCAGTCTCCTGTTCGCTCTTCTCAGACGAAGATTCAACAACTCTTTTTTTTTCTATTATTTTTGGGGGGAAAAAAAGAGGGGGAATTGGGTTGTTTGCCTGCAGTTTGTTTTAACGCTGTTCTCTCTATTCAGTCTCTGATAAATCATTGAAGCTGAAAGTGTGGCTCCTTAAAGAAAGGAGATTGAGACATGGTCTTGACCTGTTTCAGAAGTTAGAGTGTCGTTATAAAGCCAAATGTTTCAGCATTCTGGACAACAGTGACAGTATTTTACCGTGTAACTTTGTCCATTAGACCACCAGAAAACAATCTCTTTTCAGTCCTGTTAGTCAACAAATATATTGTAATGTTTTTTATTATTACTGAAGGATTTGTTGAGGTTCAAGTAGGTGTATGTAGGTTAATCAGAAAGAACATTTTGGCATTACCCCTAAAGACAAGCAGGTTCCTGCCTTTTTTTTTTAATTATAATTATTAAACAAGTAGTTGTTCATGAGAATGGAATGAAGTTATCCCTGGCTTACCCAAGAGTTTTAGGTGCAAGCCAGCAGAATATGTGCCCGACTTCTGTAAAGGTAATTACACAGTATGTTTTTCAGTTCACTTGAGAAAAGTGCCAGGCACACAGATATTTGTACTAAGCTAATTAAATTGCAGTAGAGGTAGTTTTGGCAACATGGTGAGGGGAATAATGTAGTTATCCCAGCAGCTTTAACAGTTCACATAAATATTGATCAGTTGGTATTGTTACTTACTTCCTTATATCAAGATAAAAACATCTTTGCCTATACTGTGTTATCCAGGAGTGAATATGAATGCATGCTTGTTGCAAATCCAAGATGCGTGAAAGCACAAAAGAAATATCCAAAATGCTATGTACCATAATTCTAAGAAAATTTCCTATAAAAATATAGGTGCTCCCTTAGAAATGGTGTATAAGTTTCGATTGCGACTGTGAGAAAATATGCACTTTGGGTACACTTGGCAATTTAGTTGATAAGAGTTGCCCAACTCTTCAGGTGTGATTTGGTTTATTGCTAAGAGGTGTTTTTGAAATTCAGTATATATTCTTCAGCACTCTGGTGTTTAAAGTCCATCCAGTCTAATTGCCTTTTCTCCTTTTTTCCTCTCTGTCTTTCAGCAAACGAGGATTCAGTGTCCGATCCTTTGGAACAGGGACTCATGTGAAACTGCCAGGACCAGCACCGGACAAGCCGAATGTTTATGATTTCAAAACAACATATGATCAGATGTACAATGATCTGCTTAGGAAAGACAAAGAACTGTATCCCTGTGGCATGGCCTTTTTAAAAAATCCAATATGGTTCATCCTTGAAAGGTGTAATTCATTATTTGGCATTATGCATTAGGAGTATATAGTTGCTTGACTGGTAATCTTAAAAGGTTTTAGGTTTATAGGAGGGCCTCTAATGCTCCCTTGTAAATTGCTATTGAGTTACAATGCACGCATTCAAAATGCTCTTTTGTAGTATGTAACGTGTAGCTCTTGAATGAAAGCACATTAATACTATCACAGATTGTCCATTACCTCCACTGCACTGTGGATCGTATTTTCTCAGTGCAGAGACTGTCCTGATAATGGATGTGCGAAGACCGACCACCTCGACATTAATGTTGTATTTAGCTCAGACAAACTGACAGGTAAGGTTTACAGTATACTTTATCTGGGAGAGAGGATACCTTTCATTAAAGAGCTCACCCTTTTCACTGAGAATTTCTTGATACGTGATTTGATCTGTGCACCGAAAAGAAAATAAATAATCCTATAGCATATTATAAATCATAGTATTGTAGAATCATTTAGGTTGGAAAAGACCTTTAAGATCATCAAGTCCAACTGTAAAAGAACAGACATAGGAGAGCCCAGCAACGTATTTAATTCTAGAGAGCAGAGGTGATCAAAGTTATGCACACTATTTAAAACCATGACTAATGTCAAACTGCATGATTTTAGAACATCTATTGAAAGTTGACTTTTTGTTTTTAAGAAAACACACAAAACTACGACACTGGAGCACTCATTCTAGTTACTCTTTTCTCAAGAAGGGATCTGATTTTTTTTTTTTTTTTTTTTCAATGTTAAAGGTGAAAGAGAAAACTTACCCTAATTAAGGGATTCATATATGCTGGATTTTTACTTAGAGGACCCTTTAGACTGAAGTATCACAGAAATAAGTCTTGGTAATGTAATAGAGCAGTCCGCAGTTTTTAGCGGTATAAGGTTTTTTCCTAAGATCTTGGGTATGGCCATCTGAAGATCCAAGAGGAATGTTAACGTGGTTTAAATGTCTTAACTGTACTTAAACAGCCCAGGTTTTTTGCATCTTTTTGGGAAAAAAAAAAAAAGGGAATAAGACTAAATAGGTTGTCAGAGACTAGAAAACTTCGAACGTGTTAGAAACTAGTTCAAGCTGTTACCCAAGGAGTCAGCAAACTCAAGAACTTTTTGAAAGATAGCTCTGCAGTTGTTAGGTAGCACAGATTGTGCTATGGCTTACTTCTGCTCACAAATTCTTTGTTGTATTTACTGACCAGGAATAGTAAATTTGAGCTCCCTGAGACCCCAAGAGTGTCGGCTTCCTTTGCACTGTTAAGAAGGGCTGGGCTGTTTGATCAAACCTATACAGTACAGTGAGAACTGATTGGAATACCTTTCTGCATGGTGTTCCACACAAATCGTGTCCCGTGCAGGGGTATTGGTTTCCTAATATCTAGTTAGAGGTCCTTTACTCAAAAATAATTCAAAATGTAGGGTACAGTCCTAATGAATTATGTGTCCAATGTGCTGGGTTTTGGGGTTTTTTTGGTTTTTTTTTAGCCCTCTGCTTATAAAGAAAGATCTTGCAAACCCATCTGAATGAGGTATGCCATATCTTGATTAAAAAAGAATTGCTTCAAAAGAAAATTATTTAAATTGAGAAACAGTTTTAACAAGCCCTATTGCCTTCTGATTTCCTTGTTGCATTCTTCATTGCTGCCATACTGAATACGGCACTGATTTAAGATAAATCCAACAGAAAGCCTACCTAATCTCCCCACTCAGCATGCTTTGGAGTTACCATTTTGGTTCTGCTCCATCCTGGAGATGGTTGCTGTGTTCCCCAAATGCATTTGCAGTATTACAATGAAACCTTTTCTCAAGATAAAAGAAAGCAAATTTAAACAATAGCCATTGCAAGGGAAGTAGGGCAAGATTGACTGCCCCTACATCTTTGCACTTTTGATTCTCAGATAATAGAAGTTAAGGTTTTCTGAGTGAAGACTGTCGGTGCAGAAAGCAACTCCATTTCCAGAAGTGGGGTTTTGAGGGTAAAGACTTCTACAGTAACCAAACCCAAACCTACTCTTGTCGAAGTTGTGGAGTAGTTTTTTTTGAACCGGGGTCATGTGGGCAGTCAGGTTTTTTGGGTGAGCGTTACTTCGTAGAGGTGATGGGCATGCGAACACTGCCTACTGAAGGGTGGGAGGGCCTGCTCTTCTGATGGGCTTTGACTGTAATTGGTATGGGAAAACCAAAGAAGGTGTGGTTCTTATGACTTAGCTGCTTGTTCCGTTCCCCAGCCTTGCTTTCATCAGCTAAGCGGAGATGACTGTCATCTGTACCCTTTCCATGTGTTTTGAAATAGTATATCTTGGTGACAACTGTCTACTTGTTCCATCACTGGAGTACGGGAACACATGAAGTTTGAGTGCTCGGCATTCATCACTGTCTCATGGAGGAGTCATGTCCTTCCTCCTGTTCTGTATGCCAGCAGGGGTCCAAAGCATTATGGACACTAGGTACTCAGTGAAATTGTGGCTGTAAGGGACTTAGAACATTCTCTGTTGGCCAGCCAAGTAAATGACCCCTGTTTCAGAAAGCGAACAAAAGTGAGCTTCTGCAGTGTTGGACATCAGTCAGAGCAAGGTTAAAAATGTGTTAGAGTGAAAAGGCCCATTGAAACTCTTACTCACTTGTGGAAAGGAGGGAGAACTATCAAAACCCCACTCTGCAGAGACTAAAAGCATCTTCGTTGTGGTTAATTAGTGAACTACAGAGCACAGGCTCACACATACCTTGAAGGCATATGTTGAATTTCAGATGCACAGGAATAAAGGATTAATGGAGCCAGGCATACAGATTCAGTTGAGTAGGTGGTTACGGTATATCTAAAATGGAAGTACTTCAAACCATTTTAAGATGTGGTAGTTAAACTTCAGAGTTAAAATAAGTATCCACATCAACCATTAGAATATTGCATCATCCACATTAGAATATTGCATTTAAATTCCCTGAGTCCTAATAGAGGGCTGCAACAAAATCATTTAAGGCTCTTCTGAATGTGGCTTTTGGTTGCTTTTTAAAATATTACCCTATTGTTTCTAGAACAGTAGAGGGTTCTACTACTAATCTGTAAGAGACGTGACCAATGTCTGCAGTACCTCTGTGAGGCTATGCATGTGTAGTATAGGTGCACTGCCTTGCTGTATTTGTGTGTGTAACTGGACCTCTCAAAGATGGGCCACTATGATTACTTATCCCTTATAGCTGTGTGGAGGGGTTCTGATTATATGATGGTGACTTTAAAGATGAAACAAAAATATGGGAAAACTGGTGAGCCTTACCTTCAAGTGAACGCAGAAACTGATCAAAGATGAAGCTTTCTAAACACCGATTTAGATCTGAAACAGCAGTTGCTGTTCAAATGGAAATTTGGCCAAAATTTTGCAGTAGTGGCTCCTGGGTTCTTCATCAATATTAACGACATCCATGGTGGAATGTTTCTTTCCCTTTCTCAACACTGATGTATCTGCAGCCCCCCAGATGGAAAAACCTAATGATTTCCATAGATAGGTTTTCTTACTAAGATTTCTAGGCAGCCTGCCGCTACTCCACAGGTTTGGCCTACTGCTCTGTTTCCTGCTTTTTTTTACCTCGTCTTTTAATTTGACCTGCTCTCTAACTGTAGATAGGATTCCAGTTTCAGCTCCATAATTACATGATTGGGGGTGGGGTGGGGGGGGGGCAAAACATGTCCTCAAGAAGTTACTAAAGGTATCATTCAGGTAGAAAGGGAAATGTTTTAGAAATGAAGAAAAGCTGGCTTGGTGCCTCTCACTCAAAGGCATAAGTACTCATTTCTTTTTTTTAAAAAAAAAAAAAAAAGTAGTGATAATCTAGGTGATTGGGATCTATTTTTTTTTTTCTGTGAACTCCATATTTAAGCTGGATGGCCATATGGTACTTCTTGAGCTATTGCTGATGTGTGGTGGTTGGTTGGTTTGTGTTTTGTTTTTTTTTTTTTTTTTTTTCAATTGTACCCTTCACATTCAGAAAAAGTGGAAACAGTTTCTTCTGCCATATACAGACCACTTTGCCAGTAAATATTCATAGCATTATGGTCTCCCCATAGCTGATGCTTATCCCTGGTTTATCCCCCCAGTCTTACAGCTGCTTAAGAAGATGTGTGCTATTAACTGGTAAGATGCATTGTGGTAGAACATCAGCAGAGGAAAATGGGGGGGCTTTGGAGCAAGCATGGGATTGCATAGCAGTCCCCGAATTGAAGGGGAAAAAGAAATCTGAAGCAGGTTCTGGCACACACAAGATCTTCACAGGGTCTGGGTTAACAGAACTGAAATCTCTATTTCACTACAGAAATTGAGGAGGTCCAAGAGAAGTATATTGTTGAACTAAATAGGATTCACTGTAGAACTGTGTTGGGGAGAGATTCTGTGCCCTCCCCAAAACTTTTCAGTCCCTATTGAGACACAGTCTCCTGTGCCCATGAAGAGGAATTAACACAAAGAGGATCAGGACTAGCTGAGAAGAGAGGGGATCCAGGACCAGTGAGACTGTATTGAGGAATAATTTTTCTGTCTTTGTAGGGCGGTGATGAAGAAGGAGGATCCTTTAGGGTTGAAGTCTTAGGCAGACATCTCTGCAGTTAAGTTTTTCTTGCAGAAAAACTGCGTTTTCTGTCTTGGAGTCAAGCTTAGCTTCATGGGACAGTACGATTTGAGTATTAATAGTCATGTCTTCCAGAAGGTTTCCTCTGCTCTCCCTTAATACTAATACTGGAAGAAAGGAATTGGTTTCTTGTGCCGTGTCTCTCAGCTGTAGTAGAAGGTTACTTGGCATCAGCCACAGAATTGATAAGCAAACTGCTGAAATACTGCGTATCCACTCCAGTGTGAGCGTGTTGCTGGGTTCTGCTCCGGGCAAGAAGTAGGACTGCTAGTTGGACCAAGGTCAGACTATCTTACAGGTCAATAGGAGGTCGTTCTCTATGCAGTCTGAAAGGTGGAGTCAATAAGAGATTAATACTTTTAAATCGGGGACCAAAACTGAAAAGGAATTGTCATAACACAACTAATAAACTAAAATTCCGTAAGTATGCAGCTAGTCCAGGATTACATCTGCCAGCTTTTCCCAGTTAGGTGTAGCATATATTATGAGGATAGTAGCATCTGTTTGTTACAGCCTTGGTCTTGGTTGTTTAGAATTCCTTGGTTCAGGTAGTCAGGTTCTTGAGAGTTCTTGCTCTTAAACTGATTGGTCTGCTCTAATATATCTTCTTAACATTGGAGTAAACTGATGTGGAGAAGCCAATTAATAAGTAGTGGCTTTATTCCATTTTCTTAGCCTGGCAAGTAAAAGAAGCGATAAAAGTATTTCAGTTTCAGATATAGTTCACCTAGAGCATAAACTGGATTTATTATTTTTTTTTGCCGCACTTCGAATCTCTTAAATTCTTTGTTTATATAAGACCTTCCTTCCATTGGGTTTAAACTTTCATTTTCTTGAGAGGGGTTTAGTGTCAAATAATATGTTGGATCTTGCTGCTTAGTTGTGTTTTCCTACTTTCATAAAGTGGCATATGATACTGATACCCAGATGATTCATGGCCTGAGCAGATGACAGTGCAGGCATTGATGGGGGAAAGCTGTTGAAGGAGAAGTTGGCAGTGACAGGAATATCTTGCTCTAAACCACTTCCCCAGTCTCTTTTGCATACTGTTTGTTCGTTGCAGAAACTTCTACTACCTGTAACAAAGCTCTAGGATCCATAATACTCGAGTAGTAATTCCCAACACTTCTGGATCCATGAACTACCCCAATACATGGAGCGTTTGTATCGGACCACTTTACTGGAGGCTGTGCAAAGCAACTGTTGAGTTAGTTGCTTAATGGGGAAAGTTATCACTGTATGGGTGCACAAGAGGACAAGTGAGATCTGCAGAGCATCCGCACATGGCTTTTGGGGGCCGTATAGCTCAAGCCTAAGCATTCCTTTTTTCAGGAGTAATTTAATTAACTTCCACTTCAGGTAAGCTCTTCGCACATGTATTTACCTTATGCTTTCATTTGATTTCTCGTCATGGATTTTGAACCCGTAAACAGTTGTCAGCATCTGTTCTGAGCTGTCATTCCAGTGGTCAGTGGGACAGTTTCTCTATCTCTGTAAACCACTTTGGAATGTTTTATTTTAGGTGTATTTGGAGGTGGTTTTTTTTTTGAAGCCTGACTTTGCAAAAGCTACAAATGGTTGAAATCATGGCCTGCTGCATGTCAGTGGCAAAACCTCTTTTGAATGCAGTACAGCACAAGTCTCTTTTTCTTTTTTAATGTGTCTTCCAGAGTGCTTTAATATTTGTAGAAGTAGAGGGATGAGGATGGAAAGCAGTGTTTAAACTGGATTTGAACATTCTTCTAAGAGGCACATTTCTGCAAATCTGTACACTTCCAGCCATAAGCTGAATTCCAGTCCCCTTTTCTCCGTGAAGGATCGTAAGACCAAAACATTTCACAAAACCTAAGGCCTTCAAAGGCAGCGGATATTATTTCCTCTGTGTTTGAACTTCTGGTACATGGTAGAAACTACAGACTCCAGTCTAATACTAAATGTTTTTTAGCATATAAAACAACCTCTGCCATCCTGTCTGTCTTCTAGGTAGAGTCTTTGGAAGGTTTATTTCCTTAACCGCGGTGAGTCCTGAACAGATTCTCTAAAGAATTCTGAGTAAGGGATCCGGTCTGAGGCTGATAACTATTGTAAAATACATTTAGAATTTGAGTGATTTCATTGACTGTGTTTCAGTCATAGTGTCTGTACTCTGTGAATGAACACAGAGTTTTGAATATTTAAGTGTCTAAAAGGGCATTCTTGTAAGTAACGTTGACATTTGGATCCGAGACTTGACATATTTGAATGAATGTTAAAAATAAGGCTACTTGAATGTCTAGCCAAAGTATGTCCCTGTCACCTGCTGGCCTCCTGAATGCACCATGCCAAATTAGCATTGCTTAAATACATTTTGCTGCATAAGCAGATCATAATGCATTGGCTCTGTTGCTTGTGATACGACACAGGAAGCTTTCATAAGTAGTCCTAGCAGTAAATGCAGCAAGACATTCATGCTCTTTGCATAACTAACTTCTTAGCGTGGGTTGTTTCTAGACCATCATCTTTGTAAGGGACTTTATATAAGGGTAAGTAAAAAATTTTGCCACTTCTGCTCATGGGCATTGGCTTAAATCCCACTCGGTCCTGTTGTAATCTGTAGTTAATAAAACCAAAAAGCAGTCTGCAGCATAAAAATGAGCATATCTATGTTTGATCCTAGTTAGGTAATTTCATCCCAGACTTGAATGAGGGGAGAAAAGTGACAGTAGACTACTCTTTTGTGCCTTGAAAAGGTTACCTCAGATTAACAGAAAACTTCTGTGACAATGTAAAGGGATGCTTAGACTTTTTTTTTTTCCTCTCCTTATATTGATTCCAAAACAATTTCCATCTTCAGGGGGGTGACTGTGATTTCTTCAACTAGCATTAGTTGCAAGACATCTTGATAGAAGGAAGATCAGAAAAAAAAACATGAAAGGTGAGAGAAATCTGAGTAAGATGGCCATTGTCACCATTTTGCACTGGTCACACTCCTTGTACTCAAGAGTGTGTGCAGCCATGTGCTTCAAGCGTTGACGGAATTATTTGTATCAGCGTTTTGTGAAGGACAGCGTATATCCTTCTATGTATTTAAAATACATTTTTTTCTGGCATCTGGATCCCCAAGTGCCAGATTTATTAAACTAGAGTAAATATAGCAAGGTTTCCGCAGCAGATCAACATATAAAGAAGTATTCAGCAATGCAGATCAAAAGTCTAGCATGGGAACAGCAGGAGAGGTGTGTGCCGGTTTCCTGCTTTCCATCTTAGTGGAAACAAGTTGGCTGACACAACTGTGTTTATAAAAATCCCACTCAATACAGAGGGTAGTTGCTGGCGTGGAATTCTTGTTGGAAGATGTTGTTCATGTCTGCTGCTAGCGTACAGGCGAGAAGTGTCTGAAGGGCTTCATATCCTGGATAGAGCTCGATCAGCCCTGAGAAAGTCATGTACACGAGAGCTCTTTATGAAAAAAAATCTGCAATAAACTTCTGAGAAAGTTGGCAAAAGATGGAAGCTAATATAAATAGAAACACGCATTTAAATGCTTACCTTTCCCAAACGTGATGCTGCTACTTTATGGGATACTTATTTTTGACTGATCTGATATAAGGTAGTGAAAGTAGTATTAAAATTTGAAGTAGTATTACTGAAGTCTCAGTTTTCAGGATGTGGGAAAGAAATTCAGGCTGTCTTGCTGCCATATACCTCTAATTGGTATAGCATAGTTATCATTTCAGGAAAAAAAACCCTGAAGTGATTAAAGCACTGTATTTTCAGGTGATAATAAGTTGAGGTGGGGGTGAGGGGGAGAAGGCGTTCTGGCTTCATTGCTGCCCAGTGACAGAATTGGCAGTCTTTGGAATCTTTAGAATTTAATGCAAGAATAGAGGCACACTAATGACGAGCGTGAGAAGGGCTTATTGTGAGAAGTGTTTACCCGAGGTGCACAAGTTGGGGCTGTGTGAGCTTTGCAAAACGGGCTGTTAGTCAGCCTGTGGATTCAGCGCATCCCTGTGTGCTCCGGTATTCTGTTTGTAGTGTTGGGCTAAGGAATGTTTGCCACAGACCTCCTCCAGCGTGTTTCTTGCTCTGCGTGCTGCTGCTTAAAAGTGGCCCTGCTGTCTTTATGAATGTGTTCTCAGGTTTCCCAAGTGTGTTAAATGAAATGGCTTAATTGATTTAAGTTTTTTAATACTTGCGTTTTGCTTTATCTCAGTTGCCCTATCCAGCTATAACTATTTAGTTGAAAATTTCCTTTGAGAGCAGTACAAAGCAATGACAACAACAGAAGCCCATTTGATAATGGTTGTTGCAGACCCTGTTTCTGAGCCATTAAATGGAATGATTAATATTTTTCTCAGAGACCTCTCTCCTCACAGCTACCTCAAAGTACTTCCCCCCGCCCAATCCTACAACGTTTGCTGCTCATCTTCTGAATCCGGCACTTCTCTCTAAACCTGAGAAGAGCATCCAAAAGTAATGTGTGATACTTATGAACTCTTATGATTCCTTCTTGCTTGCCTACTGGTCCTGATAATGATTTCTGTATTCATTTGTTAACGTGTCCATGTCACATACTGGACTTGCCAGTAGATTGAGCTGTCTTGCCAAGTGACCAAGACCCTGTAGATTCCGGCAATCAAAATCGAACTTCTCTTGAAGAACACACTTGGATGAAGTGCATAGTCAGCTGCTTGATGGCATAGTTAAACATGCCACATCTTTGAAGTCATCTTGTGTTCTGTCTCTGGAATCCTGGTCTTTCTGGTATGTCCGTGATTTCCCTTGTCCAGCTCTTTGGCAGTGGACTTTGCCACTGCTCCCTCTCTTTTCCCCTTGGACAGCTTGTATCTGGGCAGCCTCGTCAAATACAGTTTCAGCTGTTCAGCACCAATAGGTCACTGTCTGGCACTTGAGCTCTAGGCTAAGCTAAAGATCTTTCCTTCTTTCGGTGACATGTGGATATGTAGCCCCCAGCTTTAGGGCTCAACCAGACAGGAGGAAATGAGCACAGCTGGTGTGGTGTTGTATTTGGACCAACCGCTGTGAGCGTGCTCAGCTGGATTTTATCTGTGCAGCTGGTAGCTGAAAGTGCTACGTGGTTGTCCTCAGCAATGAAAAACAAGTGACACCTCAGTTCTTTGCAAGTCACTAATGCAGGCACAAATGTTATCAGAAATGTTATTTAACCCAAATTAGTGTGTTTGTGATATTTGGGGATGTCATATTCTCAGTGTTAAGACTGTAAGTTACACAGTGCCACAGAAGACTTGTGAACAAACTGGTTTGTACTAAATCTATCCAATTTCAATGCCAAATGAAAGGCAGTTTGGGCTCTGGATGTGGAATGTAGGCAGTTCTTGCAGTCGTAATCACAGTTGCTTGGAAAGTAGAGCTGGTGGTGCCCATTTTTAGTCTTTTATTCCCTGTAAAAGGAAGTGCTTCTGAAGGTGGAAGAAGGTTGGGCAGTCTCACCCCCCCACACGCTTCCTTTAAGGAGATGTCTAGCTCCTAGGCATTTTGCCCAGCAGGGTTTAACACAGCATATCTTCTGTTTGTAGTACAGATACTAATAAATAAATTAAGATGGTATGGAAGAGACCTGCAAGTGCCATTCATACTAGTGTGAGAAGTATTCTGCTCTGCTGCTGGTTCTTCACAAAGAAGAATTGCAGCATCTGAGTATGATGACAGCTGCACCAAAATGAATAATCAGCACGTCGGATTTGTTTGAAGATGTAGAAGCTTTGGGTGCCAGCCATTGCTTTAAAGATGTTTTTTTCCTAAAAAGCGTGTATACATTTTAGCAAATGTAGTTTGCCCAATTATATTTAATAAATTGGTCTCTAGTATATTTTAGATGACTGTACTAATTTACATACCCCAAAACTTTCAGCACAAATCACTTGAGTTTGTTTCACCTGGGAGTTAAAATGAAATATATTGAATGTTTTGACCAGTAGGTGATCATTTTTCTTTTATCATACAGAATTTTAATTTAAGTAGGTCAATATATTGGTAAATAAATTGTATAAGGCAACACTTACCTCATCTAAGTTTAGTCATCTGCAGACTAGTCATCTTGATGGCACTTGGTTGGATGCCCTTATGCCAAGAGGAGAGAAAGGGATATTTTAGATGATTATTTTTTCATGGAGGGTGGAAGAATTAAAACGGAGTAGCTAGGCTACGGATATGCCAGATTCTTTTTCACTGACTATCAAGGAAGACTTTCTACCTTGGTGACCTTAGATGTAGGTGTTTATATACAACCTTCTAAACCTGCGTGGCTGAATTAATCTAAATTTCTTCTTAAGGTATGAAAAATACTTCTGAAATTAAATTGTCTAGATGCAATGATTGCCACCACGAAAACGCAGCTCTGTAAGCAATAGTGGTAAAAAATGGAAACCAAAGAAGCCTTTGTTTTAAAACACAGCATGCTGTGCTGAAAATATGTTAGTGTAAAGAAGTTGGCATGCAGTTTAGTTTTCTCACTTGCATTTCTTGTAGGGTGCTTGGTATCCAGGTGATGTTTCTGAAATACACGTTCCTTTCTAAACGTGCAACTTAGATGGCCTAAGGGGATGGTCATTCCTGTCTGACCATTCCTGAATACCAGGCTCTGGGGTTGCAGTACTGTTGAACTCTCCCCGCTGAACTGATAGAGCATTGCGATTGCAGTTGGGCGTTGAGCTCTGCAAAACAATCATTTACTGGAAGACAGAGCTCATCTGGCTACGTCCAAATCTGATTTTAGTCCATCCTGTCTTTCTGAATTTCTCATTCAGAATTTTGCAGTCTTGTATCTCAAAACTGAGATGGTAGGTAGAGGCCCCGTCATCCTCGTTACTGGAAAAAAAACCCCACCATTAACTAGATTTATTCCCAATGAAGTTAATAGCTATTATTGATTCCTACTGCTCTGGGAAAAGAAGCAGTGATCTTGTGCTCTGATGGATTCAAATGTGTCTACTGTTGTGCAGTTTACCTTTTTCAGCCTTTAACTGTCTGATCTTGGGATTTATCAAAGCCTCCTGTTTTTTCTCTTTGCTACTATTGCTGTTTGTCAACCTCAAGTACAGGTTCTCTAAACATAATCCATAATAATTCCTGTGCAGACTAGTTGCTTTCTGTGCCATGTATCTTGCCATATCCTCTGTGCCTTAACAAGAGTATCTGTTTTTATTTAATGCAAATAAAACTTGGTTTTCTTACATAACTTTCTATAAGATTGTTCCATGATAAAAATGCTCAAGTTGCAGCCAGTACTTTATTGTAACCTTGTCCTCTGGTTTTGAGCTTCCTTTCTTCTTGCTGTCCTCTTGCGCTTCTACTTGAGAAGCGTATTCAACATAAAACCTTGAGGTCTGGAGGTGACGGAAGGTCTGAGGCTGGGTTAGGTGTGACACGCAGATAGCACGGCATATTGCGGGGGGGGGAGCGGGGCAGAATTCTTAACGGAAAGTCAAATCTGATGCATTTGGCTATTATTTTAATGCATGTTATTCAGTACTCTCAGGTGCTGGCAGTCCACTTTAATATTGCTGTATTGGGGGGAAGTAGTCTCAATGTGTAGTTTTCTAGGGAATATACCATATTTTATCTAGGAGCTATTTAAAAAGGGGAAAGAAAAAAAAAAAGGTACTTTCTATCCCCACAGAGAAACTCCATGTCACTTTCCAACTAGATTTTGGTGTGAAGAAGAGAATGCCTAGACTCCCTTTAATTCTTCATAGACAGACTTACAATTTTTTTCTAAAGACCATCTTTAGTTTCCTAAAAAGTTGGTTTCTGAAATAGAACTTGGAGTAACTGCTGGTCTCGAATGTGGCTGAACAGAGGAATGAGCGTATTGTTCATAGGCATAAATGGGGAGATAGCGCTAACATTTGAGTCATAAAAAAAATTTAATTACGCCATGAATGACTTTTATATAACTGTATGAGCATATTCAATACAACTTTAACAGTTAAAAAATTACATCGAGATCCTGGGAAACCTAATTAGGAGAGAGTGTAAATATGCAAGAGCATGTGCTTCAGTGGGGTTGGGTTTTTTTTCCAATTAATTTTCATAGTACCTGAATGGAATAACATGTAGCATCTATAGGAGGAATTTTTGTTGTTGTTCTAAGTCTGCCTGTCGTTTCTTTTAAACGTGTTTTACCCAGCTGGCCTCTGACAGGGATGATCATCAGACAGCATTAAGGGACTGACTGACGTTGCAAAAGCTACATGAGGTTTATTCCCCCTAGATTATTTTTTTTTTAATGAATTTCCGACAATAGTTCTCACAAAATTATAGCCAGAAACATCTTTCAGGTTTGTAAGGATCCAATTTCCGAACAAAACCAGCAATCCACAGTCTATTGAATTTCATAGTCCGGTAACCACCAAACTTTTGCCACTCTGTTCAACTGCACAAGAAACGCTATCAGCAGAATGGGAAGTTGTACATTTGTCGAAGCAATTTCATCATTGTCTGTCACCAAGGGAGTGGTGTATATGAACATTGAAAAATAGTATTCTGGGATAGGGAAAACTTCAATTTTTTTATTATTATTATTTTTAGCCTCATAGGTCTTATGACATACAGTGCAGGTTTTGGGGAGGTGAGAGCAAGGAATTACTCTAATCGTAATCAATGTGTGAAGATAATTGAGAAAACACTGAACAAGAAAACACTTCTCAGGATGATGTGCATTGCCCCGTGGATGTTCTCCCACGTGCCAGTTTCACTTTAACACAAGCCTCTGTTCACAGCTTTTACCAAGACTTACCATATTTTGCAGGGTGGACCTGTTAATCAGTTACTTCAGTGCAGCAGTTGAAGATGGGCGAGAGCAGCAAATAGACTTTCAGTTCTGTAAAACTACTTCTGAATATTGCTGCTGTTTGGGGAGAATAGTTTATAAAGTATCTTAAATTGAAGTTTCTTTCAGTAGGGACTTTTGGAGAGGACTTGACAAACTCACAAACATTTTAGTATTTTAGAACTTTTAAGCTTCCTGCTGGGGGGGGGGGGGGGGCGGGAGCATTTAGGGAGGAAATTGTGGATCGTTGGTATTTTCTTTGTTACTGTTGCACCGAATGATTTCCTGTGTCCATCCTTTTGTCCCATAATACTGGCCAGAGGTTTTGAAGTTTGAAGCGCCCAGTTCAAAGCAAACGCTCCCGTGAAAGGACACCTGCAAAAGCAAACGCTGAATGAGAGAGGGAGAGGAGAGAGAATGCATCAGTATTACTGGCTCATGTTCAGGCAGTTGGTAAAATCTGCTTGTTCTTGCTTTGTCAATGATGGAGGTTTCTGAACAAAAGCAGACTGGTGGCTGTGTGGTCTGTTAAGTACAGTCACCACTGGCTACGCGGTGCTGAAGGGGGGAAGACAGACTGTACTGTCCTGGTCTAGTGGGAGGTGTCCCTGCCCATGGCAGGGGGTTGGAACTCGATCATCTTCAAGGTCCTTTCTGACCTAAACCATTCTATGATATGCATCTTCCAGTGAGCGCTTGTAGCTACAAGTATCCTGTCAGTGAACTAATTACTGATAAACTGATTAGGGGGGTAAGGGATGGTTAGCCACGTGTATTGGGGCAGAGACTTATCGAGTGGATGGTAAAAGGCATTTCCAGTGTCTATGGCAGGAATTTTAAATTGGGGTAGCAGAAGCTATGAAAGCTGTAGGGATTTAATCTAAACACACGTGCACAACTCTTGTAATTATTTTTTTTTTTTAATACATGTATGTCTTCCTCAATACATTGTTACAGGATATCCTTAAGTAAACGGGGAGAGTGCACAGCCAGTAACAGCAGGAATAGCTGGGAATAGCTGTCTCCATAAAAGTGGGCAACAATGCTGTGTCTATTGGAAAAACACAACTTGTATTACAACATCTCCTTTTTATATCAAATCTTTCCATTACTGAGTTGTCATGCATAAATTTCATTATACTGTGGATCTGTTTAGCATAGTTATTCCAATAAAGGTGATATCTGAATTGGGCTCACTGTAATAATGTGATGGATTTTCTATACCAATAGTTTGCAGTGGGTGAAGGCCTCTTAGATAAAGCGCGAGTGTTTTGTTGACTTTCTGAGCGTGGTAGTGTTAAGAAGGCTGCTACAGCCAGACGACAGCACTGAAAGCCAGGGGAAAATTTTGTGAGTACCTTCTGAAGTGACTGCTGAAAAGAAAGAGCAGAGATGCATAGGGCGGGAGCATGGAGTTGCAGTGTCTTGGAAGGAAAGCAAAGTCTGACTGAAACAATTCAACATCTGGCAGTATGGTGGAAGCCATTAATGAGTTGTTATATCTTTGCATTCGCCTGATCTCATGAAGATACAGAAGCTGGGTTATGGTCATGCCTTGGAGACAATCATGCAGATCACCTCCCCCTGCTTGCTGAAAGGATGGCGTGCTGGTTTTTCCCAGGTGAAAAAGAGTTCAGACAACCAAATATGAAAGCGTCATGAATCTTAACTGCTTGTTTCAGTCTCCTTTTATAGGCAGATGGACCCTTGGAAAAAAAATAGCTGTAAGTTGGCAGCAGAAAGCTCGACTGTGTGAAGCAGCAAGCTTGACTGTGTGGGTTTTCTGAATATGCGTAATTCGGTCTCCAAGCTCAGTCAGGGAAGCTAGGGGACAGATGCCAGCAACATTTTATCCTAGAAAGGGGAGGAGGGGGGAAAGAACCCCCAAAAGGGTGTGGGATGTTGCAGATATTTTTCCCTTGAGCTGCATGATGTGGAAAGGAGGACTGTAGAGCGCAGAAGGGGCTCACCTTCCAGCTGAACAAAGCAATGCAGCCAGATGTTTACAAGTATTTAAAAAATGGCTGTTGCAGTCATTCTCGTGCTTTGCGAATAAGTAGAGGTCAAAGTGGCTACCTTGAAGTGGAGTTTTTCCAAGCGTCACAAAGCCAATGAGAGTTTGCAGGAGTGCCGTGGGGAAGCAGTGGGTGCTGGTGGAGCTGCTTGAGAGAGAGCTTTGGGCTACGGGGACAATTCTTTAATTATATAGGGAGAAATCTTTTGGGAAAGAAGAGTGGTAAAAGGCTCGGGGGTGACCCGAAGAAAAGAAAAGCAGTAAAAGTCAGTTGGCTGAGAGAATTGACAACGTTATGTTTGTGATAAACAATGTATTTGTTCACTTTGTGATGCAAAATTGAAATTTTCTTTAGTCAAGATGCACACATCGCACTGAACGTATTTTCCGTATCAAGTAGACTCTTACAGGTAGAAAGATGGGTTTGATTTTTTAATATAGCTTAGACACTTGAAAGACTTAAAATCTTCGGAGGCCGTTTGCTTGCAAACTGTTCCAAGAACACTTTGAAGCGTATGGAGTGGCGGGTGTGGGTCTGGCTACCCGGGGCAGGAGAACCGGGGATGCCGGAGGGCCTCTGCAGGCAGGTAGGCAGAAAGTTGCTGGTCTCTCATTACAAAAGATGAGGACTGTTCTCTGAAAAGAATTAAGATACCTTTTAGCTATGTCTGTGACCTTTTCAACAAGGAAATAAGCCAAGACGATCTCTTGTATACTTGCTACTCATAACGGAAAGGGTTTTTTGCTCAGAATCTTTCTGTTATCTCAAGAAATTATAGACTGTTACCCTTGCTGCTACTTTAACTTAAAAATAAATACTTAGATGGCTAAAAATACTGCCGCTTCAAAGCAAGGAGGAGATGCATCAGTTTCCAGGCTTTCTTAATTCAAGCCTTTCCTGGTATTCCTAATTTATCCATAAAAATTTGCCTTCAGAGGGAGTTTGGTTTTAGTCAAGTGAGCAGATTAGCATGACTGTCAACCCTGGTGTGCTCCTGGTGAAACTGCATGTCCCCGAAGGCTGAGAAGACAGCGGGATGAGTGAATCCTGCCTGAAAAGGGGATACAGGATGTAAATTTGAGCCTCGAGGTTGTGGTACCAGCATAAATATAGCTGCCAAGCGGCGTAACAGATCCCTTTCACACAGCAACTGAAGTTCTGACAGGCAAAAAGTCGGTGTTTTTCTTCATTCCCATTTATACATTTTGGGATATTCTTAAGGGGTGGTGCTTCTGTGATGGAGTGGATTCTCTTTGGAAGTTTGGTTGTGTAAACCTGAGGCCCGAGCAGGGCTTCGTGCAGATGTGCGGTTGGCACCAGAAGCACCATACGATTGACTTTGAAGATAGAGGCCCCTGGAGTGAGGGGGGCAGTGACTTCAGCGAATGTAGGACGTTCTGCTCACGCACACAGCTAAGTCTCTGGGTTTTAAGCATTATGGAGATAAAAACAGTTGCCCAAGAAAAGTTGTCCTTCTGAGGAACTCTGCTCTCATGAGGGCCCTTTAAAGCTGTCTCTGCGGTTGTACTAATGACAGTGACGGGTCTCTGGACACCAGAAGCTGCATGAATTACCCTGCCTGGTGGGGGTCACGCTGCCACCTTAAAGGTCTGTTTAGTGGTCACTGATCTTTATGTCTGCAAACAGAAAGAATCTTGTTTTAAAGATACAGCAGTAATTTAACTTGTGTTGGTCACTTGCTCAAAAACATGACTTCTCTTAAAGTAAAGGTACTTAACTCGAGTGACTTCAGATACACACAGAATGGGATTTTACACATGTTGGACAGAAATAAGAGAATCAAGCCACGACCAGAAAGATTCCAGAACTGCAAAGATGTTTTTGATTTGATCCTAACGTGTGAAGAAAGAGTCTATGATCAAGTAGTAGAAGGTAAGGACCTTGAACTGATAAATCAAGTTAACTTTGAGTGCTTTTTTTTCCCCCTTTCTCCTTGAAGTCCTTCACAAATCTGGAAACCTGTGTCTGCTGTGACTACTGCTGGAACACCAGCAGGGACAAGAGCTTGCAGTCCGTTCACTTAGACGTTACGTACAGGAGAAGCGATGGCTGAATACTTATTTCTAAAAGATGCCGGTGTTGGCAGCTGCACGGAATGTGTGTGTATAGCAATTTTAAGGGCTGACGTAAGGAAAGAGCAAACGTTTGGAGAAATTCAAATACATGTTTGGTTTGAAAGTGCTCGTGGATCTGGAAAAGTACTAAGTTTTATGTGATGAGCGTTTTTTCACCCGGGGTTGATGGAGAAGCAAAGCCTAAGCTGTCTTCTTCATGCAGCTTCCCTTCCCTTGTCTGCAGAAGACTTCCTGTGACCCACCAAGCAGTCTGTCCACAATAAATACCTCCTGTACGAGTGGAGAAACTGTTCTTGAGTGCGGTTAACATACTGAAACCGTGCTGCGGCGTTGCCCTGAAATGAGTCAGCGAGATACGCCAGAAGAATCTCAGCTGGGGACTGGGTTCTGCATGAACAGGATGCAGCAGGCTCGACGTGAGCTCCCGGAAAGTCCTGGGGTTTCAGCAGTGACTCGGTTAGCTCCTGGGCTGGGAACCCTGCCGCTCTCTGGAGACGCTGGGTATGGGCTTAGGTGAGGCTGGAGGTCTTTGCTTTACACTGGAAGAGCGGCCAACGCAATTAGTATCGCACACCTAACTTAAAAGGCTGTTGCCTTGGCTCCGCAGTCCTCAGCGGTCACGTCACAAGCAATTGTCCTGGTTTCAGGGAAAACAGACCCAATTTGCTTTTCAGTAATTTTACTGAATAGAGAACAATACAGAGCACGATACAATGGGCTTCTGCGAGCTGAGCGATTGGTGTTCTCAATCTTTAAGTGAAGTGTTTGAAATGTATTGGTAAGTTCTGAGAGCAACTGCCCTGGTACTTGTGTGGGTCTTCAGCGAGTCCAGCGTGTCTTGCGTAGAAAACATCTAGTTTTAGGTGAATATCCTGAGGAAGGGAGGTGAAGAGCAACCACTTGCTAATTTTCCAGTTGTGCGTCTCTCTAACTTCATGGTAATGCCCGTCATAATTGACCAGTGAGAGGAAGAAGGCTTGAGTGCCACCAGACAGCTCTAGATGGGAAAGCTGACTCTTCAAAAATGGAGACCTCAGCAGGTTGGCCAAAATGAAGCTGCAGGAGGGGGTTGGGAAAGAACAACGGGCAGCTTAAAAACAGTGCGTGTGATATGAAGGATATGTTAAAGAGGCATAACGGTAATACACGGGTGGGTTAGTAGGAAAAGGTTGTTTTATTTTTTCCCCCTTCACCCCCTGTTAATACGTAGAACACATTAAAGCCAGAATTTTCTAATGTGACTGTCGGCGCTGAGCTTTAGGAGTTCAGCCTGCAGTTTAATTCTCGGTGTTGGATGTACAGTGCTGTTTTGAAAAACAAGCAATTAAAACTTTCCATGTGAGGAAGCCCAGAGTCATTCTTGACTTTTGAGACTCTTGATCTTGGTCGTTAAGGACCATCAGAGTAAGGTGAGCAGTAACTTTTCGGGAAAATATACTGCCACGACCCTTCCACAAAACTGAATTCTTTTGTTTCCAAAATCAGTCTCTCATTTTTGAAATAAGAGGGACTATTGTTTGAGACAACATTAAATAAAATTTTCTAAAAACAAGTTTGGAGAAGGCAGAGGTGGACAATGCCTATGTATTTTTAAAAGTCTTACGAATACTCTGTGTAAAATACGATACCATTCCACCCAACGTTTTGCTGTTTACGTGTGTTTTATTTTCAACTAGATTTAAATTCCAGAGAGCAGGAGACGTGTCAGCCGGTACATGTGATCAACGTGGACATTCAGGATAACCACGAGGAGGCAACCCTGGGTGCTTTCCTTATCTGTGAGCTCTGCCAGTGTGTAAGTAGAGAGGGCTCGTTGCCTGCGGCTACCTCGGGCCCAGCAGGCTGCCCAGGGGGTGGGGGTTGCTTAGCGCTCCTTCAAGGTGCTGCGTGTTGCAAAAGTTGTTTAAGACAAATCCGTGTCAAGAGACGCAAGTTTCCAAATTCTTGTGGTTCATTTTGGAGCTGTTGTGCGAACGGATGAATTTTAACCGAGTTCACCGTTTCCAAAGTGGACTCTGCGTTGAAACCCGCTGTGTTGATGGCTTCCACGGAGAGCAGTATTGCGAAGCGCCGCGCGTAACTGTGACGCGTGTTGAGCCCGTGCTCGGGACACTGTTTACGGTGAAAACATCCCTTTCAAAAGCAGTTGTAATGATACGTGGGGTTTAAATGTCGGGGTCGCATTCTGCATCACGATACACCTGAAAAACATCCTGCGGAGGTGTATTTTGTAGTACCGGCCCTGCTCTGTGTGTGATGCGGAAGACAAAAAAAACGGTGCTTTCTGTCATCCACGTCCAGGGACCATAGCTCTTGAGGGAGGGCTGAAATAAGCTGCACAAACCGTCGGTGTAACTGTCAGGAGAATAGAGAAAGGATCCGTGTCCTTTTATAGTGTGCAAGTTGATGAGTTCACCTATTCCAGTGTGGCAACGGGCTCTTTTTTTTTTTTTTTTTTTTTTTTTTTTCCCCTCCTTTTCGTTTTTAACTCCAGCCTGTGTGATCTATTCCGGTGTGAAATCCTTTCCAGGTTCAAAAAGCCCAAGAGGGTTCAAGGACTTGAAATTTTAGCCATCTGTTCAGTGTGCTTGTAGCTATTCTGGAGCTTCCATTCGTTACCTAGCGCGGATGGCGGTTGCCTACTCAACAGAGTACTAGTTAAGTGCCAGTTGGGTGGGTTGGGGAAGGAAGGGTATGCAGATAAACATGATGCGGAATATATATCCGTTTGGGAACGCTGGGAATCTCGATAGAGCCCCCAGTGCTGCGCCGTTCCGTACAGCCTGCTGGTTTAGCTTCGCAGGAAGCCAAAAGCGCTGAATTATTACCGTTTTCTAAACTAAACTACGCGGTATCCTTGGAGTCCGGTTGCTTAGTTGTGTGTTTTGTGTTTTTTTTTCCTCTTCTAGATACAGCACACAGAAGACATGGAAAATGAAATAGATGAGCTGTTACAAGAATTTGAAGAGAAAAGTGGAAGGACTTTTCTTCATACTGTCTGCTTTTATTAAAGCACATCTGTCTCTTAGGCCTTAATACAGATGGGGGAAGCATGTGTTTAAAGTTCTGATTATACTGTATTTTCCTGGAAAATGAATATTGATCTTTTTTTTGTTGTTTGTTTAAAAACTCCTTTTCAGTGTCTTTTTGTTTTGTTTCAGGTATTCTGTCACAGGTAGGCAGAGATACTGGCTGGGGTTGTACATATGAGATGATAAAAGTATACACAAAGGCCACCTATTTAAAAATGAAAATCAAGTTTTTCTTTAAATCCTACTTATTACAAGTAGGTCTTTAATTATAAAAGAGAATGTTTCTTGAATATAAGTTTATAATGTATTTTTCCAGCTTACAAATTTATTTTATTTCAGTTGTGCTTTTTTTTTTTTATTATTTTAATGTGACAGAATGACTGAACGATGTGAGGATATGAATGGAACAATGAAAACCGAGTATCTGTATATTATTAGATATAAAGTTGGAAGCGTCCAATAAAAATGAAAAACCCGTAAGTTTGTCTGGTTTCAAAATAGCAGCTAAGTAAGTTTGCCCGTTCCCTGTGAGGTAAAGCACAAACCATCTGAAGTGGCCCAAGAACACTGGTTCATTCGGAGTGTGTCGGAGAGGGTGGTGACAGCAGGAGGATGTGATAGGAATGGGAAGAGCTGAGCCGTGTCCCGTCTTCAGAGGGGCTGTGTCGTTGGGCAGCTCAGAACGGTTTCTTGATCCTGCGTTGAACTGAACTGCATTCTCTGCGTGAATTAGGGCACTACCAGGAAACTTTTGGGGATCTTAATTGCTTTTGAATTAGCCGTGTGTGAGATTAATAAGACCGCGAGGCTGTAACCGTAGCCGTCGGGGCCGATTGTATACACGTCTTCTATAAGGAAGATGGGGAGAAAAGGCAAACTCCACTGTCAATAGGACTAGTTAAAAAAAAAAAAAAAAAGCTTTAAACTGAAGTATCTTTTGAATAGAAGCATTTTCCTTCCATACAGCAATAATAAACGTGCTTGTCACGGCTCAAAATCCAGAAACTGAGTACGTGTATGCAGGCAGAGCAAAAGCTCAGATTTCTGTCTGTTCTGACTGATAAAAGTGAAAACAAACCAAATTATTAGAGATTCAAGATGTGAATGGTGAATTGTTGTTGCTTACAGGCAAGAGAAGATCGTAGAAGTTGTTTTGTTAAAGGAGCCTGTAGACGGTTTGGAGCAGAGGAGGGGTGTGCTCTTTAATCCTTGGATACGCGAGGACAACGGTTTAAACATTGGGTTAGAAGTGAAGTAGCACGAAATGGGGTTTGAGCCACTGGCTGCTCTCTCTCCTTCTATCCCTGACCCCTGACAGCTCACGTGAATCACCTAATTTTCCTTAGGTTTAATCGTTTTCCGCATGCAGGAAGGTAGCGCTAAGTACTTGCAATTTAGGGCGGCGTTACCCGTCTGTGCCGACGACTTTGGCTGTGTATGTAGTAAGTCTCTTTCAGTGAACGCACTCCCAAACATCAAAAGGCGCCCGCCCCGCACCCGAAAACCGCCCGTCCCTATCTGAAAATACTTCTGTGCGGTTGCAAATCTTTAAGTCTGTTGAGTCAGACCCCTCTCTCTGCTCCCGGGATCTGGGGGTTGGCGGTGGTTTCGGCTGCCCGGTGGGAAAAGCGAGACCTCTGCCAGCTCGATCTGCGTCCTGGACGGTGTCCAAATGGGTCATTGCATCGTACTCGGGTCCCGGGAACGTTTAATATCCCCGAATTACCTGTGCTGGTTTTCTTGTCTGTTAAAAAACACTTAAAGCAAAAAAATTTTGTGGAGGGTGAATGACCGGGTGGGAACAATTAGGGGATGGGGAGTGGGAGCGGCAGTTGTGATAAGGTTCGCAGAGTGTGTGTTCTCTGATTGGCTTCTCCTGTCCCGTTTTGTTTCTGGAGACTCTGTCTTTGAAGGGTTTCATTCAGCCTCCTCTGCTTCTGCTCATTTGTCTGCCTGATACCATCGCTTGTTACCATGGGGATATTTACAGCCAAAGGAAGAGGATGATTCTGTAAGGACTGCGCTGCTTTAGTTCTCTGAAATCTCTTTAAAAAGACGTTTCAGGCACGCGCGGTACGGAGTACTTTGAGCGGAGTTTTCCTTTCAGTACTGGAATCTACTGTGCGGCACAGTGAAACTTGGGGGGGTCTTTGAAAATGTTTCCTAATTTCAACTTAATTCATCCTAAACAAAGCTCTTCATTGTGATTTCATGGAAAGGCAGGAAAACCCCAGACAGGATGTTTTAACCCGTGTTTTGTGTCTGTGTGGACACTTACAGCAGTGTCCTTTTTATTACGTGAAGTTTATACTATTCATGTGTGTAATCGGCGGAGAATTCTGGTTGCTGTAGTGCTAACGATGGATTAATTAGTATAACTTCAGTTCACTCCATCTCTTCAACTGAAATAAGCAGCATTGCTCTGAAAACATGGAACAGTATACACAACGTGTTACAGAATTCTTCTGTCCATCCTAAACGTTCTGTTCATAAGGAAAAGCCACTCTGGGAGCTGGTTGGTTGTCACTTGTGGATTTACCGGTGTGCAAAAAGACAGTCGGATGGACGGATGACTGACCTGGAGGGACGGGTAAGTGTTCCGAGTGATCCACAGTCCCGCTCAAAGTACTTCGAATTCCTGCGAGCAAAACTTGTTCTTCAGCGACAATTGTTCTTGCTCTGACACGTTACTTCTCATTTAACTTACAGGTTAGTGAAAAGTGTGTGTATTTATATAGTTACGTTGTCTCCATCTGCTTGGTTGGCGCCGAAATCCACAATGAAGCTCAGCTTATACAGGAATTTTGTGGGGTCCTGGTCTTGTTTGAGATACACGTGTTTATACACACACAAATATATACGTAGGGATGAAATAAACTCTGACCAAATGAAATTTCAAGAGAAACTTTGGTTTAAAGAAAATGGGGGAAAATAATGTGCTTTGAGAGTGGGGAGGCATATGTCTGGTGGTGATGTGCTCTTCCCCGCCCGGTAGGTCCGTTGATGCTCCTGTTGATGGGTATCAGTGCTGAAAGACGGTCCGTTTCTTTTGAAGCCCTGTTGTTGGCCACCTTTAATGAAGGGTTACAGCCTCGTGACGCAGACTGCGAGTGTTCAGAGTTTGGCCGTGATGGGAGGTTTCTGCTGTAAATGAGAGTTTTTGGCTATCCAGGGTGTTCCCGTGAGGCCGGTGGAGGTGGCTTTAAAATGCAGATTCCTCCCAGAGGTGTCTCCCCCTTTTCTAAACATAGCGATTATGTTTTGTCAGCGTTTCTCTCACTTTTTTGACTTCCCATGAAAGGCCATATTGATTAAAGAACAGTATCTATTGAAGTGCCTTTATAAGATTTTGCTCTCTTGCTGCTTCCTGAGTGGGCAGGTCTTTGCCAAGAGCATCCTGAGGTTTCCATCTCTCGCATCTCGGCCCTCTGCAGATCCTATCCGTAAGGCACGGAGTGGTAGAGCCCGGTTCGCTCCTAGTTTGCCATCTGTTTTTCTTTCGCACACGCCACTTCTGGTTTTATGTCTGTTTTCTCTGTTTCTTGTCTTGCTTAAGACCTTCATAACAATCATGAATGTTCTTCTTGCTGTCAGAGAAAGCACCAGCACGTCATGGATCATAGAATCATAGAATGGTTTAGGTTGGAAAGGACCTTGAAGATGATCGAGTTCCAACCCCCCTGCCATAGGCAGGGACACCTCCCACTAGACCAGGTTGCCCATGTCTTTCTAATAGGTTCGTGTAAATACAAGCTGGTGATTAAGGAGCAATGCCTTCCCTCTGCTCTGCTGGTGTCTTACCCCTGAGGTGCTCTGCTGGTGTCTTACCCCTGAGGTGCTCTGCTGGTGTCTTACCCCTGAGGTGCTCTGCTGGTGTCTTACCCCTGAGGTGCTCTGCTGGTGTCTTACCCCTGAGGTGCTCTGCTTGTTGGCTTCCTTGGCTTCCTTCACAAGGCTCAGCGCACAAAGTGATGCAGCTAATCCCATCAGAGTGCATATGGTGGGAAAGAGCGTTCTTCCGCAGGTTTCCATACTGCTGGATCTGACCGTGCAGAGATCAACGATCCCACCTGGAGTTCCCCAGTGCAGCAGCCTCATGAATTCGTTGCTAGGCACATTATCCAGCTTCAACTTCTCCTTCTCCTACGTGTAGGAGCTTAGGAGAAGGTATCAATAAAGACAAATGCAAACACTTGCACCAGCACAGGAGTAGTAAAAGAGGGGAATAAAAAAGTCGGCGGAGTAATCGGGAGGGTATAGGACAGCTGAGTGGGCTTTTAGAGAAGAGAAAAAATCTGAAAGGAAAAAGGAGAGAAATGCAAGCTCCAGAAGTTGTTGGACTCTTCTATAAATTCTGACTTGTGTGAGCATCGCAGACGCCAGCTGAGATCTGTGCTCCCTTCAAGAGGAAAGTAGAGGGGTCAGTCCCTGCGAACGTGGCTTGTGATGATGTTCCTACCTGGGGCTGCATACTCGCAGGGCGACAAATATCTGAGGTGGTTCCCAAACAGAGCTCTCTGGTCTTTTTTTATCATCCTGGCCAGTATTGCTGGGGTTTAAAAGATATTTTATAAGGAGAGGAGGATACATTTGCTGTGTGCCCTCAAGTGCTGAGAACCAAAGGCGGCTGGGTGGCGGTTCCAGGTCGTGCAGCAGGGTTGGGGTAAAACGAAGGAAGAGGCAGCGGTCGCTTGGTTAGGGACTGGCCAAACGCCGCTGAGATCTTGTAATGCGGCTATGGACCAGTCTGCGTGAGGGTGGTGGTGACGGTACCACGTGAGACTTGAGGCTGAGCAGGAGCCATGGGCAGAGCAGGTGCTCGTTTTCAAAAAGGAGCAGCTTCCAGCAACACCAAAGTGATTGGGAACAAGTTTAACAAACCTATTGTGAACTATGGCGGTGGCAACCCGAAACTGAGCATGTCAGCGCCTTCATTAAAAAGATGGTCCTCCCTCAGACAGGTGCAGTGTCACGTTGCGCACACACAGTCAGTCGCTGCCTCTTTTTGTCAGCTGGAAGTCACTAGAGAAACTCTTGGTGGCCTTATTTCCCCTGGCCACACAGGAGAAAGGCCGGGCCGGTGGGACACCATGCGTGGCCCCGGGTTGTCCTTGGCTCTCGGGCGAGTCAGGCTGCGAGCAGCCGGGAGTTCAGCCCGTGCTCGCGCCGAATGGGAGAGGAATGGTGCGGTCGGTTCGTTTCTGCAAGAAGAGCTGTGTGTCTGTGTTTGCCCGGGTTCATCTGCCACGGCTGTGCGGAACGCGGCGTGTCCACCGTGGGTTGCCGTGAAGAGCTGCTGCTTGGAAAAAAAAAATCAGTCTGTAGCAAAACGAGGGAGCAAAACCCCCTGTGGTGGGGTCAGGAGGATGGGGCAAGAGAAGCTTTCCAGGGACCAGCCAGGGCTGGACACGTTGCAAAGGGGCCAGCAAGAGCGGTGGGGAAACCTGTTTGATGGACGTGCTGCAGTACAGCACGCGTGAGGTGTTCCTGGCTGCGGGGTGGCAGATGTCACTCGGTACTGCCAACTGGAGGAGGATGAAGTGCAGAGAGGAGAAGGAATTTCTGATATAATTCAGTGCTGCAGACGATTGTTGACTCAAACGCTCTACGCGGCAACTGGACTCAATAAAGGCTGTGATAATTTCGCGGCTGCTATCCCCATTTGCAGCTCCCCGAGCCTGTCGGATCCAGTAAATCCTCTACGCTGGGCAGTGCCGGTGGGCGCCAGGAAGGACCCTTGTGCTACGCTGTACGTTGGCACCGATTTGGCCACGACTAAGCTGAAGTCTGCTGAGCCTCGGGGCAGCTCTACTGCCCGGTAGCTGAAGGCGGGAGGGAAAGGGCGGTAGGTGCAACCAGGACTGCAGTGCACGCAGAATAAAATGGTCACAACAGTGACGTTTGGGATCCCCATCAGCCAGGGCTTCTGCTCCAAAAGGGCTACAAGGGAAGGCTGCTCCTCCAGAGCTTGGGTCGCACCAACCCCACGCGGCGCTACAGGTTTGGGAAGAGGGGCTGGAAAGCTGCCTGGCGGAGAAGGAGCTGGGAGTGTTGGTCGAGAGCTGGCTGGGTATGAGCCGGCAGCATGCCCAGGTGGCCGAGAAGGCCGATGGCATCCTGGCCTGTATCAGGAATAGTGTGGCCAACAGGAGTGGGGCAGGGATACTCAGCACTGGGGAGGCCCCACCTCGAGTGCCGTGTTCAGTTTTGGGCTCCTCACAACAAGAAAGACACTGAGGCGCTGGAGTGTGTCCAGAGAAGGGCAACGGAGCTGTGAGGGGTCTGGAGAACAAGTCCTGTGAGGAGCGGCTGAGGGCCCTGGGGGTGTTCAGCCTGGAGAAGAGGAGGCTGAGGGGAGACCTTCTCGCTCCCTACAGGTCCCTGAAAGGAGGGGGTAGCGAGGGGGGGTGTCAGTCTCTTCTCCGAAGGAACAGGCGACGGGACAAGAGGAAATGGCCTCAAGTTGTGCCAGGGATGGTTTAAGATGGATGTTAGGAAAAAGTTCTTCACCATAAGGGTTGTCACGTATTGGAACGGGCTGCCTGGGGAGGTTGTGGAGTCGCCATCCCTGGAGGTGTTTAACAGATGGGCAGACGTGGTGCTGAGGCACGTGGTTTAGTGGTGGTTTTGATGGTGCTGGGTTAATGGGTTGGACTCGATCATCTTAAAGGTCCCTTCCAGCCCCGATGAGTCTATGATTCTATGCTGAGAAACCCCGCTTGTACCTGAGTCAGTGGCAAAACCTTCCCGGAGTGCCCCAAGCCCAGCTGAGAGCTGACCCAGCCTGGGCACGGCCGGGGGGTCGGAAGCAGCGGCTGGTGGCCAGGCACAACTTCAGCCACACCAAATTCCATCAGACTTGGCTTCAAATTGTCTGTTGCTCTCCCGTGATTTCTAGTTGGCTGTTGCTCTAATAATGCCTCTGTTTTCTACAGGTAGCAGAGTAACTGCCCGCGTGATCTCTGCGTTACTTTTACCGAGGTCTGCGCGTGGATGAAGTAAGGAGTGAAAGCAGCTCAGGGCAGAGGGCTGTTGAGGAGGGAACCCCGACGGCTCACGCGGGATTGTGGCGAGAGGCGCCTTCCCAGCTCTGCTGCTCTTTTGCGTGAAGCACCCGGCTTACCCAACGGTTCATGTGTGTGGTTTAATTTAAAAAAAAAAAAAAAAAAAAAAAAAAAAAAAAAAAAATCTGCAATGCAATCTGTGCTCTAATTTGAGGACACCATTTAGTGATTTTAATTGTGTGACAGTATTTTGGTATTTTCAATACCCAGTAGTAGGTTAATGACTGTTCCTTGAAGAATGGAGTTTATATAACACAAGTCCTTACATAAGGAGGCTGATGGTGGCCTGAGGAACAGAAGGAAAACAAAGATGCAAGAATGCAAAACCCAGAACAAGCAAACTCTACTTGGATGGCCCTGAGAAGCCTAAAATAATAAAAGATACTTGGGTTCCAGCAAGGTGAAACTAACCTTGAGGACTCGGAGGTGACGGTGCTGCACGACACGCCACAACAACCATCAAGCTATGTGCTACCACGCATTTCCCACGTGGTGGCTGTAATCTCTTCTGTTCACCCAGATTGCACGGTTTACATGAGAAAGAACAACAAACAAGCAAGAAAAAAAGTTATTGGCTGGTCACTTATTTTCTTTTGTTGTTTTTTGTTTTTTTTTTTTTTTTTTTTTTTTTTTCCCAAGAAGGTCCTAAACAGGGCCTGAGCTGGACTGACCAAGTGGCATGGTGAAATAAAACCGCGGGAGAACCTGAAGCGCGACCTTTTGCTTGCACTGTAGAGCTCAGGTTTGACAGACGGGACAAAGTTGTACGGGGTCAGTTTATTTCCGTCACAAAAGTGAGTGGGTCTCTGCGTCCCCCCAGCTTTTCTTAAGGGGGCAAATCCCAGGGAGACGCTTGGCAGAGGTGGGAATCGCTCCGGGAAGGGCTGAGCCCCCCCCAGCCTTCCTTGGGGACCCCTTCAGGCATCTTCTCCGAGACAGGAGGACCCAGGGCGACCTGGGGAGACCCCCTCCGCTCCCCCCCCCCCTAAGGAGGGGCTGTCGCTGGGAAGCAGCGGGCGGAGGGAGGTGCCGTGGGAAGCGCGGCGGAGTTCGGGGCTCCCACCCCGCATCCCCCCTTGCTCCGGCCGACAGCCATCCCCCCCCCCCGACCCTCCCGGGGGCCGGTGGTCCCTCCGGGATGGGAGGAGGACGGGGCCGACCCCGGGCGGGAGGAAGGGCGGGATGAGGATGGCGTGTGGGACTCAAAATGCGGCCAAGCGCCTGTGGCGGGGTTTCGCTGGGGAAAAAAAGAAGCGTGTGGCTGCGAGGCGGGGGGAAGCCCCGCAAGGGCAGGTCCGCAGAGCTGTCGCTGCCGCTGCTGTCGCTCGCCATGAGCCGCTCTCGGAGCAGCGCCTCCCCACCTAGGTAAATGCCCGGGCTGGGGAGGGGGCGGCCGGCTCTGCCTCGGGCGCATCTCCCCGCTGCATCCCGCATCCCGCATCCCGCATCCCTCCCCCGGCGGCGCGGAGCCACCCGGGCCCGGGAGGGGCTGCACCGGGGGGGCTCCCAGCCGGGAGCCGAGCAGCGGGGACACGCAGCCCCCGAACCGGGAGGCGGAGGGGGTGGTGGTGGTATTTATATATATATATATATATTTTTTTAGGGTGGAGGATTGTGGCGGTTTGGGGTATTATTTTTTTCGCACCGATCGGGGCGGGGGGGTGGTGGCGTGTGTGTGGGGGTGATTTTGGGGAGGGTCGGGGAAGAGGATGCGATGAGGCTCCCCCGGACTGGGTGATTTTTGCAGCCTGCCTCCTCCTCCTCCTCCCCCAGCCTCTCTCCCCCCCCAACCCCCCCCAACCCCGGTTTTGGCTGGCTCGCTTTCCCAGTTGCTGCATGAAGGGCTGTGCTTGTGGCGGTGTGTGCCCGCTCCCGGAGACGTGGCGCACCTCCCGCGGCTGAGGCCGGGGCGGGGGGGGGTAGGGAGGTGAGAGGGGGAGAGAGAGAGAGATATTTTTTTTATTATTATTTTATTTTATTTTATTTTATTTTATTTATTTTTTATTTTATTTATTTATTTATTTTTTTACCTATCCTAGAAAAATAAAAAAATAAAAGGGGGCAGGGCGAGGGAGCCCGAGGCATCCCCCGGCACGGGGGGGGGCAGTGCGTGTGCGGGTGCGGGGGGGCTCCCCCCCGCCGCCCCGCCGCCCCCCGCCGCGCCGCAGCCTGCGGGCGCCCAGCGCGATGCGCCCCGGGCCGAGCTCTGCGGAATAGCGCGGCCGCCGCTCGCTCTCGGCGGGCTGGGGGCGGACGGACCCGACCGCTGGCAATTCCCTATTGATGTCCATGAATGCAAACACCATGATTTTCATGATCCTGGGCGCCTCTATCGTTATGGTAAGAGATTTTGCTTATTTCCATCACCTCCCCCCCCTTCCCCTTCCCGCACCGTCCCTCAGCCTGTGCACCTCTGTGCGTGTGCGTGTGTGTGTGCATGTGTGCGCCCCATTAAGCACCACAGATTATTTTCTTGATGACTGCTTCAGTCTTTGGCAATCAAACTAGAGTCAATGTTTTATTCCATCATCCAGAGTTGACCAGATGCCTTGGTTATGGGCTCTTACAGGCAATAGCTTGCTTGATGGACATGAATGCGTTGTTGGACAGATTTCACAATTACATCTTACCGCATCTGAGAGGGGAAGACCGAGTTTGTCACTGCAACTGTGGAAGGTAAGTTACCTGCGTAAGATCCCTCTCACCTGTCCCCCCCAGCCCCTTCCCACCCCATCTCGTCGGGGAGGCGCGGAGAGGTGGTGGCCAGCGGCAGGGTGCTGCTGGCTGGACTACCATTTTGGCATTCTGGCCGTGTCTCACCTTCCTCAGCAGCTCCTGCATCAACACAGGGGTGGGATTTTTTATTTTTTTCCGGAAGAAGAGTTTTCTGTGGGCCTGGAAGTCCATTTTCCTTTGTGTGCATGCTTGCGTATATGCATCTGCGAGCCCCGGGAAAGTGAGTAACTTTCATCTTTCATCTAAACCCTTGTCATTTTGCCTTTGTTGTCACGGGGCTGTGTTGTTTCTCGGCGTGTTTGTGGGCTGGGTGTTGCGATTGGCGGTTGTGTGGCTTAAATGGAAGGGGGTTTGGAGAACCGAGCGGATCTGTGGGCAGGAAGGAGTGTTGCTGTCCGGGACAGTGTCACTTTGAGGCTTTGTGATCTTCGATGGGCTTTTAATTCTCTGTGGCTTTTCTCCTGAGGTCGTGGTGAGGCTGGAGAGAACACGCCGAGGTAGCTGGTCTGGGCTTTTGTGGAGCGTTTAGGAAGCTGAGAGCGTCGGGATGGATTCTCTGCCAGGAGTAGTGCCTTTGCTGTGTACAAGTTTATGACTGCACAAATCCTTACCTCTCTCGGTGGCTGTGTGGCAATGCTTAATTCTCTTGAACGACGTAGCGCTTCTCACGTCGCGCGTAATCGCCGAGGTCTCCGGCTCGCGCCCGGGCTTTGGCCGCGCTCTGAGGTAGAGCCTGGGGACCGAGTTTTAGGGAGGTGACTTTCTTCTCTCTGGGACTGTTGTCAGTGATCCTCATCCTGCGCTCCTCGAGGCCTCGTTCCCTCCCGTGCCTGGTTACTCACTGCCTGCTGGAGAGCTTCTTGTCTGTGGGGGAGTAGAGCAGCATGAGGCTGTGCCAGCTAAAGGACATGCTGGGGAGCCCTCCCCTGCCACATCCAACATTTAGATTGAGATTTCCTCCTCTTTGAGCTGCCTCTGGAACGAGCTGCATCCCAGCGTCACATCCCTCTGCTGTCCCTGGTGTGGAAGCTCAGCTGAAACTGGGATGCGCGTAGCTTAATGAAGGGAAACGGCTTTGCCCTTCCCCTCGGCTTCGTTTGCCGAAGGTGATCGTTACCTTTTTCCCCACGGTTCCTCCTCAGACTCCTGTGGCAGAACGGCAGAGAAGGTACAAGCAGCACCTCTAGGGCCAAATGCAGCCAGGCCCTGAGGGACCTGGTAAGCAGCCCCCGAACACCCGGCTCCTTGGGCACCTCTGTGCTAAGGTCAATTGTGAAGACGGTGGACAAGAAACGTCCACAGTGTCTTTGATTTTTTATTTTTTTTTTGGTCAGGGATTAGCTTTTTCTTAGGTAATTTTTTGGAGCCTTCTTGATGCTTTTCACTAGTTTAAGAGTTTTCCTCTGCCTCTTCAACCAATTTTTCTTTTTACTTGTTACAGCCGTGTGCAGTGGTGGTGAAAATTGGCTGCTGGTAATAGACTTTCACATCGCCTGGAGCGACTGAGGAGTGTCAGGTCTCACTGGTGCTGTTGGCAGAGTGTTCCTTCTGCCCAAGTCTGAGAAGGTGGCAGGGGCACTCCTCTCTGCTTTAACCGTGCGTCTGAAGAGATGCTGTTGAGGCAGATAAATTAGCCATGGCACTCTCCCCAGACATGGTTAGGTCATTTCTTAGAAAGTGCACAAAACAGCTTCCAAATTGTCAGGCACGGATCTGCGAGGAGGCAAAGAGCAGAAGTTTACCGGTGGCCTTAGGTATGTAGAGGCAATGGCTCTTGCCAACAGAAATAGCACACGGGCCCGCTCCTGGGCTCTTGTTGTGCAGCGAGCAGGGGTTTCGGCGTGTTCCTGCTCTGATGTAGGAGGCACTCGCACAGAGCATCCCCGTGCCATGGGACTCTGTAGGCTGATGGGCTGCTGCTGAGGTTTGGCCTGTGATGCTCACCCGCTCTCCCTGACCCCGACCTGCCGCCCCACGCCAGTGGTTCCGGTTCTCTGCTTTAAAAGGCAGGAGGTGCTGAATGTGCCTTGTCCAAGCGCTCCGAGTGCAGGCCTTCAGCGCACATCGTGTGAGCCATCAGCTGTTCTGCCTTGCGCTAGGCAGGGAGGCGTCCCGTCCCGGGGCTCGCTGGGAACAGTGGTACCCGGGGTTGGTAAAGGACTCTTAATTTGCCCATAGCCGAAGGGAGTCCTTGGAGGAGGGAACTGGCTGCAGCTCAGTGTGTTGCAGGGAGGAAGGGGGAAAACGAGTACACGTTGCAGAAATGGAAGGGGAAGAGGAATTGCAATAAATGAAGGTTGATGTGCAATAGGCTGCGCTGCTGCGGTTGTGTTTTTCCCTCCTGCCCCAGCCTGGGTTGTAGTCAGCCGCACCGACAAATTCATTCACAAATGTTTTCCTTCCGCTCTCCTGTCCCGGTTGTATCTTCCTCAGCGTATCCGAGAGGACTCCTTCCCTAGGAAGGCTCTACCATGTCCCAGCTCCCCAGGCTGGGAATGAGTACCTGCGGTGGGCACCCAGCGCACAGCAGGATGGATGGGCTCTAGAAGGAGTCAGAACCTGCCCTGAGCCTATGGCAGCGTGTGGTTTGGGAACCGCCGCCTCGCTGGGGGTGGCTGCGGACAGCGAGGGCCGGCTCGGCGCGTGTCTCCAGTTCCAGCTGCCAGGGGATTTGGGGCTCCATGCTCTGTCCTTCCCAGGCCTCTATGTCCCATCTCATCCCTGCATGGCTCCAAGGCTTCAGCCCTTGGCTCTTTGCTGCTGGAGTGCCCTTCCCAGGCAGGAGACGGGCAGCACTGCAGGCAGCCCTGGGCGCTTGGCTCCTGGCTCGGTCCGCAGCCGTCGGGGGGGGGGAAAAGGCAGATGTGTGTCATTAGTGCATCCGCAGCCCGGGTCTCCGCTCCCTCGGCGGTGGGATGGGCGCCCGGCTGTGTTTCTCTCCTCACTTGTTCGTGTCCACGCTTTCTGCTCCCCTGGGAGGGGGGTCTGGGACACGGTGAGTCTCCCTCCAGCGCTGGTCGCTGGTGGGAGGCTGGGAAGCAGCAGCATGACCCGTACCCGGGGGGTGCCCCAGGCTCTGCCCAAATTTTGGCTCATTGGAGTGAGCCGGGTGCACGGCCAGCAGGGCCGACAGTCCTGGCTGCGTCCCCAAAGAGCTCTCCGGGTCGCACGGAGGCCATGGCTGGGGTCTCTCCTCCAGTCTTTCCCTGGACTCTGCCCGTCCTCCTCTCCATGGGGGACTGAGCCCAGCAAGAAGGTCCCAGGACAAGTGGGAGGGAGTGCTGGCTTATGGCACCCTGCCCGCTTCGTCCTGAAACGCCCTCTGCCAACCCTTGCCTCACAGAGAAGACCTCATTTCCCGCGGCTGGGGACTACGCTTTGGGGTGGTTTTTTTTCCTCCTGTTCCTAAAGCACTCGGCGCGTTAGCAGCGACTGGGGAGAGCCACTGGGGTCAAGACATTTGGGGAAGAAAACCAGCCCCGTCTTCAGGCGCTGCTGGCCGCGGGATGCTTGGCGCTGCTCGGGCTGATCTCCACCGTCACCGTGCACGTCCCCGGGGGGGGTCAGGGGCGATGGGGCTATTTGAGGCCAAAGCTGTTGCTTGTCACTGTGTGCCAGAAGCGAGGTAGCAGCTGGCTGAGGCAAGCGCGACCTCGCGATGCGGGGCCCTGGCAGGTGCTTTTCGGGTCTGTGATGTCAGAAGGCAGTCGCGGCCTCTCGCCGGAGGCAGGCGAGCCCAGGAGGCACTTGCGGAGGCAGTGCTGTGCCAGGTTTTCCGTGACTGCCTGTGGCCGCAGGGACAGGACCCCGCGGCCGGCTGGCTGCGCGGTGCCGGGAGGCGATGCTGTCTGCGGTGGCGCGTGGACGCCGCCCTTCTGCCCATAGAGGTGGGGAAGGCCGATCGATGCCCGCTTGCGGTCTGTTCAGTGGCAAATGTCCACCGAGCCGCTCGTTTCAGTCGGAGCGAGCCCGGGCTGGAGAGTGGCTGTGCCACAGGAGCGGGTCCTGCTCCGAGAGCCGAGATGGACGGTCCTCTTGGCTGTGAGTGGGATGTGTAGATGTGCTGATGTGCTCCTCCGGGCAGGTGGGCTGTTGCTCTTAGCCCGGGCTGCTGCTTTCCGTGGGCCGCCCTACCAGCAGCACCGGCGCCAAGGAGGGCGAAGCTGCCAGAGCCCCCGAGGCCAGTCGGAGCGCGTCCGTAGCTGTTCAGTGGGAGCGCAGTCCTGCCGGTTGCTTGGGAAGGGAAGGTGGAGAGGGACCATCAGCAGCGAGACGGGGCTGGCCCTGGCGCCTGGTGCCGATACTGAGCCTGCACAGACGTGCCTGGTATGACAGCGACTGTTCCTCTCTTAACATCTGCCTTCTTGCTGGAGGAGGGAGGGGTGACAGCCACATTTACACTCCTGCTGGCTCCCGTTGATGCCGTGCAGGAAGGCGCCTGCTGGAGCAGATCCCTGGGGGAGCCTGGCACTCGCCGTCCTCAGCATGTGGAGACATTCAGGCTGTCCGAATCACTATGTTGGGGCCTGCTTCCGCGCAGCAGGTCCTGCCTGCTTGGGATGTAGCTATTCCCAGGGCTATGGAGGACTGCAGAAGTGTAGCACTGCCCCGGTCCGAATGTCTCTGTCCCAGCCAGTAAAGGGTCCTCTCTGGAAGCAGAGAGCTGGCAGCAGATCAGGAGCTGGGTGATGTCATGCAAAGGAAAAACACCAAAGGGCGTCCGTCCGTGGAGGCAGGGTGAGTCGGAGAGAACAGATGACACCTGCGTGGAGCGAGGACCCGTCAAAACAGTCTGGGGGGCTTGGAAGTTCCCAGTCTGGGAAAGGACAGGGACCTCAGGATTCTCCTTGTCACTGACCTTCTGAGTGACCTTGGGTGAGTCTTTCCCTCCCGGGCAACATCTCTCCCCGTGAGCGGGGTTGGGAAGGACTGAAGGAGCATCAGCCTTACCCGAATGCCAACACCCTGCAGCAGAGCCGGGGGCATGGCCAACCCTCACGTCAGCTCTTCCCGTCGGAGGGCTACTTCAGGCCAAGGCTCCGACCCAGGAGGGAAAGTCTCAGGGCAGGGCTACGCCGCACCTCTCCCGAGCGGCCGGTGCACGCGGAGACCCTGCGGTGCAGCGGGCTGCTGGCCAGCAGAGCGGCTGGGCACAGGGCGGACACGCGCGGGGTGGCCGCTGGCTGGGGCGCTGCCATGGTGCCGGGGCCACTGGCGGCACCCGTGACCGGGGAGGACGGTCGGTGGGGCCGGAGCAGTGTTGTGGCAGCACAGGTTTGAGTAAGGCCACCCACCGGGCTCTGCCGTGAGGAGCCAAATGCTGCCGTCCATGCTGAGAGGAGGGATGGACCAATGCTTGCCCCAGGCTAGCAGCCCTGCTGTCGGGATGTACACAGAGAGTACATTTTTGCTGTGTTTCCTCCTTTCCCAGCCACTCTGGAAAAGTCATGCAACCTCTCCATCCCCAGGTCCTCTGTGGATGTGCCCGGAGTGCTCATCGCCTGGTGCTGGAGACCACCAGGCCTTTTTGGGGGGCTCCCGGCAGCTGTTAAGAGCGCGAAGGGTCCCGGGGAGATGGTTTCACATGTGCAACGGTGCCGTCCACGCCGGTCTGCGGAGTGGCTCGGAGAGACGCGGGGCTGGCTGGCGTGTTTTGGGGGGGGGCTGCAAGGTCGGGGGGGGATGAGGACCAGGGGGGGATGAGGACCACCCTCTTGCTCCACTTGTGGCCACTGTATAGTGCAGGATAAACCCAATTCCCCCAAATCCCACTGCGGGCGGGGATGGGGAATGGGTCAGCCCAGCCAGGTTGTGCCAGCTACAACGTGAGCCTGAGAGATGTGACATGTCTGCTACCGAGTGACACCTGCCCGGGAGGGAGCTGGGCTGAGCCAGAGCATCAGCCTGCCCGTGTCCCCAGCAGAGGGGGGAATGGGGAAAGCGTAGAGGCAGTGATGGGCTCTTTGCATTTAAAATGACGGGATCGGTGGCGCTTTTTTAAAGGCTCCCGTGCTGTGCTTTGGCTGCTGCAGCCAGCACACGCGCAAGGTCACTGGAAGGGACAATAGCGCTTTGGGCAGCGCTGTAGGGAAACGTCCCGGCCGTGCTGGCCGAGGCTCCGCTCCAGCCCGCTGCACTGCTTGCCCGAGGAGGGAGGAGAGGCGGTCTTCCCCCTTTGTCACAAAGACTGGGAAAGGGGACAGGGATGCTACAGCTCACGCACACGGGCACAGACACAAACACTGCGCTCCCTTTGCCCAGCAGCTTCAGTTTCTCACCTGAGCCAGGTCCTGTCTGGCCGGGGACGGATCGGATCGGCAGATCCAGCCTCTTGCTTGCTTCGGGAGAGCAGCCGCTGGCAATGGCCAGACCCTCCCGCTTCCCAGGGTGTTTCTGGCCTGAAACGTGGTCACAGTTCTTTTCCTACAATTACATCTGCTTCCCGTGGCAGCTCCAGCGCACCGAGGGCAGGCACGGCTGTTAGTGCGGCTGGAGGGGCACGGCGCGTGAAGGGAGGTGGCGCGTGATTAAACCCGTAGGACTAATTTGGCCTGGATCTGTTGTGACAACTGACACCGGCTTCAGCTGCCCAGGAGTTGGCCCTCAGGTCATTTGGCACACCTTTTTTCCTGTGAAGAAACATGGTCAGGACACGGGATTACCTTTTGAGGACCACGGGTGCTTTGTGACAGCTCTTTCACAGCTGAGGGTGCTGTGAGCCCCGCAGTCCTCGCACCCACGTCGGGCCTCCCACTGCTGGCGAAGGTGATGCGAGGCTGAAGGAGGTTTTCGTCTCTTCTCAAAGGTCTTTGGTTGGTGAAACGGGCACTGGCTGGAGGGTTACGTCGGCCCCTGGATGTCCACGTCTCTGAAAACAAGGTTTGGCCAGAAGCAGTTGCTCCGAGGAGCTGCCCTGCCAGAGCCCGGTCTCCAGCACCGCCTGCCCTCCCTGGAGGAGCACCGGCGTGGCGGTGGTGGTGGTGGTGTCTTGCTGCACCCACGTTATGCTCAGCTTAGCGGGGATACATTCCCTCGCTGGATCCGGCCCCCAGAGCCATCCAGGCCACGTTCCAGTTTCCAATTCCCTTGGTGTGCGGTGGGGACCCTGGACCTTTGCACACTGTTAATAACGTGCTGTGCTGATGTGCCACTGTCTCTGAACCACTCCTGTGACATTCCCAAGGACCTGAGCCACAACATTAAACTTCTGGGGCTCTGTTCCTGTTCTCCTCCCCATTTCAGTGGCACCACTCAGCCCCGCTAAGCCAAAACAAAGCACAAGAATCCCTGCAGCCCGGATCTCCCAACTGTTGCACCAGCAGGCAAAATTCATCTTCCCTGTGCCTTGCTAAACCCTCTCCAGAAAACTCTGCAGAGTGAAAACCTAGCACTGGCATCTCCTCCGCATAGACCTACTCTGGTAAGTCAGCGTTCCCAAAAGCTGCCTGGAAGGTAGCAGTGCAGGACCTCAAGTGCTTTCCTGGGGTGTTTTAGTGACAAAAGGCTTTTCTTTTAAGGAAATTTGCACCTGGGATCCAACACTGATTTCTGATACTTGGAAAATCAAGTTGCCAAATCCAGACAGTTCAAAGTTTGCACTCTCTGTTGAATTTTGCCTCCCACGAATCACCTTTGGACTTCTCCATCCCTGGAGGTGTTAAGCTCCATCCCTGGAAGTGTTCAAGGCCAGGCTGAATGGAGCTTTGAGCATCCTGGGCTGGTGGGAGGTGTCCCTGCCCATGGCAGGGGGGTTGGAGCTAGATGATCTTCAAGGTCCCTTCCGATCTAAACCATTCTGTGATTCTTGGTGGTTCAGCATACAACAGGACTGGCTCCTTTCTCCTCTGGGCACGACTGTCCTGCAGCACTTCAGGCTGTACAGGCAAAGGGCTGGCACAGGGATGCTGCGAGGATTGAATCCCTCCTTACGGAATGCTGGAAGCCAATGGTCACTTTGTGTGCCCAGCTCCAGCCCACACATGAACAGTGAGAAAGGGTCAACCAGCCATTCTTTCCTGGAGCTTCCTCCCTCCCTTGTCTGCCTGAGATGTGCCTTACGGCTCATGGGTATGCAGAGATGTTGGTGCAGTCACGTTAGAGAGGTTGAATTGTTGTCGTCTTCAGTGGTACCCCAGAGCTGGTCGTGTTGTCTTTCTGTCTGCCTCGCTCCATCCACAGCCTCTAGATCTAAAAGACCTACACACCCAGAGCATTGCGCTGTTTAGCCTGGAGAAGAGAAGGCTCGGGGGGGTCGTCTCAATGTACATAAGTAGCTGAAGGGAGGGGTGAAGGCGGCAGAGGCAGGCTCTTTGCAGGGGTGCCCAGAGACAGGACCAGGGGCAGCGGGCACAAACTGAAGCACAGGAGGTTCCATCTGAACATCGGGAAACTTTTTCCCTGGGAGGGTGACTGAGCACTGGGCCGGGTTGCTGGGAGGGGTGGTGGTCTCCCTCCTTGGCGACATTTAAATGCTGTTTGAACGTGGTCTGGGGCAAATGGCTCTGGGTGGCCCTGCTTGAGCCGGGGGGTGGGCCAGATGACCTCCAGAGGTCCTTTCCAACCGTTCTGTGATTCTGTGATTTTACGGAAGCTACAGAGCAGAAACAGGGTCTTCACCCCCGAGTCTGGACTCTGAAACGACTGGGCTTTGGGGACAGTCCCCTGCACACGGGAAGGGAGCTGCAAACACAAAAGGAGCGTCAGGCCCTTAGCGCTGCCCCCAAGGTGCGGTTCAGCCCAGCGGTGACCAAAGGAAGGCAGGAGAGCTGGAGGAGATCCCACTGCAGCGTGCAGAGTCAGCCTGCACTGAGGAGACGGACGAGGCAGGGAAGAGGTGACTGTGTCCCTTCCCTCAATGCCCTGCAAGCAGAGAACAAGAGCTGTGAAGAAAGCCGACTGTGTGGTAGGAAAAAACCTCATGTGAAGCACGTGAGGAGAGTGCCGTGTCCCGTGTTACTGCAGTGCTGGCCGTGTGCTTGCGCACACATATGTGAGTGCCGCGGGCACATCCCTGCTCCTCAGCACTGGAAGCTTGGCAGTGGGAGGAGTGGACTCCAGGACCCTCTTCTGGTATAGGGATGAGACCCTCTGTGAAAGCCACCTCATGTGTGGTGACAGATCTGCGCTCGCTTCTCGGGAACGGGTCTGTCCTTGATGTGCCTGGGAGGTTTGGCTTCTCTCAGCCCCAGAGGTGGCTGCGTGTTAGCGATGCTCCGCATGGGGAGGCTTTGGATAGCCCTGGGGGTTGTGACACAACGGTGCAGAGGAGATACAAACCACCCCCTGCTGAGGCACTCAAGTTCTTGACCGTTTCAAGGTGTCTAGGTTGCTGGAGGTGTTTGTGGGCTCAGCCCTTAGGCTGTTTCTGTACTGCGAGGAGCAAAAGGGAGCAAGTTAAGGACCTGCCAGGTGCCCCTGGCAGCGACAGGGGAAGGACGGCACGTAGGAGGGCTTGCCTGTCCCCCTGCTGCAAAGCTGCTTGGCCCTGTTCACGAAACCAACGGGAGCTCTCCCGTTCACGAGTAAGAGCTCCCTTTCTGGGACCTGTCCCTCACGCACCTTCTTTCCCCTAGATTTTCCCTAGCCGAATGAAGGGAAATACCTCTGGTTACAAACCAAGCAGCAAGAGGAGGCACGAGCGGGGCCTGCCCTTAGCCTCTGAGGTCATTTTGAGGTGCTATCAAAGCTGGTCTAGATGCACCTCCTTTCTGCTACTGCCCCAATCTGGGCCCTGGGACTGGGGCCTTTGCTGGAGGCACACGGGGAGTGGAAATAGCCAACAGGAGCATGGCTGGACGGGCTTCCCATCCTCGCAGCCTTTTCCAGCCCCCGACGTGCCGTGGCGCCAGGTTGTACACCAGCCCTACGTGCCTTGATCTGCCGGGAGCTGGTGCTTCTGGTGCAGGTGGCCTCCATTAAGTCACTGCTGAGATTAGGGCTGTTTTCAGTAGGTTCCTTTGAGTGGAGGTTTGTTTGCGTAAATATTTGGACGTTTCTCAGGCATGATTATTGAGCAACCTGCACCTCATGCATATTCAGAGGGCTCCAGCGATTGCCTCCTCTCCTGCGTGTGGCAGCAGGGCTGGGTCCGTGGACGCGGGAGGCACGCGAGCGTGGGGGAGGCTGGTGGGGGTGGCGGTGGGCAATGCTGGGGACAGCCCGTGCGACTGCGCCCTGGCCTTGAGCTGGGAGCACTGGTGATGCATCTGTGCCGGGACTGCTGGGGGGGTCTGAGGCATGGAAGCCCAGCAGTGCTGCTGGGGGGCTGCTGAGCACCCCTCGCTGAGCCCGGCCGGCCAGTCCTGGACTCCCCGGCAGCAGTGACGGCACCTGCGCGAGCAGTGCGGGAGGAGGCAGGATGGCTGAGCGCGGAGCCCGGGCAGCCTCGTGGCTCCTGCCCGCTCTCGGGGAAGGTGAAGAGCCATTTAAAGCAGGCGCAGAGGCTCCTGAGCAGCTTGCTTCTGGTTTTGCTTTGCATCCTGCATCCCCCGTCATCTGGGATCCTCCTGTCCCACATGCTCACCTGTCACAGCTGGTCCCCTCTCATTCGGCCCCTACAGAACTGCCTTATTTTTTCTGCTTTACAACTCCCTCACTCCATCCCTGCCATTCTCCTGCTTTTCCCAAGTTCACCAGGGTCTTTCAAGCAGTTCAGCGTCATCCCGAGCTTGATCTCCATCATCCCGAGCTTGGTCTCCATCATCCCGAAGTTGATCTCCATCATCCCGTTGCACAAATAAACCCTATTACCCTTCTGGCACAAGGCGTGGGGCCAGCCCCTCTGGAACCCCCGAGAGAGACACAAGGCTCTGAAGGCTCCAGAGTCCATGCTGTCCCTCTAAGGCTACCAGCGGCCCGTGGCACAGCAGCCGCTGTGTGTGTGTTGGCCCACAGGGCATCTGCCGCACTTCTGTGCTCTGCTGTTTGGGGACAGCACTAAGCTGGTGGCTTTTATTTTTTTTTTTGGAGACAGGCTACAATGCAAGGACTGTGTCCCCAGCAAGTGAGGAATGGTGGGGTGGGATGGGATGATGTGGGATGACATGGGATGGGGTGGGGTGGGATGGGATGGGATGGGGTGGGATGGGATGGGATGGGATGGGATGGGATGGGATGGGATGGGATGGGATGGGATGGGATGGGACGGGATGGGACGGGAGGCAGGCTGCAGGGTGCTGGCAGATCCTGCACCCAGCAGGGTCAGGCTGGGAGACCTTCTGGTGCTCGAGTGCTGGCGGGGGGAGTGGTGAGACTCAGCTGCAGCTGCCCTTCACCCCCGGCGGTACTCGGGGCACTACGGGGAGGTGTGCTGCCTGCTCCTGCGCTGGGTTCTTGCTATCCGCCCCGGGCAGTAATTGCTGCCCGTTCCTTGAGGAGGGTGAGGGAGACCCCACATCCCAAACCACCCCTGTCCTGCAGTAGGAGAACCTGAGACGGTGTTAGAGCTCGCGTGACTTTTCCAGGAGCAGTACGCCACAGGGTCCCTGCCATCTGCTGTCCGTGGATGAATTCAAGGCGTGCTTTTGCTTTCAAGTACTTCCTCCACGGCTGTAAACACATCCCAGAGATGGGAAGTTAAGCAAAACAACGCCATGGAGAAGTGCCATGAAGCCGCTAGCGCTGGCGGTACCGCATCGCAGAGGGCTTCTCCGACCCCTGTGAGGCAGTAGGTCGGGACTGCACTTGCGGAGCTACACAGCTGCACTCTCCCTCTGTGTACGCACAGGAGCAAAGCGTTACCGACCTCTGCCTGCGAACACGAACGCAGTAGTGGCCTTCGTGTCTCTGGGGGGTGACCACGCCAGCCTCACGCTGTCCTTAATATTATCTTGCGTTTTACAGATGACGAACTTAGCCACGGAGAGCCCGTGTCAGGAATGCGACACGAGTTGCAGGCATGGGTTCAGGTTTCTATCCTTTTCTACCTCGCGCTCTGCCAATTCCGCTGCTGACATCGGCACAAAAAAGCTAAGACAGCGCTTCTGCTCCCAGGGATGCTGGTAGCAACTCAAAGGCACGGTGTTAAACCAGCCCCTGGCCGCGAGAGCAGGTGCCACGTGGAAAAATGTTCTCTGCTCTTCTCCACTGATGCTTTTCCCTGTTTCTGTTCCCTGCAACAGGCATCATGTCCATTATGTTATTCCATATGACGGGGATCAGTCAGTGGTGGACTCCTCGGAGAATTACTTTGTGACTGACAATGTAACCAAGCAGGAGATCGATCTGATGCTGGGACTTTTGCTGGGCTTTTGTATAAGCTGGTTTCTGGTGTGGATGGATGGGGTTCTCCACTATGCAGTGCGAGCCTGGAGAACCAGCCGACGGTATGGTAAGTGCAGCCTCACGGGCTCCCTTCCCTGCCCTCAATCCCTTGCCCTGTCCTCGCGGGCTGGTGGAGAGGGAGGAGGTCAACACTCTTGCAGGGTTTGTTCCGTGTGGACTTGGCCTGACCAGCCGTATCCCAGCCTGCTTTGTACGAGCAGGAGCGTTTACGTGGAAAGAGCCAGCGGAGGATGCCGGCCCGCAGGGCTCCGCTTCCGAAAGTGTAAAGCACGTGTTGGTGCAAAGGGGTGTTTGGTGGAAAGCAACATGTTTAGACGTAGGCGGGCTGGCAGATGGTGCTTGTATGTCTGCACATGTGGGCAGAATGTTTTCAGGCCAGACAAAACTTCCCCGAAATCTGGATTTTTCCGTGCATCTGATTTGCAGCCAGGCACGTGCTTATGGAGCGCAGCCTCTTGTTGTTTGTATAAACTTGCGACAACGTGATGACAAGGACAGACATTTCTGTCTTGTGTCCGGGACGCAGCAGCTGAGGTTTCCCCATCCTCATTGCCGTTCCAGGTGTGTCAATTTTTTTTTTTCAGTAGTGACATCAGCCCCACAGGGAACACTGTTGGCCATACTGGTTAGTCTGTGGACCAGTTAGCTTAGCATCCTGAGAGCGACCAACAGACCAACATTCAGAGGCCCTCTCTGCCTCTCTCTGCACCCTCAGCACGGACATCCAGTGGATCTTAATTGTTGGAGGGGGAAAAAAGACAGAAAAACTATTAAAATAGTGAATGACTTGAAATTCCGTAAGAGTGTCCCTACAAATCTCAGTCTCTAACTGTGACTAATGGTGTCTGTTAAATTACAACTCCGAGGAAAAGGAGAGCGAGCAAGAGAAAGATTCATCTGTAAACCTGGAAGAAATTCTAATTAGGGAAGTGGACTATCGCTTTCTAAAAACTCAGATCAAAATGATATTAATTTCTCATTAGTCTTCCCAAATCCCTAGCAGCCTGCTTCAACAGTTTCTGAACCAGCACTCTCTTGAGGCTGCGTTGCTGTCGTTTCCCGAGCAGAAGGCTAATTGTCAGAGTTTCCAGTGAGATCTAAGGTACCGAGCCAATCTTGAGGCCGTAACACCCGTTTTTGATCAGACCACCTGTGGCCGTGATCTCATCGGTGCTGGGGAAGCCAGCAGGGCTGGCAAGGGCTGTCCTGGGCGAGAGACGCTGTAGTGAGTACAGCAATATTGTTCTTCAGAGCTGATGCCTTTCGTTATGGAGCTGGAAGCTACCGAGATGGGCTCGCCATCTAACCTACCTTCTTGTGAATGGATACTGCATTGATTTTTATTTTTAGTAATTAAGGGCAATGTAATTAATTTAGTGTTTAAGCCAAACAATCTTTTTTCTTTCATTTTTTTTCTCCCTGTGTATGCATATTCTAAGGCTTTAAGAATGGCCAACGGCGCAACGTGCTGTGCAGACACATCCTTTCAGAAAATGAACGCAGTATCACCTTGCACTTGGCTTTTTCCTGCCTTAGCAACTCCATCGGCAGTGCCCCTTTCGTCATGCAGAAGGCTGACACCCCCCTCGGGCCTGAGCCATCGGCTCTTTGCGCCGTCTTAGTGGTGTTGCACCAACCGCATGGGACCGGTCTGCTCTTAAACCGGGCTGGTTGTACCCCAGCTGCGTGCTTGCGCTGTTCCCGGCTCTGTTAGCAACCCTCCGGCCTCACAATTAAATGTGTGGTAGAAGAGGCTCTGGAAGCCCTCCTCATCGAACCTGTAGGTGAGGTTTCCCGTGTATACACACCGTGCAAGGGGACACGATGGCTCTTTCCAGTAAAGGTCTTTACATGTCTCCAAGTGTTCTGTCCAAAGAGAAAACTGTGTGCTACGCTGAGTACATTTCACTAAAGACAGGCTGAAAAATTTGGACCAAAATAATGAGCGTTGAGCTTTTCGGTATTTCCTATTCATTCGAGTCAACCATGCAAATCTAGTCATTTTAAAGGCAATAAGCAGAAAGGATACCCCTTTCTTTGTTGAACGAGTCCCTAAGCTAAATTTTTTCTTCTAAAGAAAGAAATGGTGCCTGTGACCACGAGAGACGGGGTAGGGGTAATACAAAATCCTGCACTGGTACAGAATGTAGAGCCCTGCCTGAAATACATGAGTACCACTTAGCAATGACTCACTGTCACATTGTGGCCCGATCAGCTCAAATTTTGGCCTGTTAGAATAACCTATAGCTCCTTCCTGATGGAAGGGATTTCTTAAAATAGAAAATATTCTATAGAAACTCAGACATCGGCTTGTGCTTCACAGTAGCTGCAGTGCTGGTCAGAGCAGTCACGTACCACCTCATGCTAGTTGCAATAGTTCAACTTTACATGATTGAGAGTTCTCTGGGACTTTCAAATTCTCCTTTGTGGGGTTGGGCTGCGCGTGTTTCTGGGTGGAATCACCCCAAACTCTCATGAAACCAAATGGCAGCTGAAACATCGCCACGGGGAAAGCCGTGAGCTGAAATACTGGATGGAAAAATGAGGCTGTGGAGCCTGCCCCGGCTGTGGGGCAGAAAGCGGCTTGCGCTGATGTTGCGTGACGTTGGCCAGCCTTTCAGAAGACAGAAGGCAAGAGCCAGGATTGAACAGGGATGTGGCAGCAGTGTGCTGCTGTGTCCCTGGCAGCTCTGCCCCCAGAGCAGCTCCCTGCTAGTTACAGAGGTTGGCAGCCATCGGCGTGAGGTTCCGCCTTTGCCCGTACTGTTGGCCCGACAACCAGGAAGGCACCAGGAGGGCTCATCACAAGGAGTTGGTTCCTACCAAGAGTAGAAAGCTGGAGTTTGCCTCTTCTAACGCTCACCCTCGCTGTCCCGATGGGCCAGCGCAGCCCGTCTGTGCCTCTCTCGAAACAAGCCGTTCCCACAGCAGGCACAAGCGAGGGGCGCTCTGCTGTCTCCTCGGGGCCCGGTCCGAGGGGTGGAGGCTGTTGGTTGTGTTCGGGGCACGGGCTGTTGCAAGCCTGGGGAGTGCTGTGGCGGCCGCCAAGGCATGGAGTCTGGCTGGGGGACAAGCGTGGTCTGAAGGGACGCCTCGAGGGTGGCCTTGCCGAGGCCATAGCTGGCGCCTGATTTCTGTGAGGCAGGCCAGGAACACGGCAGGAGAACATGGGTCTCACCATTCCTGTAATATCTCACCTTCCTTCTCCTTTCTGCCTTCCAGACAATTCCTGGTCTTGGATTCCAAAATTTTGTAACTTGAAGGAGTTCAGAAAACGTCACCACAGGCAGTACGAGGAGGCGACTGGGAACATGGTGCACATCAAACAGAAGCTGTACCATAACGGGCACCCTAGCCCACGGCACCTCTGAGGAATGCCTTCCCCTCCAGAGACTGCAGCGAGGTTTTAAAAAGGACTTTGCTCTTCTTCCAGAGGAACAGCTACTAGTCTGCTCCTCTGTGGAAGCCAGCCGAGGACACAATTTTACTTATCCATCCTGTGTGTCCCTGTGGCACACCACGATGCACAACTAAGCCAGTCCTGGATGCTACGCAGCCAAGACATTGCACTGTGTTCCACATTTTATTGTCAGACTTGTGTATATATGTAAAAAGCAGACAAACAAAAACAAAGAAAGAAAGAGAAAAGAGATTTGCATTATACTTTCAACTCCCTTTTCCTGGCATTCACGGCTGTCCTGCACATCCAGCCACCCTACGGGGAATGTTGGCCAAGGGTATGGAGGTGGGACGACATGAAGAAGACGCGGAGTTTCTCATCCAAGAGCTCAAGTCCCCCGTTTCTTTGGTCCTTCAACTTGGTTTTGCTCTGCTCTGTTCTTTCCGTTGCCAGAACGGCTTGGCCGGTCACAGGTTTGGATGGGGACTGCTGCCAGCTGGGTCTGAAGGCAGAGTGTCCCTTTTGCTTTGGGTCATGTTTTGGGGAGTTGCTGTGGGGGAAGGGAGTCCTGGGAATGGATAACTGATTTGTTGTTTGCATTGCTGTCCACTGAAACCTGCCTTAAGCAATCTGAGAAGTCTGAGTACCGGGGGAAGAGTACGATAAGGTATGAGCCCATCTAACAGGGCTGGTGCTGCCTGGTTTACACCGCTTCTGCATCGGTGGCACCTTGCTGAGGTCAGTGCTGTTATTCTTCACTAACGCTAGAGAGGAGTTGGTCCTGATACGCGGGGAGAAGTGTATTGAGTTGAACGGTGGTAGATCTGACTCTCACCCTGATCATACCCCTCTGCTGCATAAACCACCCCACCCCCCCCCTCGCCTGGGAGGGAAGGAGCTGCTCTGCCCTTCTTCTCAGAGGGTGAGCCTGAGGACCTGGTTGACGCCACCCCAGAAACGCTGACAAACACGGTGAGAGGGTCTTGTTAACCACCTCATTCTTCCTGCACATGAACAGCCACCCATCTTCTGGTGTTACTGCTCTGAGCTGAAATAGCACGGCAGCAGCAGGCTGGGCTTGGCTTGAGGAACACGGAGAGATGTGGGCCTGAAGTCAAACTCATCTACAGAGTCAAATGTCCCAATAATGGGCTGAATTAAAGTATGAGGATGCTCTAACGTGGTTTTGCCTTTGCTTCCCATCCCCGGAGGTGTTCAAGGCCAGGTTGGACGGGGCTTTGTGCAACCTGGGCTGGTGGGAGGTGTCCTGGTCCAGGGCAGGGGGTGGAACTGGATGGTCTTTAAGGTCCCTTCCAGCCCAAACCATTCTGTGATTCTATGATTCCGTGGGTCGCAGCTTAGGTGTGGGTTTCGAGGTAGCTACCAAGTGTCTGAAACCAACCTCCACATCCAGACACCTCCTTCACTTCCAGTCGGAGTTGCCTGAAGGCACTGATAAAGCCGGTGTGCACCAAGGCAGCGCAGCGGTACCTGATTCCTGTAACAGCCATGTTCTGCTGGGGGAGAGAAGCCAACGCGCCCAGACTGCGTTGCTTTTGGACGTGCGGGGCAGCAGTAGCCCTGCTGGCTTCGGGGGGGAAGAGAGAGGTTTTTATTGAGGGGAATAAGGGAGGGAGACGCTAGCTGCAAGAGTTTCAGGTGGTAGCCCTGAATCCCAATCATTTCTCCTTCATTCATCACTTTGTATCAGGTGGGCTTGTGCTTAAACGGGGAAAACATCCAGAACAAAAGGATGATGAATATTATCAGAAACTGCTGTTTCCTTCTCCGGATTCCTTGGCTCTGTCAGCGGCCTCCTATTGTTTGATTGCAATGAGTGTGAAGGGAAAAAGACACCATGGCTCCCTGCTCCTTTCCTCCCCGCTTCAGCTTCCGTGTCTTAGGTTTTTTTTTCATTGTTTCCTATGCCCAGGATCAGTTCAGTTATTTACGAGCCCCAAAGCCGGCCAAGAGCCAAACATAGCTGTTTCTCTGCCATTCCTACCTTCGCTATTCCCTGCTGCCTCTCGCCCTGCAGCCCCAGTTTCTGTCTGTGCCTAAACAATTGCCCGGTTTGTACTTATGTCTGTCCGCTCAACTGTCTGTCATTCGGGACTTCCCACGGTTGTGATGTCCGCAGCCCCCTGTTAGTATCTCAAGAGTGACTTTTCCTTAAGCAGCTCCTTCCCGAGACACGCGGCTTTGCAGCCTCCCTCACTCGCTGCGCTTTGCGCAGGTCACCATCTGAGCTCATCCTCAAGGGGCATAAGATGCTCCTTTCAACCGAGTGTCACTCATCACTCATCACTCGTACAGCACCAGGCCAAACAGCTGGCCAAACAGCTGTCCCGTTTGCCCTTGCGTGACGGCACACCTAACTGACAGCAAAGAATAGGTTCTGTACTATAAAATAGGTTCGTGTCATGGATATGGCTTCAGATGAGACAACATTTTGCAGGGGAGAAAATTCCATCATGATAAGGACAAATACTGAGTCTCTGGAACTAGTTATGGAGAAAAAAAAAAAAAAGCACTTTAAATAATAATCTTTCCACTTGGAGCCTTCCACAAGAGAGACTTAAGGCAGTGACCTAAACTCAGACTGAATTGAAAGTCTGGTTCTGCTCTGCTCTAGCAACGGACCCCAGTTCAAATACCATTAAATATGAAACTTACAACTGGAAAGAGTGAAGCGATGGCTCACACTGATTAAATCTGATCCACACCAGAATTTCAGATGAATATGAGGCTCTGAAAGAGGGGAAAAAAAAAAAAGTCCTACATGGTACATATTCCCATTGGTTTTTAACAGACTTTTTTTTTTTTAAGCTGTTACCTTGTGAGCCTCTCTCTTGTTTACACTTAGTCAAAGAATAAAACAAAAAATACTCTCAGTGCAATTAAATTTATTTGGAGTAACTCACTGGTCTTAAATCCAAGGAAATTCGAAATACCCTCATAGAGCAAAATTTGTCCCAGCACACATTAACCCGGTGGGATTAATCCCGGGGAACTGACCAGGCCTTTGGTTCCCACCCTTAATAAATAAGGAGCAAAGTCCCTTCCCGCGCAGTAAGGTCCTACTCCTGACCCAAGAGAGCTGGTGCATCTTCTGCGCAGGGGTGATTTCCCACAGCCGGCCCACCAGGGACACGAGGTCAGATTCCCGGTGCGAGGTGCCTTTTTCTAGGAAGCTGCTGTAGGTGTGACCCTACAGGGTCAGGGCGTACCTGAGCCCAGAACATGCCCGTTGCTGGGACCGCCTCACCTCCCGCACTGAGTGAGGCTCCAGGCAGGAGCAGCCCAGGTCCCGTGTGCCACTCACCCCCTGGTGGGGTGCAAAAGACAACCGGCGTCCCCAACGGCCAAGTGTCTGCCATGCCTCCTCTTTGGGGACCGAGACGGCCACCCTCCCCCAAGAGAAGCAGAAGGTAGAAGAGGCAGCTGCGGTTTGAGTTCTGCAGAAGCCCAGCGCCAGCACCGCATCGCCCCACGCAGCACCCGCTCCCTCTGCTTGACATCGGCACTCTTGTCCCTGTCCCTGTCCCTGTCCCCTCAGCTGATTCTGCTCAAGGTGCGAGCCTTACCAACAATGTCTGACGTCGTGGTCTCTCGTTCCTCTGTCCAAGTGAGGTTGCTACCCTTGCTCGCAGCTCAGTTGTCCGTAAAGTCTGCCGTTGCACTGTCTTCTTCTCCTGTGCATGTGTTCGTCTTGCTTTTGTCTGGTTGTGGGGGTGTTTTCTCCTTGTTTAATTGTCCGAGATGTACTAGTGTTGACTTCTTCGTCGTTCTCTTGCCTCTGATCCAGCCTTCACACAAAAAAAACCCCACACAAATCAAAACAACGGTACCAACCAAACCCAAACCCAGCAACAACCCCAAAGAGAAAGGGTTCCCTTGGGAGAAGGTGACTTTGGCATCAGGGAGTTGACACACCGAAGCCAGGGCTGGGCGAGCCACTGGTCAGAGCCCGGGCAGGAGCAAACCTGGGGCGGCCGAGCTCACGGCTGGCAGCTGCGTCTGCAACCGCAGCGCTGTAGGGCCAAAGGGTTGGGCAGTGTCCTCCACGTCTCCGCGCTCATCCACCAGATGCTTTGAGGGAGGTTCCTGCAGAGTTAGGGGGTGGGGGGAATTTTGTGCTGCCTCAGGAGGGGCTATTTTTAGAGCAGAGGCAGCGCTTAAAACTGCATGTGCCGATTCTCCAGCGCTGGGATCGGCACCGGCAACGTTCGCCCGCGTTTTTGGTGTGAGGAGCCCGGGTTCGGCTGCCTGCAGCTCGAATGGCTGCGTGCTGGTGGTTGGGATCTGCTGCAAAGGAGAGGTCTGGAAAGACAGGTGGAGAAAAGCAGAGGCTTGTGAGATCCATTGTATCAACCAGTAGCTCCTCTTTAAATTCAAGCAGCCGCTTACCAGCGCTGCCGAGTAAAGCCCTTGCCCCTCAGTGAGAGCCCTGAAGGTAGTGTGAAGCTAAACCCGTTCTGCGTCAGCCTTTTTCCCGTTCTTATCGCCTTCTTTCTTCTCAGGAGATCCACACATTAAAAAGCAGCCCTGTCGAGCTCGTTGGCTCCTCCACTTGGCTTCCTCGCTGGCATCTCTCATTCCACCCCGTTCAGGGGCTCGTAATGGGATGGGCCTGGGGAAGGAAGAAGTGTCAGGAGGCCAAATTCACCGTAGGTGTAAGAAGTGCTGTGCCAGGGAGGGGCTAGCAGAGCTGCACGTTGCTTCAGGAATGAGAGGAAAGGAAAAGCCCAAAGCCACCACTCGCGGGAGCTCGGGTGTAGCCCAGAGTAGACCCAGACTCTGACACAATGAGAAGGACCCTTCCCCTTTGAGGAAGAGTGTGAGAAGGTGTCTCCTGTGATACCATCCATCCATCCTCTTACTGCTCAGCTAGCCCTTCAGCCAGCCAGGGCCACATCAACTGGCCCATCCCAGCTGAAGTAGCCGAAAGCACCTATCGATAAAGCGTAAAAGCCCAGAAGAGAGCCCAGGATGCACGTCCCAGGCATCCGCAGCATGGCGGGATGGTTTCAGTTGCTCTCACTGCTACTCTCTACCTCATTTTCCAGTTGCACTCAGCTGGGAGAAGAGAGCCCCTGATAAAAAGGGGTACTAAAAAGAGCCACTAAGATGATGAAGGGATTGAAGCATCTCTCCGGTGAGGAACGGCTGAGAGAGCGGGGACTACTCAGCCTAGAGAAGAGAAAGCTCGGGGGCATCAATGTACATAAATACCTGAAGGAAGGGTGCAAGGAAGATGGAGCCAGGCTCTTTGCAGTGGTGCCCAGTGAGAGGACCAGAGGCAGCGGGAACAAACTGAAACACAGGAGGTCCTGCTTGAACATTAGGAAACAATTTTTCACTGTGAGGGTGACCAAGCACAGGTTGACAGAAAAGTTGTGGAGTCTCCATCCTTGGAGACAGTCAAAAGCCACCTGGCCATGGTCTCGGGCAGCCTGCTGTAGTTGGCCATGCTTGAGCCAAGGGGGTTGGCCCAGAGGTCCCTTCCCACCTCAACCATTCTGTGAAAAAGAAAAGGCCGTGCAAGTGGTGTCAGGTGAGCTGAAGCCCACTGGCTTTGCAAGAGACCAAGAGCCGATGCTTCAAAAGTAGCCTTTGCTTACCTTGGGTAAGGCGAGCCCGGGCAGGAGAAAGCCCTGGGGGATCCAGCGAGGGAAGTCCTGATCCAAGGTCATTCCCCAGCTCGGGAGAAGGCACATTGTGAAGGGAACACTTCACGTGTACTGGCTCCCCTGGGAATGGAGGGCAACGTTCACCCTGCACCTTCTCCTGTACGAAGGCCGGGGGCTTGCAGGTGATAAGTGGCACCGGGACCCTCAGGCTCATCTCGGATTTCACCTCAAGACAGCTTCACAGCAGCAGTTTAACATTCAGTGTGGCATTGAGGAAGGGGGGATGAGGGGTGTGTGAACACGGGGGTAGCGAAGGCCTCTTCTGCATTCAGGGGGCTTTGAAGGTAGAAATAGCCAACGGAAGCTCACAGAGCACCTCCGGATGGAAAAGAATAGAAGTACTTCTATTACTAGAGCATACGGTACAAACAGAAAGACGCTCGGAGCAAATGCTTCGCAAGCTGGAGACACTGGTGAAACAGCTGGGTGGTCCAGCGACAGGGAGCGGGGTGCAGAGTCGGGGACAGACCGTTATCTCTTAGCAGGGGACACAGGACTGCTGGTTCCACCGCGGGATGGAGTGAAGGCGAGATGCCCTCTTAGGGCCAGCCCGGCTCGCTGTGGTGCCCAGGAGCGTAGAAAGAAAGAAAGAAAAAATTTTAAAAAAAAAAAAAAAAGAAAGAAAAAAAATAATAATAAAAAAAAAGCCAGGCCTGCAATGTCCCTGCAGGTGGGCTGTCAGGGGCAAAGAGGAGGAGGCAGAGGATGAGGACAGTGTGGGAAGGCGTGAGGAGGAGCTCCGCAGTGAGCCCGGGCTGGCGGTTCGCTGCGCCCTGGCTGGGGCTTCCCAGTTCCGTGTGCGTGTGTCAGTGCGCGTTTGTGCGTTTATACCCACGTGTGTCATCACGGGTTCAGTGCATGAAGCCTATTCCTCCTCTTTAGCACCTCCCAATCATCTGCACGCGTTTCTTTTCCAGGGGGGTCTCTAGTTTTAGCCCCCTTCTTCAGGCTGAGCCCTGGGATTTCCACGGAGGGGTGACACGGAGGAGGGCTCAGTCCTGCGAGGCGCTAAGCGCCCTCAGCTCACAGTGGCGCAGGCGAAACCCTCGCAGGACGGAGTACAGGGTTGAGGGAGACTTTTTTTCGATAGCGCTCTGCGGTGAGAATACAAGAACAAAACTCGGAGTGCTCTTTTCCCTGATTGTTAATCCTTCTTTTCTTTTCTTTTTTTTTTTTTTTTTTTTCCTTCCCCCTGCACTCCAACCAATTTCGCATGCAGCAGGCAGGAAGAGGTACGACACATGTTGATATTAACAGAGAGATAGAGAGATTATACTCCGTGCTGAGTCTAATCACAGAATAATCTCTACTGTGGTTGAAAAGCAATAATGGCTAATTTTTTTTATTAAATACACTTGCACAGGCAAACGTCACCTACAGGTTGTGTTCTCCAGCGGCAGTGGGGGCAAGGCGGTGCTGAAGCCAAGGGGAGAAGCTGAAGGCCGCAGAGAGCTCGGGGGGTGGGGGAGGCAATAGAAAAAGCACACTGTGATTTTATTTGGGTCAACGAGTGAGTGTATTTCAGCCATTCCTTCCCTTCCAATAATATGTTTGTATAATAGATAACCAGTTCAGCTCCTGAAACTAAGCCCGTCCTTTGCTGTTTGTCAGTAAAATAGTTTTTTGCATGTTTTGCATCTGAGTGTTTTTTCCAACCCTTTGAACCGACCGATTCCGCCGGGGCGAGAGGCTGGAGGTGCGCTGGGGGCACGGCCGCCCAGGGTCACCAGCGCAGGGGCAGGGGCTTCGGAGAGGAGGAGGAGGTACGACCGTGGCTTGCACCGTGGGGGAAGCGGCTGTGTCCAGCCCTGATCTATGAAGAAGGGGCTGCGCCATTTCCCCCGGGTCATGGGACATCACAGGGCACTGTCCCGGATTTTAGCCTGCTTGTCTCCCGCTCACGCGGAACACAAGGGAAGCTCTGAGGTCCAAAACTGATTTAAAAAGAAGATAAATATTTTACTGTTAAAACCAAATTGTGGGTGCAAGCTGCCTCCGGAGGAGCGTGCGCCTCTCTTGCCTAGTGCCTGCAAAACCAAGGAAGGACGGGTGAAGGAAACCTCAGGCTTTGGCACGGACAAGGAGAGGTGTGCTCCTTTCCCATTCTAACAGTACCGAGATCCACCACCACGAACCGGCCCTTTAACATTCTTCGTTCTGCTTTTTTTCTCTCCTGGAACAGGACCGCACACAGCCACAAACAGAGCAAGTCTGACACCGAGTGGGACTTCAGTCCTTAGGCGCAAAGATGCTGATGCATGAGTTGCTCTACAGGTCTGGGCAAATCTGGGCACGGCTTGCTCAGGCTTGGCGGAGACACTATGTGAAAGCAGAGCAGCAATGAAAAAACCAACCCAGCACCCAAACAAAGAAACCCCCACAACAAGAATAAACCCCACAGCAGCAGGAGAGAGAGGAAAAAGCCACGCAGGCAGCACGGCAGGGAGCTCTTGTCATGGAAGTGACTGATGGCTGCAGGCACCGGCATCTCAAAATCTGTCTGCGGGTAAAAAATGGCCAGCCAAAAAGACAGATGATCTGACTTCTGTTGAGGCGAGAACAAGCAGAGATAGGGTAAGAGCTGGAGGAGTGCCTGGGGACATCTCTGAGCCACCCATGTGCTGCTCCCCTTTGGACATCTAATAAAAATAATAATAATGCCATGTAGCCTGGTAATGCTGCTAGAGCTTCATTCCAGGAGATCCCATGTATCAGAAGATACCGCCAAGATCTGGGAAGGCTGTGCTACCTCGAGGAATCCGGGTAAAGAGAAGGAAAACCAGTCAGCAAGGATACGCTGTCCTAGGTCATTCAAAGCAAGATCTGACCCATACCTGTCCTTCACCAGGCACCCAACCTCTGCTGTTGGTGCTTGGTGGGAAGAGGTGATGAGTAAAGCAGCCTGGTGGCACTTACTGAGCATCCGGTTGATTGAAGTCCTTTGGTTCCTCTTCTGCTGCAGCTCAGATGGGCCAACTTTGCCTTATCCCAGTGCCTGAGTGGTTGATGTCCGTGGGAGACTCACAAGGCCCAGCAGAGCACCGGGAGGCTGTGAAAGCACCGACTCAGGGATGCACATCGTGAACAGCCTGGCGGTTGCAAGAGAAGCAGGGTGGAGAGGTAACCGTTGCAGAAAGGCTTCTCCATTACCATTTTCGGCTCCTGAAATTTTTGCGGGAGGGCTGACCTACAACCGGCCCTCAAACTTCCTCCCCACACGACGCAGTCACACAGCTGTGCTGCCCCCCAAGACGCCTCCCCCGCCACATCCGCGTTATCCGCCAAAAGCGGACACCCAGCAGCTGGACTGCCCACACCTGCGCGTCCGCTGCTCCAACACCCCTTGGTTTGTGCAGGGGTGACCCCTAATCCAGGGGCGACCCCTAATCCAGGGGCGACCGGTGATCCCTCCTCTCGTTGCAGCCACGCTGTCTTCCAGCTCTTCACCTGCAGATGGGTTTGCTATGTGCGATCTCCTCTGTTTGGTTTCTTTTGTGGGGCTTTTTGTGCAGCTCTCAGGCTTGGGCACACAAGAGCTGTGCGTGGCTGTAGGACAGCCCCAGGAGAGGAGAAACCCCTGACAGGGACAGTGCCGACCCAGCAGGCTGCACACCAGGGGAACACAGAGACGCGTCACCCACAGAAATAGCAAACTCTGGTGTGTTTTTGTCAGGATCCCTCCAACAGGTCCCCGCTATTTACGTCCATGTGCCAACAGCGCTCAGTCACTGCCTGCAGAAGAGGGGCCGCCGTGCAGAAGCGAAGAACCTGAACCTCCTGGAGCGGCAAAGCTTCCTGGGGCAGGCCAGAGCCTTGCATTACAGGCTGGGCAAATGAATCAGATTTGCCACTTTAAAAAAAACCAAAAAACAAAACATACAGGGAGAATAAGAATGTTGCAATAAAATGGAAATGGCCACAGACAACGGATTGTAAAAGAATCTGGGCGTTTCTTCTCCGTTCAAACCACAACCACAGGTTGGCAGGGGAATACCTCCTGGGGAGGTTCCCGTCTCCCGTCCGTCCTTCAGCGTGGGACACGCGCTGGTGAGACAGCGTGCGGTGCGTGCATCCTTGCGCTCGCACAGTGGAACTTTCCTCCCAGTCTATCGCATTCAAAAGTACGTACTCTAACGGTTGGCAACTGAGAAGAGATAGATGACCACGTTATAAATCTCTCTCCCCGCTGCAACGCCGAAGTACAGAGAAGGCGTTCCTGCTGGCAGCGGCAAAGATGGGGAGTGATGGATTACTCGCTAATCCATCTGCTCTTAGATTTGCTCTCCAATACAAAATACTATTTTAATAAAGTGCTATTAGCTCATAACTCACTCGGTGTCATGGAGAGGAGATAACCTCAGCCTGAGGTTGCCATCTTATATCCCCGCACGGAGTGTTAACAAACAGCTAGCTGGGTGCCACCTCCACAGGGACATCACTCATCCTGTGAGCTGACAGCAAACCAAACTTACTGATGAGGCTGGCAGAGGTGGCAGAGGCCCTGCATTTAAATCTTTGATGAGGCAGGAGTTGAACAATGACAGGTGGCCTTTTTCTTTTTTTTTTTTTTCCCCCCTCCTTCCCTGTTGCATCCCACATGAGCAGCAGCAGTGCCAGCAACTGGCGCAGCTATTCAGCGGGCAGCAGGGCATGAATCAGCCAGCCGGTGGCTAGGAGCGACGTGCATGGCGAGAGGGACAAGGAATCTCTTTTCAAAAGCCGGATTTAGAGAGCTGGTAGCAATAGGGGCTGGGAAGCCCATGGCACGTGGCGTTAAGGAAGGAGTAGTGTGCAAGTGTGAGAGAATGGATGGAGAACTTTATTACCCGTGGAAATAAAAAATGAGATGTCAACACTGAGAAAAGCAGCACTTTCAAGCCTGAGCTACAGTTGTTCCGGGTTGCACCGAGACTGCAGAGAGCATCAGCTACGTGAGTTCCCAGCGTTCCCCGTGCCACTAACCAGAACACACGGATGTTGAGCTCAAACAAGGGGATTATTTGGCTGGAACCCACCCCACCAGCTCCCAAAGCACTGTCAGGGAAGAGCGAACAGCATCAGCTTGTACACAAGGAAGCCCATGCCACTCTTTCAATGCAGTGGGAAGAGATGAAGACAACTAGGTTGGAAGATCGGACCCAAGCAAAACAAGCTGTCCACACCACCTCTGCCACTCCTTACCCACCAGATGTAGCACCTCACACCTCCTCAACCCTCTTGAATCGGGCTCAGCTCTGGCTTTTCTGCTCCATCTCCTCAGTTTTTCCCAGCCTAGGTGCCACCTCCCTCTCTTCTTCACAGGTGGGAAGTAAGGCATCCGTCATTCAGCACGAGTTTGATAAATGATGTATCCATGTTACTGGGCTCAGTGCAAGCGGTCCTTCTCCTGCTGCCAAGGGCAGACGTGATCGTGGACTTTCCGTCGCGGTATTAGCAGGGAAAAAGAAGAAAGGGACGGGGGGATGTGCCCGCTCTGCCCAGAGCCACGAGCTTCTCTGGAAGGGAGGATGAGAACTCCCTGCGAATGTCAGACACACAGATGCTGTCACAACCCGCCAGGGAGGGGTGGTGGAGGGGGATTGCAAACAGAGGGAAGAAAACTCTGCTCCCGGGACTGCAACCAGCACCAGGCTTGCACAAGAGCCTGCAACACATCGCTAACAAAGCATGAAGAGCAGAGATGTGCAAAGCTCCGACCAGCTGACTGCTTGAGGATTTTTTGAGAGTGGGGGGAGGTTGAGACACATGGGACAAGTTCTGGACATCAAAGAGCCCTGCTCCTAGAGTAAGTCCCTAGTATAAAGTATAGATATGTCTCTACTTATCCCTCCCAGACCTTTTAAAGGCAAAGAAACTAAAGAAAACAGACTTCATTTAGTAGACAGAGCATCATCTTCTGGGCTGCCCAAGAAGGGGAAAGAACTTTGCCCCCTGGGATAGAAGGGGCACTGGCTAGTGAGTCACACCAGAGCATCAGCAAAATACGCACTGGAAACGCTACGGCACCTACGTGTTCCTGAAAGCACCCGTGTGTCTGTCTTCAGGACAGACAGTCCTTTGCATCCATATGAAGCCCATACAGCAAAGCTCAGGTAAGGACTAGTGGCATCCGTCGTTACGAGTGGTCATTAAAAGCCCTTAAAAACTCACCGAAAAGAACTTCGGTATTCAGGCAAACCCGAGACCCCTCAGGTCAGCCCGTGCTTCCCACTGTCTTCCCTGCTACAGCAAAGGGCTGCTTCTAGCTAACCGTTCTCCCGAACCCGCCGTTAAATCACTGCTGCACAGCACAGCAGCACGGATCATGGCTGCACTACACGCACCGGGCTCCCTCTGCTTCCGTGTAGGGACCTGATGCAATCTGAAGGAGGAATCGCAGGAAAACAGCTGAGACAGCAACTGCTGCGCCTTTCACACAGCTTTACAGCAGGATTCTCTTCCCAGCTACCAGTATCAGCAAAAGCGCAGGCAGAGAGCGTAAGGACAAGACAGAGTACCTTTCCCCTCCCCCCAGCTCCTTTTGTGCTTCATGAGGATGATTATGGAAGAGAGGAAGAGTATTGAAGGTGGATGGTACAATTAGAGATTTTAATCACACAGTATTAGACTGCTCCCTCACATAATTCATTAGCAAGGGGGTTTTAGCAGAGCTCTGCTTAGCTCTCTCCCATCTCCTGAGGCTTAATAGAATTCTAGTAAAATCTTACCAGGAAGGGGAAAGCCGAGAACAGCTAATTCTCTGGCAAATCAGTGGACTAAAGCCCAACTACACCTAGACTGAAGGGGAGGAAAAAACATGGCATTCAAGTTTATGTCAGTCATTCAGAACCTAAAGCGCGCAGTTTCAGCGCATACAGGGCTTCCTCCCTTTCCTCTACAGCACGCTGCCCACCGCGACGTGCCTTCAGCCAGTAACCGTCAGTGGGGCATGAAATTTGGGCACACGCTACTGCTGTGGGACACCTTAAAGAAGCAGCTTCTAAAACGCATCTTCAAATTCTCCCTCGGCCTCCAAGGGAAGACATCAGAACACTAATCTCAGAGAAGATGGCAGCCCAAGACAGTGAGCTCAAGAACTATTTCCTTCCTGGTGTCCCACAGGGCTGCCTGTTCCGCGGACCCCGGTGACCAGCCCTGTCCCGCTCCCACGCTCACAAGCTCTTGTCAGTGTGCATCTGGCAAAGCTCAGTAACAGCCACCAGTGAAATGGACAGAGCAGAGACTGCTGTCAGTTCTTGTCGGAGGAGAACATCTCAGCAAGGTACTCAAGGGCACAGATTTAGGTCAGGCAAAAGTGCTTGCCTAGCGTAGTTACAGAAGGGGACTCGGAGCAGAGCAGAGTTCAAATCCAGTTCAAACTCAGAAAAAGAAAAAAAACCACACCACACCAAATTTTCTGACCTCTTATAGGCACACAGACAGAACAAATGTCACGCGATCGAGACAGGCTTGTGTTCGTGACTTGACAATGGCACATTCCTCAATTGTTCCAGAAATGCAGCAACAGACTCACACCGCAAGAGCAGCTGGAGGGCACTGGAGGGCAGCAGCCAGTAGCAAACAAGCCCCGCTCACGTCTCTTTCTTCAGACCACGCTGGACACCCGTATGCCAGCCAGACTCACGGAGCCTGGCCTGCTCACTGCCTTAAAGAGAGCTGATGTACTTGTGCGTGGGGAAATATCTAGGGCTGCTCTCAGAGCAGCCGTAGCAGCAAGTACCTGGGCTGGAGAAAGCAAAGAACACACTGTGGGCTGTATAGTCAGAACAGACACGTTGGAACCCGGGAAGCGGCGGTTCCTGCCTTCAGCAGTGGCTGAAGGGCCACGTAGCATCCCCAGCAGTGCTTTCAAGACTGTGCCATAGGAACTGCTCCACTGCAGTTCAAATAAGCTTTTGTGATCCAGGAAGCGCGTGCAGTTATTCTACAATGCTGCTCTAAAGGAGAATAAAAACTCTCAGGCTTGGAACACTTTGGGCTTCGGCACTGAGGAGTCCGGCTCCAGAGCTCTTAGTCCCTTGCAGTGCGGCACTGCAGATGGGCTCTACGGCCATCCTTCAGGAGACTGGAGCACAGAGAAGACAAAAGGCAGCAGCCAGGCACCAGCAGGCGTAGCCACATCACAAGGGAAGTCCCAGGGCTTATCAGCCAACCCAGTGCAGAGCTGTAACTTTTCCTAAGTGTCAACTCACATTTAACCAGGTGTAGCTGTGAACCACAGCTAATACACCTCTGTAACACAGTCTACCCCGAGTCTGTGAAGGAGCGACAGCAAGAGAGCAAGGAGCGATGCCGTACAGAGATGTGAGCAAGGAGGTATGTCATGGGCAGGATGTGGGGGGGAAAAAAAAAAAAAAAAAAAAAAAAGAGATGAGAAATACCTCTGCTGGAGCTTAAACCCTACAAAATTAAATACATGGGAATAGCAGGCTTGGACAGGCCCTGGGTTCCCACAGGCCCATGTCACTGGGACACCTCAGAACAGTGTCAAATGGCTGAAAAGGATTTGGAGTTCGGGCCTCTCTAGCAGGACAGGCCACACAGACCAACACAGTCAATGGTATTTCAGCAAGGGGGTCCTTTAATACAGTTACTTCTGCCTTAGTTAAGCCATTTTTTTTTTCCTGGTGCACTTTAAAAACATGAAATCAAAGGCAGACTGAGGCAGAACCCCCTCCCTTGCACCAAATTTCTTTCAACACACGATTCCGCCAAACACTGGCCCAAAAGACCCCCCTCAGCTTTCTCCCACACCCACTTCCCCACACATGCTGGTCCGAAGCCTGCAGACTTCTCACACTGGTGTTCCTTTGGGGAAAGGCAGGAGTGGGTTGCTGCCAGCCCCTTTCCTTGCTTCAGCACCCTCCGTTTTCAGCCACTCCATCTTCTGTTTGTGTTGCTGCACAGCATCAGCTACCCGGGCATCGATCATGGCCTCTGTAAGAACACCGTCCTCTGACGCATAAGCTGCAGCCTGGAGAGGCAAAGGCAGAAGAGACATAAGTTAGTGATGGCAATTCCTAGGATCGGTGAAGATCTGAGACTGGTACCTCTCTCTTGTTTTCTTCTCCATGCACATTTGCCCCCACACTACCTAGCACAGCACCCAGTCTTCTAAGTCAGCGGTGGTACCCAGAGCAAGCTGGCGTATTGCCATTTGAAAGGTCTTCCTTGGTGCAGCTGTACCAGGGACTGAAACACATCAACTGCCCCAGCACGGAGAAACATTCACAGCTACACTAAAGCCTTTGTCTCTGAGCTACGAACAAGCACCTTTGCCCACCTGCCTCTGGATTTTCTGGGAGGCAAGATCTTTGCCTTCAGCGGAGACAAGGTTCATAATGCTGAACATCACCAGTATGGTTAAGCTGCAGTCATACTTTGGCTTGCTTAAATTTCCTCTCCTGCTTTAAGAGCGATGCACATATGCAGCCAATAAGGTAAAGAGTAATAGGTGCACGTGGCGATTGAATGACTCCATCCAAGACAACGGAAAATGTTTTCAACACTTAGACAGGAGAACTAACAGCAGTGCCAGGGTGAATACTGGCAATGTGGCAACTCTACAATGATGTCTAATGTGCACTAATCTTGCTTTCCATGTGCGTTCTGCTAGCAAATCTCCCCTGCATCGCTTCTGTGCTGTGTCAGCTCCCACCCCATACTCATCCGCCAGTGGGACCTGCCCTTTTCTCCCCCCTCCATTCATACCTCAACTCGTCTCTCCAATTCTGCTTGATAAATTAACTCTTGTTCCTGTTGCTACTTTGATAGGCAGTATAAATTTGATCATAGTTCCTTACAGAAAAGGACCACTGACATCCTTGCCAAAGAGCCCATATTTCCAGTGGCAGCTTAGGGAAAACAGGACCACGTGCCATTTCGCTTCAGCTGCACCAAAAGGATTGTCATTTTTGTCCAAACACGCAGGACGGCTAGGACTCCCCTGATGGACATTTTGCAGATGACAACACAAGCAGCCGTACCCTCCAAGGAAGGGAAGGATGCGAACGCTGTTAGCTGTACCCATCTCCAAGGTAACAAAGCAACTCCAAGCTACAGATTTCTAAATCTGGTTGCTCCCTGTGCAAGTGCTCCTGCAAGCGACTCAGCGCTGCAGTTCCTTGCGCAGCTATGCCAGCCAGGGAGCTTCACACTACTCACGGTGGGACTCCCTCCAGCCTCTCACATCCACGCCGCCTGCCCCAAATAGCCCCAAACTTCTGTCCACATCCCTCTCCTTCCACAGAGCCATCTCGTCATGGATTGCCACTTGCCAACCCTTCTGTCTGCAGGGCATTCCCCAAGATCCCAGTTAGGAATATCAACTTTGGCTTTCATGACCGGCTGAAGTGTGTTTCTAAGGTATCACATACAGGCTCCATAAATCATTAACGGTGCAAAACATCAATTATACCAAGCAATGAGGTTTACTGCAAAGGTGTCACAGAAAGAAATTACAGTGTGACCATTTAATGCACCCACTGTCCAGTGATGTGGATGGGAGAGAAGACAAAGGCCAGAGCAAGCTGTCGCGTTGGCCAGCATCATCGCAGTACTGACCAGCCCAGTACGGCCAATTACACCTGCCTGTTGGATTACTGCTACCTCACTGCAGGAAGAATAGTTATTTCAAGAAACAGACAAAAGGTTACCCAAGTAATTTTTTAGCCTCCTCAAGCTGTTACTCTGTAGCCCTTACTTCACTGCCCTTTTTGGGGAACGGGGTAGATCACAAGAGGTCTCACTGCACAAACCACATGTAACCAGAGCGCTGGCAGGCACTGGTTTTTACTGCAAGAAACATCAAAACGGATCCTTCCATGTGCAAAAACCTTTGTAATCCCTCCTTAAGGCAGAAGTGACAACTTCGGCTAACGCTCACACTTCAAGTTTGGAGTAAACACTGACCGCAGGCAAGGAGTGCGGAGGAATAGGAGGTCTGCAAATAGAGAATTCACTTTGCATAAAGGCACTTGTCCTCTGCATTCAACGACCGAGCAGGAGGCATCCAGAACACAGCGAGGCAGTTACTTCCCGCAAACACCAGCAGAGCACTGCTTCCATAACCTGCCGCTGCCACAAATATTTGCACAACACCTATCACAACACGGGCTGTCCTCTCTGAGCACTGTAACAGGGGCACGGCGGACAGGTTCTGCTCAGCTGCAGCATCCTCTCTGACTCACCCCCATAACCCACCCACCCTCCTTTTTATTTTAATTTAGGGTTTTTTAGGACATGACCAGGGACTTAAAGCTAAAAGGAGCCAGCAGCCTTTTGTCAACGCAGCCCTCCAGCCAGGAGGATTTGGTGTTTTAAAAATGGAGTAAATGCTTTCCTGGGATGTGCGAATAAAGAGGATGTCTTCCCTCCTCCCTGCCACTGCATAGACCATAAATTCAACTGTGGAAACTCCTGCAAAGCTGTGCAGTTCACGCTCTGTTGATTTTCTCAATGACTTTCTATTTATAGAAAGCCTCAGGCCCTAGCTGTCAAGAAAGCAAATGGGGGAAGCAGCTGTCCCTTCTGGGAGTAGCTTGCACACACACAAAAACGGGTACTGAGCCTCATTTATATTCATACCTCTGCCTTCTGCATGGACAAATTTTAACCCATTTTCTCCAGTGCAACTATTCATGTTTTATAACTCAAATCCAATTATGAAATAATCTGAAAGCTAAGTATTTGGGGAGGAAGTAGAGGGACGGAGCACAGATGACAAGCCCAGCCTAGATGACCTAACGTTTAGTTTCAGCCAAGAACTGTGGTTTATTTTAACTTGGCCAAACTAATCTGTATCCTTTGAATCACATTTATAATGAAAACAGCCTGCTCAAAAAAAACCCAAAACACAAACACCTCCCTACACTCCCCAGCTTATGTCATTGAGCTCAGACCGCTATAGAAACATTAAATTCTTCCCATAACTTTGGTCAGGCAGATGATTTTTTTTTTTTTAATTTTTTAAATATAAACAAGGTTCAGGGAGCAAAAAGGCATTTATATCAGTGGCACACAAGGCAAGGAAATGCCAGGAAGCCCACCTCTATCGTTAACACCGGGACAGAAGACTCCTGGGAATTCTCTTGAAGTGTTGCCAAAACAATCTTCCAGAGATTACGGCTTGGAATAGTGAAAGGTTGCTTTTTTTGACATTTTATCTAAAGCACATCAATGGGTTTAAGTACAGGGTGCAGAACAAGAAACTGCATGTTACTATAAATAGATCTGAAGGGAATTTTTCAGTGTGTAAATGCATCTAATCCATGCTACGTTCATAAAGGATTAGATATGGGGAATGGAAAAGCACAAGGACAAAAGGGAATGCTCGGTCTTCCACAGAAGAGATTAAAATGGATTTCTAGCACGCAGACTATTAGCTGTGCCAGACAGCAATATTTTTCCCAGTGCTAGAAGTTACACCCTCTGGTTTTCTCCATCTTATTTTTTCCTCTTTGGTAAATTCAAGACAATCTGAGCCAGAATGAAACAACAGTGCTTTAGAACTTCACGTAAACGACAGCCAATCCATTTCAAGCCCACCTTAGAGTGGAATTCAGCCTGAGAAAGCTGCAGCTATCACTCAGGGTTCTAGTTTAAACCAAGATGTTTTTGTTAAAAGCAATATTGGCAGAGCACTCCAAAACCACTTCATGGGAAAAGACTATGAGGCCAGGGGACGGCAGAGCGGCCATACGCTGCCGCTCTAGGTTACTCTGTAAGAGCCTAGTGATGACTGTTTCTCCTCCTACTGCTTCAGAACTTCACTTCTCCCCAAACCACCTCTGAGGTTCAGTTCTTGCCATGAGAGGCGACTTCAGGAAAGCTAAATTGAGCTGATGAGGATCCATGTCAAAATTACATCAAGTCCATGATGAATACCTTCCTGTGCTCCCTGTCCACTTCCTCCAGCACTTCTGCAGATTCAGGGATGGGAGCAGGAGTACCAATGAAGATGCCTCGCTGCCTTTCCTAGTGCTACCCGTGCTTCATGGGTGATTTGATTAGGTTTCATCACATCGATGTTAAGACTGGAATTGCAAGCAACAAGGCTCCAGTCAGCTTGAGGCAGCAGGACAGATCAACACCTCACCAGTGAAGCCTGCCCTTCTGGTCCCTCTGCGGTTGTCTCTGTTGTCCAGATGCTGGTTGAAGTTTTGTTCCAAGACATGTCTACAGAGGTATAACGCATACAGACAGCAACAGTGCAAATGACTGTCAGAGGAATAAACTAATTAAGAAAATATATACACAAAGTTGAGGTGAATTAAGCAACAGGCATGTTGCAATTAAGCCTACACTTTGAGGATTAGCTCCAAGTCACATCAGGGCACTATGCAAAATAGCTGAAAACAAAAAGCAAACAAAACGCTCCCATCCAGCTCTGTGCTCCATCGTCCACAGCCAGCAGTTGTCACTAGGGCTTTGTGCTGTAATCTTCCCCAGGATGGGTCAATTGAATTTATTTAAACAGAGACCTCAGGCATATTGCATTTCAGCAGCTGTTGTGATCAGCCTATCTAGAAAAGTGTTGGAAGCTTAAATGTCTCGAGACATAGTCATTTCAAGTCTGCTTTGAGGACTTCTAAAGAGCACTAGGCTCACGACATCTGCTGTTTACCAGCTCTGTAAGGTGTTACTAAGATCAGAAACAGAATTCTTAAGAGACATACCTCATTTTTCCCTTTTCTTAGCTCTTCCTGCCCTTCTTCTTCTCAACTTGTACGTCATCTCAAACTCTTCCTGCCTGTGTTCACCTGACAATGCTTTGGGTGGAGAGTGGTGGTGGTGGGGGGCAACTGCAAGCAGGGAACTGAGGAGGAAGTCCAGACATTCACCTTAACTAGTCACAGAAGAGACTCCCTAAATCCTCAGGTCAAGCCCTTTTGTAGCTTTCTTATATCTCCACACATCCAAGGCAGACAAAATTATAGCTTGCAAACTGATTAAAATTCAAGTGTGTGTTCATAAAGGTGCTGCTCACATCAGGTTATCTCCTACATCAGCCATCTTTGGCATGCAGCACCTTGAATCAGAAGTTCACAGAATCCCAGACTGGTGAGGGTCAGAAGGGCCCTCTGGAGCTCCCCCAGTGCCACCCCCGCCAAAGCAGGGGCACCTCCAGCAGTGGCACAGGACACGTCCAGGCGGGTTTGGAATGGCTCCAGAGTGGGAGACTCCCCCCCTCTCTGGGCAGCTGTGCCAGTGCTCTGCCGCCCCCACAGGAGAGAAGTCCCTCCTCAGGTTGAGATGGAACTTCCTCTGCTCAAGTTTGTGCCTGTTACCTCTTGTTCTATCACTGGGCACCACTGAAAAAAGACTGTTCCCACCCCCCGGCACCCTCCCTTTAAGCATTTATAAGCGTTGATAAGATCCCCCCTCAGTCTTCTCCAGATTGAAAAGCCCCATGTCCCTCAGCCTTTCCCCATGAGAAAGACGCTCCAGTCCCCTCATCGTCTTTGCAGCCCTTTGCTGGGCCCTCTCCAGCAGTTCCCTGTCCTTCTTGACCCGGGGAGCCCAGAACTGGACACAGTGCTCCAGATGTGGACTCACCAGGGCAGAGTAGAGGGGGAGGATGACTTCCCTTGACCTGCTGGCCACACTCAGGTCCCTTTCCACAGAGCTGCTCTCCAGGATGTCAGCCCCCAACCCGTACTGATGCAATTCAGTACAGGTTCAGTCATACAGGAGTTTAAAAGACCAACAGTTCAAGAGTGAACAGTCCCATCTGTAGTATACAGCCACCTTAGAGCTGTTACATCCCGCTGAGGAAAGTCGGATAAGCATTTTCCTGAGCCAGTTCTGCTGGTTTATATAGCCCCTACCTACCCTGATCCACCTCCTCAGACGTGCCAGGACAACAGCGTAGCTATGCAGTTAACTTCTCTTTGCCAAGTTATTTTTAGTTCTGATCAGCTCCCTGACCCAGTTCACAGCACAGCCACACAAAGAGGTGTACCGGCACAACGGAAAGGACAGCAGAAAGGCAGAAATATGAGGCAGGACTTGCGTTGCCAGAAATGTTCGTCAAACTGCAGCCTCAATCCCTCCCCGATAGGAGAGCGCGTTCCATCAGCTACAAAGCTACCGATAACCAGCTACCTGTTAGTGCTGGCCCAGGCCCCGAAATTCTGATACCATTCAAGAGATCAACTTGGGTTAAGAGTACTTAAAACACCCACTTACAGAGAGGCTTCCAACCACAGCTACCGAAGTGCCGTACCCTTATTACTTTACATAAGCAACACCAAAGGCAGTGGTTAACAAGTCTTGCCTTTTTTTTAAAGCCCTTTACCTGTTTTTTTGGCAGCAGAGAGGAACATAACCTCCTGCTGCAATTTTACATAGAACCTCGTTAATAGTTCTGGTGCTATGAGGTACATTTTAAAAAGTCATCAGGGCAACAATGCTCAGGAATTAGTCACCCCCACCTTCCCCTTCCTTCAAGATCACTTAAAGGATAAATTGATAAAAGCTGAGGTCACTCCTGGGGGGTAATGACAAGCTAGGAGATAAGGGCTGATAAAAAGCAAAGCTGATAAATGATTCTCTGTTTTTTATCACAACTTTTTATTACAGGAAATGCCTGCCAGCAGTCTTTCGCATACATGGGGAAGGGGATTCTCTTCTAAATGAAGAGAAATAAAGAAATTCCATGACAATTAGTGGTCTGCTTTCTCTCCCACACCACTGTCACTCAGTTTAAGACAAACATACCAGGTCTGTATCCTGGGTTTCAAAATCAAAAGCCCACAAAAAGCACATCTATACTCAGAAAAAGTGAAACCACGATCTACTGGCTCTGTGAAAGGCAGAATGGCCCAAGAGTCTGGTCTTTCCTTCAACCTGGCACCTCTCCAGAATGGTGTCTGAACACACCCTAATTGGACATCTAAAACCCATCAACATGCACTACCTCTCTCTGAATCTCAAATAGTCTTCAAGCATCTTGCTAGGCTTCTTGACTGAGCTGGTAACAATACTAACCTGGTATGTTTTCAGGCAGAGAACAGAAACAAATTAAAAATAAAGCTTTATATACATTTTCAGATGACAGCACACATTTTGGAGTATGTTTCAATAACATAAAATTCACATAGTAAAATTAACCAGCTGTGTGCTAACATACAAAGAATAAAATAAGGACTAACGGAACTCCAACAGCTGCTTTGGACCTCAGCTCATGACCACTGCAGTTAAATGGTTTAGAAAGGATAAGTACCTTCTGTACCTTAAAAGGTGGAAAAACAGCAGTAGGAGGAAGGAAATGCACAAACTTTGCAAAACGTTTGTAAACTGCTAAAATAAATGAATAAACAAACCCCTTTGTTTATACAATACCTGAAAGGAAGCTGACATTAGTAAGTTACATGACATACAATTTGGAATGTGTTCCTTAAATTGCTATTACTAGGTTAGTTTATAAAAATACACAAGCCAGGAAGAAACTGGCAGCTGTGACAAAACAGGTTGAAAGCCTGATTAAAAGAAAGCGCTTAAGGTTGTCGAGTTTGTGAACAATTGCACTCAAAGTGACTGCATTTCTTATTTCGGTATAGGTACCATGCATGTAGAAGTACTAAGTCTTTTCAGCTCTGTTTTCTAGTTAGTTTTGTTCCTTCAATTACTGAAGTTGCACTAAAAACGTGTTTAGAACAAAGCAGTGCAGAAGGATGTTTTAGTGCCCCAACGCTGTCATACCTATGGGCCACAATATTAGGCATCTCCTCTACTGAGCTTCTTGAGCTGGAACATGAGTAGTGGACAAGAAGATTTGCCCAAACCTATTCTTAAATCACTTGGCTTTGCTTAAATTCAGTACGCGACTGGTGATTATAAAAAGAGTTGCCATTTATGAGATGAGGAATTAAGCTGCCATTCTGACACCCACCCTAGAGCTAGCAGCATTCCAGTGCTACCATATGGACATAACAAAACTTCCAGAAGTGAAACAAAACCTGAGACTCCAACATCAAAGACTCAAACCTTCCAGAAAGGGAAAACGAACCAAGAAGCTGAGTGATAAAAGCCCTACTTACCTGCCATGCCACGGCAAGCTGAGAGATCTCTCGGCCAGACATGCCCTCTGTCAACCTGGCAATCTCCGAGCACTTTTTCCCGTAGTCAAACTGGGCCAGCTTCAAACGCCTGGAAAGCAGAAGAACAAGGTTTAGTTTACATGTAGCCACAGGACAGGACGGGAGAGCGAGGGAGTCGGAGGTAGGCTTTGTAAAGAGCAACACTTACAATGAAATCAAAGATCAGATCGGATCAATCTCTGTAGAAAGATCCAGCCTGAGTACAGAAGTTGTTCTCCTGGGCCCAGAAAGCCCGATTTTGTGGCACAAAGAAACGTGCGTACCTGGATTAAGACCAAAAAAAGTGCAAGACTGCACAGCACACAAGGAAACGAGTAACTTGGTCTGCTTTGTCTCTGTTAAGCCAAGCAAAGACAAGCGCTTGGATGTGAGGAGTTCCAACATTGTTCCTACTTGCATTATTGTCTCCAGTGCAGTAACTGGTCTCCTGAATTTTATAGGCACAACAAACCATGGCATGAAACTCTAGGATGGCACCTCATCCCGTAACAGGATAGCAAGAAGCATCTCCAACTCTTACCTGTACTACTTGTATAAAGCGGGTTTATAGATAGTGTGACGGAACACACAGAAAAGGAGATGAAGAAAAACCATACAAGAAAGAGAATCCTGCAGGGTGGGAGAGTTCTGCAGGGATACTCACTGTTTACCCTCTGTGGCTGGCTTCAAGACATGCCTATCAAAATACATTCTCACAAGCCGCTCCCGTTCCTCTAGCTGGGGCAGATCGAAGTTCACCATTTCATCTATTCGGTCATTGATAGCCCAATCAAACTGCTCAGGCTGGTTGCTTGCTAAAACAAGCATAAACCTGGAAGTATGAAACAAGAGAGGAAAGACTGAAAAAAACCCCACAAATATAAAAGTCAATGAACCAGTCTGAACATTGGGAACTAGCCAGTATCTAAGGCATTTCATTACCTGGCATGTCTGAAGATCCCTTAAAAAACAGCTTTGAACAGTATCTCAAGCAACATCCTAAAAATGCAGTGCAGTTCAAGCTATTTAGAACTGAAATGTAACTAATTCAGTACTTAGCCTTCCAATATCAGCCTTCCCCAGACTGCCACAGAAGCCTAATTTGTCACCTTACCCACAATCTCCCTTGGGTCAGGAATATCACAAACATTTAGCAAGAGTACAACCTCCCAGAGACCTCTCAAGTCTGAAACCTTGCAGCGAGGCTGGACAACATGGAGAGATCTTCTCTGGCAAACACCTATCTCCAGTTTGGGGAACTGACTTCAAGCTGCTAACTGCACAGCACATAAGAATCATGAGGGGCTGTCGTAATCCTGCTCTGAAGGTAGGAACGGCTGCCAAACTGAAAGCCAACAGCATTACCGAAACCTCAGCCAGCTCAGTGAGCTGCAGAGCATTGAAAGGACTCATCCTGGCCTAAGAATGAGGGGAGTGTATCACTGCTGGGTCTGTGTATGGGAAGATCATTCTTCAGCAGCTGGTAAAAGCCAACTTGCTTCCTTCAAGCAAGTCTGCCAACACATTCCTGCTACCAAGTCTAATGTGTGCAGAAAGAGGCGTTCCCAATGGGTACCATATAACAAAGCTGGTTTGTTTTACCAAGCTTTGCTCCATGCTACAGATGTGCCAGCTTCCAGGTTCTGCTCTCATCCGTGTTTTGAAGCCAGAAACCTTTTCTTTTGCTTTGTAGTGATGCTCCTTCCCCATGCCAATTGTACTTTAATGCTTTAATTGATGTTACCAGCTTAATAGCGCATTATAATTTGAAATGGGCTTTTAACTGCAGCAATTGGAATATTGACGTTCTTGCATTCTATTTAAATCCTATTCTACAGGGGGCTGTGTTCTTTGCCGTCATTTCTGAAGATAACTTTGCCAACCCAAGAGCCACACAGGCATGAAACTGTTCCTTTTCTACTAACATGGACTTCCCACAAACCCCTGCAGAAACACAGCTTGGATAAAGGATTGACATGCAAGCTGATACTCAGGTCTTGCTTATTTCTATTGTGAAAATGATATAAACAAGCAAGAGATGCAGTCGCAGGCAGCTATCCAGCAAGAAGATGCAGAAATTTCTTTGGGAAGTTTGAGCCAGCAATTCACTATACTTAGTACTTAGTTGCGTTGGTGACAATTCACTGGTAAAGTAACAGCACTCCTCAGGGTCTCACCAAAACAGTTAGATTTACATGCACTATTAGACTCATTCAAGTGAACTCCGATTCATGGATAAAAGACTCCTTTTTGCCCAAAGCAGCAACAAGGCTGTTCAAAAGCAGAAAGCAGTGCATGAATCACAAGGACACATTCAGTCTCCTAGAATGGCTCACAGTTTAAATTAGGGTTGAATTCAACATCTGACAAAATGACAGCTCAACTGTTTTGAGCGAAGGCGTAGCACCCACCAGCACCAAACAAGCACCCCCGGAGCCCTGCTAAGGCAATTTAACATCAGGGGAAAGAACCGTCCCCTTACCAGCCCCTGCCAGTCACTGGCTTGCAGTGCAATTATAAATCTGGTCAAAAATATAACTTTGCTAGATCCACAGCAATGAGCCCTTACAAGTCTGAAAAGGACTATTTCCTAGAAAAAGGGGGAACTATCTAAAGCTAAAGCACACATGCATGCTATTATTCTTAAAAGTTCTGCAGTTCCATCTAAACATCTTTATCATCTTTGCAGGTACAGGGCAAAAGACATTTCTAGAGATCACCTGGGAGCTCGGGATATCTACAGTTTTCACCTCGGAAAACTGTATTTCCATCTTAAGCACCATTTGCTCTGGGTCCTGCGGAACATATGTATTTTGCCAATATATATTATATTTATCCTTGCAGCCAGCAAGTACAACGTTGTTTAACAATAATTATACTCAACTCAGCATTTATAGAGCAATTCTATATATCATTTCAGAAGAGACTTGCTATCCTCCCAAAGAGGAAACCAAGGATCTTGGAAGGTTCTTGCAGGCTCAACACCTTGCTTTCTAGCAGTCTACTCATTTTGGAAAGGCACACCTTCCAAGGCACCTCGCTGTGACAGAGAAGGGTACAGAGAAGCTACCTACAAGCAACTATCAGTTAGAGCTGCATTGGTTTTAACAAGTTCAAGAGAGACCTCCAAGGACACAAAACACCCTGCTGTTGTCCTGAAACAACCACCTTCTAGAATAATTATTTAGATGTCACAAGGTTACTATAATAGGTGTTTCACTACAACCTTACTAAGGGAGAAACTCAGCTTCTCACATACAGAGACAACACACCACTGCATGAAAGGGAACTGCTCCCCACCACATCCCACATGCAGAAGCAGCGTTGTCCTGAAAGGCAGTTCAAGACCCCCTTTGCACATCTGCTCACACAGGCCAAACACACACCCTTTTTACAACCACCGATCTCTACCCTGTGTACAGCCCTTCTGAGTTCTAATTTCCAGGTCTCAGGAAAAGATAAAGGAGGAGCAAGTATATAAACTGAAATTCTATGCAGATTTTTTTTTTTTCAAGTCCTTAGTAGCACAGATAATACCTTTCCACCTTCCATTTGCACACTGCAGACCCTTTACAAACTTTCCACAATTCAGGGAAATAGCAACTGCTGTAAGGGCTGAAACTGGCTACTTACTTGTTGCTGTGCTGCCCTGTTCTGTGCAGGAATGCATTTAAAGTTGCTCTGAGATCTTCGCTGATTTTCTCCTGCAAAGATGAAATCCAAAGGAAGATCAGCTGCTTGGGGACCTAAGACACGTCACAGCTTTAAGCAGCATTATTGTCAAGTATTTGCATTACAGCAGAATCCAAAGCACTGTAATACTTTGAAAAAAAAAAAAAAAAGGATCAATTTAAATACCCAGGAAAAAGGTTAGCAATTAAAGCTTCCAGCAGAGAGATTAAATATTTACCCACTTACTCAGTGATTCTCTTGATTTCAAACCCAAGGTTCTAACCATTGGCCCAGGTGGTTTTCCCTGCTGAACACTATTTTAGCTAGGAAGTCCAATAAGATACTTAGAGGAAAATACGCCACAACAAAGAATTCACACATTCAAAGTAATGTCCTAGGGACAGCTCTTTAAATAGACCACTGGGGTTCAAGTAGCAGGTCCAGATTCAATGTACAATATGGTGACTTACTTTGAAAACATAAATCATTTGTACAGGGGAAGATGCTAGCGTAGCTCTGTTAATGTAGCGAAAAGCAGTTCTGTTACGAAAACCTCCCAAGATTAACATCTGTTGGGACAAAAAACAAACCCTGCAGGCTACCAGCTCTGCAGTGTGAACAACCTTCTCCTGTTTTCAAGACATGCCTCTTTCTTTCCTACTGCCCAGTCACCTGCAAAACCTCCAAAGCAATGATGTCACCCATCTTTTGTCGGGAGGAATTCTCAAGTCTGTCTTGAGATGCTCATTCCATTCAGCTGCAAGACTCTAATTTCTTGTCTCTGCATCACTTAATTAGGTGAGCCATAAGGCACCTGCCACTTCTAATCTTTAGCCCGTGGAAGCTAGTTAATCAGGTTAAACAAGGCGGCTGTTGGCTGACTAATTCTGCAGCATACACAGATAACGGACACAGAAAGTACTTACCGTTGCCCTCTTCCGCAGAAATGCGTCCGCTTCATCCACAAATAGCAAGAGGCTGTGAAAGGAAAGCACTACACAGTAACAGGAGACAGGTAAGTGAGGCTCAAATGGCTCAAGGACTCTCCTGTCCCACTACCAGGCACCCATAACGATGACCAGTTGTGAGCCCAAAGGATTACACAAGCAAATTCATTTCTTGTGGCAACGTTTCTCAGCTACAGCAACATTTCCATTGCATACACTTGGCCCACGCCAACAGTTAACGACGAGGCATTAGCTTAGGCCATGAATCCGACTCCAGGCCTCTGGAGTTCTGCTTCCTGCTGTTCAGAAGCCGACTGAACGGAAGCAATTCTAGGGCACACGACCTTAACCTCCTCCAGGTTTTTAAATATAGATGGGGAGTTTTTCATGGGCATGGTTTGGCAATAGGCTTGCACCTAGCAGTGCTGGTATGCTACTGCCAAGTTGGAATAGATCTTTGAAATTTAGACCTGGCTCCCCAGGTATTTGAGAGAGTGCTTATTTTAGCATCCCCTCCTATTTAGAGAAATGTGCGCAAGACAGGTACGCATGCACACAAGAAATCTTGGCGACAGTGGCATCTTCCTGCCATTTTTCTTCCTTATACCATTCTGAAAACCTGAAACCAGAGTCCTCCCCTACAATTTGCTTTGTTATTTTGTTGGGTTTTTCCTTTCCAAACCACAGTAGCAATAATATAGTGGTTTTACAACCTGTAGAGAAGTGAATTAATAAAGTCAATGAATAATTCACAAAAATAAATTCACTTATAACCCAAGGGTAGTGCTCTTCCCAAGAGACAAAGCATATAAAGATGTTTATCAATAACAGAACCAAGCTGCTCATAAAGCTGTCACAGCTTGTATTACCTTCTTGCCTAGCTTCAAAACCAGCTGTCTTTCAAGGGATTTCAGGGCCTATTAACATTTTTCACTCAAATCCAGTTTTTCTGAAAATATTCTGGGCTACGGTCTCTGCAGAGAGGCATCTTCTATCACAACAGCTTACAGCTAATAAAGGCAACACAGTACTACCAGCTAACATTGTTGGCTATCCAGAATAAAATCTGCTTAAATACTTGAATGTTACTGGAGCTTAGAATATCGATGTACATGGACACGTGTAACCTTTCATCACAACTTTCATAAGATGGTTATCTGAAGTGTATGGAGTTCAAACACACAGAAGTTCTTAATCAGGACAGAGAATAAACTCAGACCCTGTGAAAGAGCATTCTTCAGTGGAAGCATCCAGCAGTATTTATCCGCAGTTAAGTATCCTCGTATCTCTTTTTCTAAGCTCACCTAAATTCTTACACCTTTCCTTCTATAGCTCCTCAGTGTAGAAGCAGCTTAAAGAGTTTAAATCTCTAGGACATTTACTCTGCAACTTTTTGTTTTGGTTTTTTTTTAAAGGGGAAATAGAAACATTTAGATGATGAATGCAACAAGGATTAAAACAGACACTGCAAGATAATGTCCATCTAAAGCAATCAGAGAACACGTAAATCACTGGTTAGCCACATTTACAGAAGACCTGCAATCAAAACAGCACAAAACCCCCAAACTGACACCCACTGCAAGCTCCCTATTGAATTTTAATATCCTTACTGGACAAGCAACTATCTTCGGACTGCAAAAAATCCATTTACACTAGTACGAACAAATTAACTACATACTCTTACAAAATCAGAGAGTCAAGATTTAGCCTCAACATGAATGCTTTTCTGCAGATAAAAGCCTGCTTTTAAAAGGTGACTGAAAAAACACAGCAGTTTGACTTTTACACCTATCTAACATCAATGCCTTTGGCATTTGTCTCCCCCTTACTCTCTTTTATTTCTTATAATTGGTTACTTCTGCTTGAGACTCAAAAGTAAACAAGAAGCTGGATCCAAATGCTATCAGAGTCTAGAATCTGAGCAATTGCAACAGGGAACATAATATCCTGAGACTGTAAAAACCTGGTTACACGTCTGTCTGTGCTTACACGTCTGTCTGTGCTAAGTCTTCCAACTACTGTCAGAAAACTAGTCACTCCGAAAGACATGTCCCAGCCTTAGAGTGGGCAAAGTCTCTCCACCTGCCTGGTGAGATCAGCAGATCAAGCTATGACTGACCTGGAAAATATGAAGCAAACAAGGGTTTGAGGGAGCAGAAGAGCAAAAGCTTTCAGCCTTTTTAAATCTTGCTAAGCATCAAGAATTCACCCATTCTAGGAAAACTTTAGGAGATGTTACGCCTGTTCATTGTTACCTCATCCATGCGAGAGGATAATTTAATAACAGAGATTAGGGGTCTGAACTACATCGTTGCAGCGAGTGTCTTTGAGCAAGAAACCAAATTCAGGACTCGGGGGAACTTTTACTTACCCTCTCCTACTGGTGTTTGCCCAGTCGAAGAGTTTATGCATGGCAGTAACTCCTTCCCGCCCCATGGGGGCAACATCGCCACCAGTCATGATGGCATAATCCATGCCCGAGTGCACAGCTAATTTCTGGAAGGGAACAAAACCAGTGAGTTAAGCACTCTTTCACTGCAAGTCCACAGAAGATGAGGAGGGAAATAAAAGTAGTTTAGTCCTGTTGGCACGCTTATTTGTAGAGGGTAGGTATGCTCTTACAGAATACCTCTTTATTCACTTAGGGGCAGCTTTTAGCATTGCTCTGAAAGGGAATGAAAGATGGAAGATTAGTCTTACACAATGCACAGAATTTTAATGCCAGAAGGCACTGCTGAGAGCGCTTAGACCTTCATCCTTAACTTGGGTATTGTTTATTTCTTACACTGCTTTCTTCCTGGTCTAGTTTATAACCTCCTCTGTGCAGCAGCAAAGGATTCTATTCTCTACTAGATGCTTAACTAATACAACTCAATTTTATTCATTTAAAAACCTTAAAAGCCTGGAATTAAATGGTCAGCGAACCCAGTGAGTATTCAGACAAAATAATACAATTTTCCCTTTGTGTTTTAGAGCCAGCCACAACTTATTGGTCTGGTGGCTACTAAGCGAAGGGTTTTGATGAAGCTCCTGGGGCAAGCTGGAAATATTTCCCTGAAGCCTGCAGGTGAAAAAAAAAAAAAATCCTCTATAATTTTTTGCTACGACAGAAAATGCAAGTCTATCCTTAAAGCAAGTTTGACAGGACATAGCCAACATTAACCAAGCAGATCAGAAGAACCTATGGCTTGCACTGATCAAACTTTGCTTAGGCTGTCACGTCACTGCAGGGCAGAATTCTAGCTCTGGCAAAGCCTCCCTCTACTTCAGCCCAACCAGGTCTACCGTGAGCTGTGTAATATTGCAATTAAGACCCCAGCTTTAACCTGCTCTCCATCTCACTGCAGCACCTCAGTGGTGAATTAGCCCACAGATACCTGCATCTGAAAAAACAGACTTCACTAGGATTCGAAGCCAATAAATGGGAAGATCTGTCTCTCCCCTCCATCTCAGAAGCAGTTCACAAAGCAGCCACCAACTGAGCCCTGCCATGGTGACAGACAGCAGGCTGAGCTAACACACCGTTTGCTGACCCAGACCCAGCTATCCAGTTCTGCCGAGTAAAGGAAAGTCATCTGAAGGTTAAAGTGAACAAGTCAACCCAAGTAGATCGGCAACAGCCCCACTGAAACATGCGTAGCTGAATCCAACCAATTATCTGCGGTGCAGGAGGAGGCTGGAAAAAAGCTTTCTTCTGCCTATTCAAACCACCCAGTTCCTGCTACTCATGTTTAGCACTTTGTATCAGTCCAAAGCTGGAAACTTTTGACAGTTGCATCTAAGTGTGTTTACATCTGCCTTAAGAATCCTGTCGTACAGCATTACTACTTACCACCACAGACCTATCTTTGCCCTGCAGGACTCAGAGAAGGCCACCACATTATGACACATTGCTTTTTTTGGAACAGCAATAGTAGCCACCTGTATTGTCACTGACATTAACCCAAGTGCAAAAGTCACAGCTCAGACAGTCAGCTTCCCAGCATGGTATACTCTCCTCTCTACGGCATCCAGGTCTGATGTGCTCAGTCCTTTCCTCACGCTTACCTCCATCCTCCTTCTGACCCGCTCCAATCTTTTACAGCTACCACCACATCCCTTTGGACTTTCTATGCTACTGGGGAAAAGTGTTAAGAGAACTTCTGGACTGTTAAATAAACTTCTTCCTCCACTGCCAATCACCTATCTTGGCTCTTACACTTCTCCCTTCTCCTTATGCTGCTGTTGCCATGTCCTAGACCTGTCCCTCTCTACTGGCTTTAGAAATCCAAACTAGGTGACATACTGTCAGAGCAGGCAGCAAAAACCTATTGGGATATGGGTTTAATGTATTGATAAAGAAAAAAAAAATTCAGCTTGCATCAGCACATCAAATCTGCCACTGTTAAACAAGCATATGAAACCTCACATCTAGTGAACAAGCACTGAAGAGCAAGTTAAAAATCAAATCCTGACTCAAATCAATGCAAAAAACATCCCGGTAGTGCATATGCACAGTAAAGCCATACCTAGCTCTTCTCTGCTCTGGAATTAGTACGTGACAGCAGATCCTATTTAGACAAGTGCATAAAATTAACAGAGGTGGAAACGAGACAGCAGGCTGGTGTTGCGATTTCACAAGTCATAGTTGCCAAGTGCCTTTTCCAGATGGAAGGGCTCTTCTGCCTACGCTTAGCACTAGAATTCAAGTGACTGTACGAGAGTTGAAGCAGGCTGGATGCCCTTTCCTCCCTTCCCAGAGACACAAGAACACAAAGTTTATACAATACTACTGCGATACGTTTCAGGCTAGAGAGGGTGCTTAGACCCTGAAGTTTTCAGAGCACCCTGTAATGTGCAGGCTGTCAGAATCTTGGCAGGGTTTTACCTTGGCAAAGAGCGTCTTTCCAGTGCCAGGGGGACCGTACATAAGAATATTCCTGTATAGGCTTTTGTTCTTTTTTGTATTTCTTGTTGCTATGGCAATGTCTCTCACACGTGCTTCTAACTGTGGCTGCAAGAAAAGGGATAAACTTAAGGAACAGAAAGTACCAATGGACTTGCGTCTACCATCCTCACAGATGAGTGCCAGCAAGTAGGCAGCACTCCGACAGCCTCAACCTTTTAAGCTTTAACTTCAGCTGCTTATTGCTTCAGACCAGGGTCATTTCCACTTTTATGTCACGATTTACTAGTTTAAAGTTCTGTCCACTTGGCTACAATTCTTTTATAAGAAAAAGCAGCAGTGCAGGAAGCAGTGCAGCAACTACTATAAGAACTGATAACACCTAAATATTCACTTCCTACTGGATGCCCTGGGAGGGATACATCAAACCATAAGCAACTCTTTGCGGTACTAACTCTTTCACATAAGTCACAAACATTCAAGTTCATAATTATTACTGCATTTGTAGAGATACTGGGAGAAAGCTATTCCTGCAGGTGCATTTTCTCTCAGCAGCCTCAAGAAGCGCTTAAATTTGCCCGATATCCAGGAATCAAACTCAGAAGCAAATATACAGAAGCAATCCTAATTAGCAAGTTAAGGACCATTCACAAGATGGACAATCTATGATTCTAAATGCATACACTCCAACTTTTTGGCCTACAAGCAGTTGTAGGTTCAGTAATCCTTAACAGATTAGATGACTATACATTAGATGACTATATACAAAGTGGGACTTTGTATATATACACGCTGACTACAGAGGAAAAAGTGCAGCAGGGCAGGGACTGAACTAAGACTTCCAACTGCTTTGCACAGAGGAAAAAAGGTTAAGAGAGTGCTTAATGCAAGTCGCACTGAACACAGGAGCTTATTTACAGTCTCAGTGCCCCAAGGGTGCTATGCCTCCAGGATTACTGGAATTACAGCTCTTGGAGTGTAAGGAAACAGCCTTTCTTGTTTAGATCCTAAAGTCATCCTTCACAGACCAAGAGAGCAAAATAGAGTACTCACACTGAGAACAACTCCTTCAAGGGCATCCTGAGCCTTGCTGGTAAGACGCTTACCAACCTAGAGGGGACAAATTCAATTACTGTCATGTAGAAATTAACCACAGTTTTGACAACTCACATGGACAAAAACATCATATAAGATGGCAATGAGCTCAGCACAGCTATGCTATCTCTTCATAGTACATTTATTCACAGACCCGTGGATGAATCCCTGCCTGACACAAGAGCTGCAAAAGGAGTTTTGCATCCCCACGGCTGAGTGCAACACAAGAACAACGCTAAAATTTACCTTGATAGGATGCTTCAGTGCCTCCAGCACAGTAATGCGGGAGGTTTCTCTCACCAGGGAAGGTTTGCCCAAACGTGCTTCTATGTATCGCCCTGCTACTGCCGTGGCATTCTTGGCAGAGTAAACACCCACTGCCAACAGGGTTAGGCCTGCCACCTGCAAAGAAAAGGGGGAAGGATTAAGACAGACACTTGGCAAGGCAACACTATTGTGTGTAGCACGCCCTGTGGTGGGGAATTAAGATTCAGGACAAATGCAGACCAACAGGGGTTTATTTTTGGTACGATGTTTCATCCCTGTTCAGACAGTCAAGCTCTCACACTCCCTATTCGCAGAGCATTTAGTGCTCCCCATCTCACAGTGTGAAAGGCAGAAGCAGCACAAATAATGCATACAGTCATGTACCCAGAAATATGTACTCTCTGCTCAAAATGTGTGGCTTTTCAGACCTTTGCTACAAACAGGAGGTATAAACCTTCTATGAGAAAACAGTATCTCCCACAATGCTGAAACTTTTGCTTATAGTGTTGTGAACAAAAGTACACTGGGAAAGTGGTATGGTTTCATTTCTTTTCTCAGGGATTCTGCGCAGACCGTTAGGAATAAGCCCACATCAGCCAAGTGCTGTCTGCCAGGCCCCTCACCGCCTAAGAAAATGTATGCTGCATTAAAACACCAAGACAAAAATCTGAACTGTGACTGCCACCAAGGCAGTACACAATAGGGAACAAAAAAGAACTAGCCAGGGCACACCTGCTGAAAGTGAACAGTTATGCCAGACCCAACACAACAGGAAAACAGGTAGTCAAGAGGAGCTTCAAAGCCAAAACCACCATGGGAATCACCATCACTGCATTAGAGACTGTTCTTTCAGAAATCACAGAACATGAGACATTCCCATCAATTTACCAGTGAAGCAGAAAGACTCCAGACTTCTCTGTGGTTCACGGTTGCTGCTCGGTTCAGCACTGCATTGGCTCATATTAAACCAAGAGCCCTGCAGGCAGCTTTTTCCACCATAGCTAGCTGTCAGAATAGACAAGGCGCTGTGCTGACAATCCTAAAGACACTCCAGGAGGTTGTTAAGAATAACATTTCAGGACAGGAATTGAAAACAAGACTTTACAGAAGTCTTCAGCATGTATAGGATTGTTTCCTTAATTTTCAGAGACTGATAACTTTTACAAAACTTTACTTATGGTGCAACCATAAGCCTCCAGTTCCATCTGTTTGAACATAAGCAAACAAGTCAGTTGATTTACCAAAAGTCCTATTCACCTGAGAACAGAAGGGAACAAGGGGCATTATTTTTAATCTGAAAGGTGTTTGGGAAGAGGCCAACTATTCCACGCAGTTCTGAGTGCAAAGTAATCAGCTGTGTTCAGCTTACAGCTAGATGCCAATAATTCATATCAGAGCAAGCCCAGATAGACAAAAGAGCAAGTTGCAGCAATGGCTTTTAAAGCAAGCAGACTTTTACTACAAGCACAGAACAAGGTCAAAAGCCTCAAGGACAACAAGGATGGCACTGTTCAATAAACCATGAGACACCATCTGTTCAGTTTCTCTCTGCTTCAATGTGTGACATCACCTTTGCTTTGGATGGTAACATGAAGGGTTCAGAACTGCAAGTTTTAAGATGCAAAGAATAAGACGACTGCCACACCGGATTCATCTCAGTTTACAGGGACTTTAAAACACAAGAGAGACTCCACCTTTTCACCTTTCCCTCTAAAAACAAGGTGCCATGGCAGATGATCTCGTGCACTCTTAAACCAACTGCTTTAGCAACATCCAGTGCTGAGCAAAGTTACAGGTTGATACATCAGATCCATGCAGGCAGAGAGAAGTACTTCAGACTTTCGGACTTCACTGACTCTCATGTTACAAGATACAGCTTTAAGACCGACAGCTATGTATGAAGAGAGGAAAATGACTTGACTCACATTCACAGAAGAACCCAACTATTAAGCGAACTCCACAAATCAGTCTGGTTACAGTGCCTATCTGTTTATCATTAAGCATCTAGCAAAGGAATGAATCTCTGACTGATAAGCAAAGCTAGTTCCACTAAAAAAAAAAAAAACAAACAGGAAATAAAAAAAAACTTTGATCAGAACCTTTGGGATTGCATGGATGGGAAGAGGTAGGGAACGAGCAGACCTTACACTAGGCAAGAAAAGCTGAAAATCCAGGGCTCATTTAGAGGAACCCTAAAATAACTGGCTAATTCTTACCTTATAGTCATTTTTCAAAGCAACAGAAAATATGAGTTCCAGCTGTGTTATCTCCTTTCCAAAAATATACTTTTTTTTTTTTTTTAAGCTAAATGTCCCAAATTCACACGACAAGAGCTTGTCAGAAGCAAAAATGACCATAATGCATGAAACCGGTATCTGGGTCAAAAGAATATGCAGCTAAAAGCACCGAGCACTAATCTGCAAAAGGCTCTGAATCCTGCAGGCCTTCCAGGTACAGCCTACAGATTACAAAAGGATCCCCTAAAAGCATGTCTTGTTCTGCCCAGTGCACTCAACCAAAGTGTCTTTTGTATCAGCCTGTGTGTATAAAACCAGAGGGTGGAGCAGATGGTGGTGACTTACTTAAAGCAAAATGTCCATTTTAACAAGCCATGCTACTAAAAATATATTTTCACTGTAAAGTTTTGTTGTAAGTAGTACACTGAGAAACAACTTTAAGCCCATAAGAAGCCACTGCCAAGCTCTTTTCTCTTGTGAAAAGATGTTGGTCCAGCTTTTAATCAACTTATTAGAGCACACATACCAGTTCTCTAAGTGGTCTCTAGGCTACATCAAAATTAGATATAAAGTTGTGAGATAAGCAGCAAAGCGAGTTTTAGATCATGTCCTGCAAAATCTTGAAGTTCCAGAGACGAGGAGTGCTCCTTTATAGATGCAAATGGAACCCTCAGCCTCCCTGATTGCTGACAGCCTGCTATCCACCTGGGATGAGAGCAGCAGGCAAGTTCTTGGCAGCTAACCCAGTGGGAAGAAATTGCAGCTCAGAGACAGAATGCATGCAAAAGGGAACACTGAAGAATTTCTCCATGGCCTGAAAATCATGTACCTTAATATTATAATTTAAAACCAAAATAAACGAAACTTTCCTGATGCATCTCTTACTGTTTTCCAGGGGAGTGTTCTCAGATTATTTTTTTTTTTTTTTACTATATGGGGTATGCAATCAAGAATTTTTTGAGACCACTGGTTTAGAGGGAACAAAGCCCTTTTGTGCCCGTCAGATCAACTATTACACATCTCCAACATACTTTCCCTAACATATCTAAAAAGACATTTCCAGTTTGTAGTTTAACTGCAAACATAAAGAGACATTGCAGGTGGGGGAAAACAGGGATTAGATCTCTGTTCCCAAAAACCACCACTGGCAAAGAAGTCCTGTAACAGCAGCACTAAACATTTCATAACGCTCTGTTTACCTATAAACATTTATAGATGTTCATGCATCATGGAAGTACAATGAACATCAATCGTTAAAAAGCTGAATGAAAACTTGTCAGCCTGGAGCCTAGTCAAACAAAAACTGCATTCAAGATCTCAAACAAAAAAACCTGCAGTTATCTCTAACTGGCTATGAGATAACCCCCCTACTCCCCTATATACACAAGAAAGAGCAAATTCGAGAACAATCTGTGGGAAAAAAAACACAACCTAATCTGTGAAAAATTCATCTACTTTTTTCACAGAATCTGCATCTATTACTTGTAACAGCTGGCAAACTTTCAGGAAACATGTTTGTAAAGGTGCTGGTGCCTCCAAAGACAAGGCAATTACATGCTGCTGATCAATCAAAGCCAGAACTTTTATGTGATCAATGAGAAACAAATTAACTATACAGAGAAGATGAGAATTAATTTGAATAAAAATTTGAAGCACAGTATCTCCTTAAATGAGCACTGCAGAGAGCACTGAGTGAGCAGCAAATTCCCACCATGGTTTACAGTTTATAAACATATCAGAGCAAGGAGTTAGTTTAACACGTTTACAGACAGACCTTCCTGAAGTTATCAATACACGTCACAATCTTACCGTGGCCGTAACTTTATCCCAGTCTGTTACAAAGGCACGGAATCCTTCCCCAAAAAGCATCCCAGCTGTCCTATGGTAAGCAAACAGCAAGTCAAGCAGAAGATGAGAAAGGGATTTCAAAGACTGCATTGAAACAATTTACAAGACAACTTTATAATGATGATCTTCAGAACCGATCAAAGCTAATTGAGGACTCATCTGGGAACTGAAACATGAACAAGCATCGCAAATACATTTACAATCTGATGTCTACACCTGATCTGGGATTAAATCCAGAAAAGCATTTGGCATTAAGATGATATCAATTTCTTTCTTTAATACATTATTGGTGCTGAACTGTAATAAAAAGTATTTAATTCTAAAGCTTTTTTTATTCAAAATCTCAATGCACCTAAATTAAACTATAAATCCAAATGCCCACCCCTTTGGAGATAGATTGCTTTATACCTTCATGGCATATGTTCAGAAACTGAAAGAACTTTGCGAGCTTTCAGAGTAAATGAGTCTCAGTCTTAGCAAATAAGCCTTGAAATAATCTGTTAGAAAAACTGTATAAAATTCACAACTATAAATAGTCTCTTTGGTTCCCATTCAGATGGGAACGTAGCAAAACAAGGGAAAGAGAGGGTTCTCTTTAATATAATTCCTATTGTTTAGAGTACGAGAGTGTACAAACTAACTTTTGATAACCCTCAGAGCTTAGAGGAACAAACAGCAAGGTTTCGTATGCGATGGGAAAAATCTGCAAAAGCACCAAGGCAACCCATGCCCTTCTCCTGGCTTGCACGTACTTGAGGGACTCTAGCACTGTTTGGCGATGTTCAGCAGCTTTTAAGCGGATCTGCTCCCGAATGATGTCTGCGTTCTCCCGCTCAGCCTTGGCACGGGCTCTTGCCTCTGCCTCAACACGCAGCATTTCATTCTTATGCCGCAGCTCCATCTCTCGCTCTACAGTAGCTTAAAACAAAACAAAAAAAAAGGACAAAAATCTTTTGGGCTGGTTTAATCCCCGGTGGCAGGCAGGTGAAAGAGATGCATTGCTTCATCCTGGCTTCACAACAGCCGTGTACGGTCCCATAGCAGCAGACTTCAAGATCTTAATTCCCTCCCACCCTCCCCCAAAATGCAGCCAACCAGTACAATATTACAGAAGACGGCCAAGGAATTTTCCCTTTGTGCTCAGAGGGATCACACACCAAATAGGTGGCCTTGTCCAGATGGCACACTGCAAGACAATCATCCCTCAGTTCTGGAAGTTCATTACCATAAAAATTGCTCAGGGCAAAATTTAGTCAGAGACAAGCTAGACGATAACCAATAAAGCAACAGAGGGTAAAACAACAGTGCTAGGCGCTGCTGCTGCTCATCAACATCATTTCAGAAGCAGGGTGACATGCTACAGACAACGCAGGACAGCCCTGGGCAAGTGACTACACACAATGTAACATACAATACTTGTAAGGAAGAGAAGCAAAACTGAGTTGCCTGTAAAATGCTGTCCCCAACAGGATTTTGGAAGCCCTGTTACTTCAGACACACAGAATTGCGACAGACACATTAAGATTTATGTGAATAGAGAATGAATGAGAAACCTAAGAACAACCCAGGAGATGAGATGAGGACTTCATAGCCAGCATCCTCTATCTTCAGTGTCACTGCAAGAAATCCTGACTGGACCTCCCAGCTACTTGATACCCAATACCCATCCTGACACCTGAAGGCTAGACAGGCTGCTTTGACATACAGAGCTTGGTGCCAATGAGTAGGTGGATACTACAAGAGTAAAATCACCCTCTCCTAACAGGGTTTCACCATTGAGCTTTGTTATTTCATCACTCCAATACCTCCCTCAAAGATACCGACGAACAGTGAGAGTACACTAGATGGCAGCAAGGAGCGGACAACGCTGCAGTCCACACCTGCGTACGGAGCAAACCAACCTTCCGACCCCGCTGGGTCACACAGATTGCCTTACGTTTCTGAGACTTGTGCCCTAGTGGAGTCCCACTGGAGTTCTGCAAACTCAGTGATTCTGGCAATTCCACAACAACGAAAAGAAACAAAGCAAGTTTCAGACTAAAACATCATTACTCAGCTTTTGTTTTCTACAGGAAATAGTGAATGGCAACTAGGTGACACAGATTCAACCGTAACTCCCAGGAGCTGTTTTGTTTCTCTTCCCTCCTCAAAACTGGTTCTAGACTGTCCCAGTATAAAATCAGAATTTCACCTGCTATATCAGGAGATGCTGACAATTCACTGGGAAATCTGAGTACCACAGATGTTTAGGAGTGCAGCCACTTCTAAAACTAATCTTGGAAGCAATTGGTAGTACTACTGGAATTTACCCATTACTTGCCAATATGACATTAACACATGACTAATGGAGCATCAATCACTACATAGACAAGGAGTCAGAAATCAGTACAGAGAACTCATCTGCCCACCCACTCTGTCACTAGCTAAAGAAAAATTACTAGCTTACCACGCCTCATGGCTTCCTGCTTCTGTACAGATTCTTCCTGCTTCCTCAGATTCTCTTCGTTAGCCAGTTGCTGCAGGCAGAGTGACAGCAGAAGATGCGTTAAAATTGTGAGAACTTGGTCAAGTAAGTATTCGTGCAAACTTAAGTACTACAAATGTTTTCAAGGAGCCAGTGCTTAGGTTGAAGCGCATTCTTCCTCTCCCCATCTCCCACACTCATACCCTTATTCCCACGCTCCTAGAGCTTTGTCCTAATTCCTGACCTTTGATTTGCCTGGCCAGCACTGTTGATGCCACACAAATAGTACAGATGAAAGCAACTGCACCTAGCATCAGCCACCTGGCCAGCAGGACAGGGCACAGTTCCAAATCACCACTTTGACTTAAGAAAGCTACTACACAGTTTCCAGCTGGGTTAGAGGAGGAAGTGATCATACCTGCTGTCGCATCTGTTCATCATAGCGCTGCCTTGCCAATTTGTCCTGGTATTGGGCTCGCTTCAAAAAAGAATATTTAGAATATAAAGATTAGACATTTAAGAAAGACCCTAGTCGCGAGGGCAATGAGGTTTGGAATGTGCAGGGTGGAGGAAAAAACAAAAAAAAAACCAAACCCCAAAAAAATCCACAGAAACCAAAAAATAATCCCGGGTATGAATATGAACAGGGAAAAGTTTGGGGCAAAAGATCCTCAGCCAGCAACAAAAACTCCTCTATATAGTCTGACTTCATTTTAAGGAATCACCAATATAAAACCAAAGAACAAGTGTTCTTTGGCCCAGAAAAGGAGACTTGCTTTACTGTGAAAAGCATGTTTTTCACATTCTAAAACACATTACCCAAACCGGTGATTGCAAGCAATAGAACTGTCAAGATATGATGCCTGCCAGATGACCTCTGTTTCTGATTTATTTTCTTGTTCCTCATTAATTTCTCTTCAATTTTCCACTGCAACTAGGAAATAAACCCACATCATCTACACTCAACTGAAAGTGGTCTGAGGGCCCATATCCATCAGCAAGGAGGACTCTGTGCAAGGGATGACATTATTCTCTATTCCAAATACACAGAAGGCTGAACCTCTTGCACAGTATCTCCTCAACAACCGTAAAGCACGGCACTTCAGAAATAAATCACGATCTAGTTTACTTTGACTTCAAATGATGCCCCATGAACTGCAAGAGTTCAAAAGCTAACTCATGAACAGAGAGATGACTGTGAAGCCTTCCTCCTGAGCCAGCCCCGTTCAAAGTCCAAACTCTGATGGGATAAAAAGGCGACCTGTGCCAAATAAGCAGTTTTATCTACCTTCCCAAGCTACACAATCAATCCGAACTAATCAATCCCCTTATTTCCTGTGCTGTCAAAGTAAAAACTCACCATATGTGAGCTACTAGCAGAGAAGCTAGCTTGCATCTCTAGTATCATTGCCACTTCAGTAACTCATGCTAAAACATACCAGAAAGCACCAACTTTGCTCACAACACAGCCTGTATTAACCCTCAGATTTGCATCACTTCTCTTCTTAAGGTATTTTTTCCTGTCTAAAAGATCAAACTTGGAAGAAATAGAGTTGTAGACTACTTAAGACTGAAATCCAAATAGCTTAAAAGACATTTCATTGTCCGGGCTAATATGTATACTTGATAAGCCAGTAGTCTTCAACCTTTTATCGCCATCAGCTGTTAGACACAAACAAGCATATCTTAGCATGTTCAATAACACTTTCCTGAAAGTTCCTTCAGGAAAATTTCAAAGAGCAAGCAACACGAGTAACTGCTACTAACAGTCCCTTTGGACATTCAAGAATTTGGTATCAAAAGTTCAAGATGACAAAGCTGCATGTAACTACAAATCAAGCTCAACATTACAAAGCCAGGGTAGAAGATTGGCTCAGTCCATGAACTGTCTCAAATCTACGGCTGCCCCCATTCCCCTTTCCCCTACCCCCAGAAAGCATAGTTAACGCATTGTGGCCTTTTCCATAAAGAAGAACACAAGCAAGGTTTCCCAGCACTTGGCTTCCCCCTCGTTCCCTTACTGCTTGATGCTGTTTTGTTTCTTCACTGAGTGTTTTTCGTCTCTCTTCCGCTTGTACCCGTATCTGCTCATTCTTCAGTTGTTCTATAGCAGCTTCATACTCCTGTTAAGATGGAGAGATAATCATCACAAATGAGCTCAACGCGTCATCCTATAGAGAAACACTAGTGACAATTATATTCCAAGAGATCCATCTATAATCAGAGTGTTACCCTGCAAAGTTGGCCAATGACACAAGAAAGCTAAAACACGATCACAAAAAATGATTTTAAGAAATCTCATAATGTCATTTTAGGAGTACTTTTTTTTTTTTTTTTTTAAATCCCACAAAAACAAACCAACACTTAGACAATCCACAAATTCCTTTATAAAATGAACAGAAGTCTGTACTCCACCCAAATACTTTACAGTTCCCTGCAGAAAACCCCTGTCATTCCTTAAAAATGATGGTGATATTCTAGGAGTTATAAAACTACTCCAGACATGCAAGCTGTAAACAAAGCCATAAAATGTCTCAGAATAGGCCAAATCAGCTGCATTTCACCTTCCAGAATTACTTTTTTTTTTTTTTTAGAAAGGCAAATAACTATGATCTGCTGAAGCTGAACAACAACAAGAAAAACTCAGCACCCTCTGCAGACTGCCAGAAAACGAGACTTTGACTTGCACGCCCCCCCAAACCCAGCAGTTGCCCGAGGCAGGCTGGCCATACAACAAACGACGAGTTCCAACATACCTTAAGTTTTGTTTGCTGTTCCAGTTGCAGGGTCTGCTCTTGCATCTGGGCAAGGCTGAGAGCATCCTTCGCATGGCCTGGAATTCAGTGGGAAGAGGTTATTAACAGGACGAAGGTTTTCTCCTCAAGTACGACAATGCTCAGCCTATTCAATCCAGCCCAGCACCAGCCGAGGCCGCCTAGCGCACAGCTCCAAAGCCGTACGTCCAACCCTCCCACCCAGAGATGCTCAGAGATCTCCTCAGCACACCCCTGACCCGAAGCCGACTGGTTCGCCCTGCTGGGAAGGCGCTCCGCTACCTTCCTCCCCCTTCCCAGGCCCCGGAGGAGCCGCTCAGAGGAACCCAGAGGCCCGACCTCGGGGCCCTACAGGCCGCCGGGACCCTGGCGAAGAGCGGCGGCCCCGGGCGAGCGCTGTAAGAGCCCGAGGCTGCCGCGGGCCGGCGGGCGGACACGCCCGGCGAGGGCAGGAAAGTGACGGGAGGCGAGATACCGACCAACGGCCGCGAACCCCCACCCCCGCCCCGGCCCCTCACGCACGGGAGGCGTCCAGCTCCCGCGCCGCCTTGGCCGCCCGCTCCAGGCCCGTGGGGTCGAAGTTGCTCCATTTGTCCTTGGGCGGTTGGCGGTCGCCGGCGCCCCCCGCCGAGCTGGCGCCGCCTCCCGGGGCCGGCGGGAGGGAGAGACCAGCCGAGCCCGGGGCCGCGTCCCCACCGCCCGCCGGGGCGGCGCCGCGGTTCAGCCCGAAGAGCCAAGACATGACGCCGCCGCCGGCAGCACGCGCTCACGCACGCACGCCCTCACGCACGCACGCGGAGGACGCGCCGCGGTACGCGACGGCGAGGGCGACCTGCCATTGGGCCGAGCGCCGTCGCACTGAGCGCGTCACCCAGCGGGGCGGTCCGGCCTCTGCTGAGCATCTTCTGATTGGCGGAATGACGCGACGGGCTCGGCCAGAGAGGGGAATTCGATTGGCTGCGGAGCGGGGGGGTGGGCGGGACCGGCGGGGCTGGGGACGGAGAGCGCAGAGGGACAAAACGGGGCGGGACGCGCTGCGCCATAGCAACGGGAGCGCGGCCGCGTTGCTAAGGGGAGAACTGGGAGAAACAAATGGATGCGGTCGCTGGAAAGGTGTGCTTCGCCCGCAAACCCGCTCCTGCTCAAATGGCAGGATGATGAGTGGTGTCATCATTATGATTATTATTTTCATTTTATGTTGTTGCGCTATTAAACTGCCTTTATCTCAACCCACGAGAGTTTTTTTTTTTTCCTTTCCCTTTCTCCCTCTCCTCCCTGCCCCTCTCAGGGGAAGGGGGAAAACCGCGTGAGCGGCTCTGTTGCCCTCCCTGCCGGCTGGGGTTAAACCGTGACGAGAACACGGCCCGCATCGTCTTCAGCCCTCGGGCAGTCAGTCCTTCAGGTGTCTTTTGTTCTTTAAATGTTCATATTTCTTCCCAAACGGGCAGTTGAGTGTCTCAAAAAGTTCCTGCAGAATGTTTGATTTTTCTGTCAGACTCATCTCTGATTTTTGTTTGGGTTTTTTTGTTTGTTTGTTTTGTTTTGTTTTGTTTTGTTTTGTTGTTGTGTGGTTTTTTGTTTTTGTTTATTTTTTTTAATTGTTGGTGACCTAGCAGATTCATTGCTTGTTATCAAAACCAGTATTGGCTCTGCTGTGTGATTCCATAGTGCCATGCATACGTTTTGGAAAACCAATACAATGGCAAAGTCTGTTACATTATTGACATTATTGAGACCGATATATTTCCACTTACATATTTCTTAAACATTTTTTGGGGGGGGGGGATGGGGGTAAAGTTCCAGGTAAACCAGACTATGAAGTCGTGGGTGAAGTGCTTATTTTTTGATCATTTGAAATTGAGACGAATACCAGCCTTTCAACGCATACCTCTCATTAGAACAAAAGCTACGCTTAACAGATTTGCCCTTATTGCAATCAAGAACGAAGTAATCATTCAATAGCTCCTGTATTATATATTTAATTGTCTTCAAAAGAATGCATTACAATCGGGGGAATGACACATTAATGTATTAGTAAACTATGCAGGGAGTTGTGCAAAATTAATTTCTGCCCTACAGCAAGAATGAACAAGATTATCTTATTGCATGAGAGATTCCAGAGGCTTTATCTTCCCCTCAGCACAGAGTCTCCATTAAGGTTAATCAGTCACAAACGCACGTTCCAAAGGAGAACACAAATCATATGAAATCTTCTTATCGAGTTAATGAATGACTCGCCTCCCTCCTATCCCTTCCTCCTGTACAAGAAGACAGCCCAGGGCAAACGCTCCATAAACCTAGACGTGATGGATTCCGCACTCAGGAGACAAGGTCAATGACAAAGTTCTTCTCAGCTCCGAAAGGAGCTGGTTTAAGAAGTCCATAAGCAGAGCTAATGGAGGGTTTGCAGGATGGAGCGACACTGCATGGGGTCTCTCCAACACCCACCACAGCTTTAAAAAATAGTTCCATGTGTAGGATAAATAAGCAATAATTTTAAAACAGATCAAGCGTTACTGATGGAAGGTGTTCCCACTGATGCTGGAGTTTGCTACCAGAAAAGTATATACATTTATTTACAGCCCTAAGCTCTGAATTTTAGAACCATGCTGCTCCAATGGCTCTGTCACTAGGTATTAAAATTGTCTTTTTTTTTTTTTTTTCAGCTCCTCTTTCCAATGAGTAGTGTAGTGACAGCAAATTCAAGCCTGGGGCCAAAGGGAAAGAACTCTTCTCCCCTAAAGACCTGATTTTTAAGTGTAGCTCAAGCTTAGTGCTGGGTGGAAGCCCGGGACAAGACACCAAAGATGTGCTAGGTGTTTTCAGAGTGCAGAGGATAGAGCCTGTAATGATAGTGCCGGAGACTTACTGCCCATAATTAGTCACAGAACAGGCCAATTAATCTCCATATAGTGTCTCTGAGAGCAGAACTCATGTCCAATTTGGTGAAACTGATTGCAGGTAAGCCACAGTAATTCAGCGGTCATGATCCAGGCAGTACTGCACTGTTCTTTGGAGGTGTGTATTTAGACGAGAAACAAAAATAACTGTGTTAGATGGTCTTGCTGTCTGGCTTTTCTTGACTCGCTGCTGCTCCTTGAGCTCAGCTGAGGGCTGAGAGCTCTCGACTAACCTGCTGGGGAAGCCAGTTCCCGAGTTTTTGAGTTTCCTGCTCTCTCGGGCTGATACCAAATCCCAAGGCAGATGACTTGGGGTAACCGAACCCTTCAAAGTCCAGCTGGGATCTGTATGTCATTGCAGCAGATGACTTTAACACCAGTGCCAGAGGGAGAGTGGAACAGTGTTGATGAGACTCAAGAGTTGAGCAGGCGGACAGCGGGCAAACTTTTCTGCTAGAGCACTCTGACAGCGCGCACCTGCCCTGGCCCGGCGCGGCCCGACCGTTCCGTTTCTCAGAGTTCACCGACCAAACTCTGCCATGAACCAGAGGCCACCTGGGAACACTGAACTGCCCTTGCACTTTATAAAAGGCAGGATGTCTTTTATAAAGTGTCTCCGCGTCCTCACCATAGGCCAAGTGGGTTAACAACCTCTTTGCTTCCTCTTCTCAGAAATCCTGGTGGCTTTAACCTAATCTCCTCTGCATACTGTATATTTTTGTATTGTTTTATTCTTCTTTCTCCTAATGCTTTTCCCTTCCATCCCTGAGATGCTATACTTTTGGGATGCCTAATTTGAGCTACCTGTTGAGTACGCTGGATGAGTTGGAGGAAAGCTGCTCTTTGTCGAGTGTATCAGTTGCAATGGCTGTTGCCAGCGGGAATGGATTTGGCCGCATGTAATCATTCTCCGAGTGCAGGTGCCCAGAACGAAAGGCCAGGGCAGCAAACAGCTGAGTCTTGAACATGCTCATAAGCTGCAAAAATAAAACTGTATCAACATTTAATAAATAGAGAACGGGCAGTAAGCAAGCAATAGTGAGGATTCATCACTTTGCCTTCGGTTTGTTATTTGTCGGGCTTATTTATATAGAAGAGGGTACAGATTGGGGATCTATCAGTCGGATTGGTTGTTCCATCCAGCCAAGCCAAACCTTTAAGCTTTGGGAGAACTTGGCTGAGGACAGCCTTTAGGCTTGACAACCAGGACACCTCAAGGGACAGTGCAGGCTGGGAGATGATCTGTGAGCTTTCCGGTTTCCTCCCTTGATCCCTCCTTTTTGTCCAAGTCTTTGTCCAAGCAAGAGTCCTTGCTCTGCTGGGAATCGGTTCACTCCAGAGTCCGTCATGCTCTCTCTCTGTGCTTATATCCTTGGGCTTCTGTAGCTGGGAAGAACACAAAAAAGTATAATGTCAGCTTTATCCACCCGTTCTCCAAATTTGACTGAGTCAGAGATCTCCTCCCTGTGGTCATCTTCACTATCACTCCAGCCTCTTGCTGGGCAAAAGGCTGTGCTTCTGCACTGTCACACAGCTGCTTTTTAGCTCTTCCTTCACTTCAGCCTACCAAGAATCCCTTTGTGTTTCTTGACAGTAAGTGGCTTCTGGGTAGCGGAAGGAGGAATGCAGGCGGGTTGTGCCTTAATAGCTGCGTTTAATACTCAGCTGGTCCCTGCCACGTTGAAAAGTGAAGCGTAGCCAAGGGTTGAAATGACTTTTAAACAGCGCTTCCAATGCCCATGCCAGCTTTTAGCAGTATTCCCGCCCTTCGTATCCCAAAGTAGTGGCAGGACTGCCTCCACTTTTTCTCCTGCCTGCAAACACAACGCCACTAGGAGGAGTATTGCTCTTAAAAATGGGGGAAAGAGCCCGTCTTTAGACAGTACCTTTTGGGCTGGTAGCTGTGCTGAAGCCCTAGAGGCAAGCTAGCTGATGAGCACCGAGTATTTGAGGGCTGCTTTGCGGTGGATCTCCAGCACCTCAGTGCCCCTCAGGACACTTTCCCTTGGCTAAAGTGTGCCAGGATTCCGCCTTGCGCCCCAGCTCACCTGGCTGCATGTGCACCATGCGGCAGAGCCCTTTGCCTGGCTGGTTCTTGTACATGGGCTTCACACACACTTTGTTAGTGGTGCCTGAAGCCAGGTCTGTGAGGAGCACGCTGTGGATCTGCGGCGAGACGCTGATGACAGATGAAGGGCCGGTTTGCCGCCGGCATCTGACTCTGTAACCAAGGACTTTCCCCTCGGCGGAGTCCCAGGAGGCTTTCAGGGTGTTGGGGCCCATCTCCTCAAAGCGAAGGTGCCTCACTTTGGAGCCCTCTAGAGAAAGAAGACTCATGTTACTGTGGGCCATTGGTATGGAGTGGTCCTTACCGCCTAGCTCCTTGCTTCTCCGGAGGGGGGTGCTGAGAAGCGGTTGCCAGTCCAGACTGGTCTTTCTCTGCTGCAAAGACGCAATAGCCCATCGCTCTATACATCTCCGTGCTGGGGAAGCTCAGCCTAATTAGTCCTTAACTTTGTCCTGGTACCAGCACAAAATACTTTTGTTGGCACTGTTAGACACTGGCTGGCCCCCTCCCGCACCCTCCGCTGCTGTCATTCTCTGAGCTCCTCGCTCCCGAGTCCCAATAAGATCGAGATTTTTTTCCTCCTGCAGTATCTTTACAGGTACCTTTTCAGGGCAGAAGCTTCTGCTGGTGAAATTTCCACCCCTCTGATGCTAAACCACGCTAAAGAACAGACACTGAGAAGATAGGAGGGAAAGGCAGTTTTATTTCTTCTTTAGGGAGATTCAGGGATCTCCAGATCTGTTCTGCTTGTGCCTGCACCAGCAGCTTGGCAGTACCCGCCCTGTAATAGCACTCATATTGTGCGTGTCTCATTCTCTTTCAGTCCTATGCCTTATACATCTGCTACATCCTAATGGCATATAAGTGCTGTTCATCAGAAGCCGCAGCTTTCCCCTTCTCTCCTCCCCCCCCCCAGTAACTGGGCTGAGTTCTCTGGTTTTACCTAGAAGCAGACGATACGTGCCAAGAAAGAAGAGACTCGGTGTGCCCATATAGTTTCCTATCAGCAGAGCGCTGCTCACTCACCTTCCTGAGTGCATGCTTTGGCTGACAGGGATTTCTCCTGCCCCGATTTGTAGACGGCAGTCACTGTCACCAGGTAGGTTGTATTGGGCGCCAGATTCTCCACCACAGTGCTGTTGCGCTTGCCATCCACCTCCAGCAGCTTCGCTGAGTTCCCAGGGAGTGGCCCATACAGGATCTGGTAGCCGATCACGCTGTCCAGTGTCGGAGCCCAACTAACGTGGAAGCTGTGTGGCCCAGACTCGGAGATGAGAACCTGAGCTGGGCTTATTTCCTCTGAAAGCAATGTAAAAAGATGTGAATGAGTATGGAATTCAAGGTATAAGAATGCTGTCAGAGGACAAGAATTGACCTGTACCATATTTAGCTTCCAGGAGGCGGAAGAAAATCCATCCAGCGAGTGGATGTCAATAGCCATCCAAGTCAGCACAACCCAGCTCAGCCCTAAGAAAATGGTTTCTCTACCTGTGCAGCATAGAGGGGGCAAAACTACTCAGCCAAAACTGTTCTTGCTTGTGGAAAATTAATATTGGATGCAAGTTCATCCTGACTTTGTCAGCCCTGCTCAGGTTTTCAGTGTGCCACTTTTTTGCATGCTGCTATCCAGCGTCAACCTGAGTTATTCGTGTGGCCCAAAAGACCAGTCTGCAGAGAGGGGCTGGCTTCCGCGCTGAGTGCTCCCCCTCGCCTTCCCCAGCCGTGGACCCACCTGGAGAAGCAGCACGAACCCGCTTCAAGAGCATTACTCTCCTCTAGCTGCACCTGCAGCCTCAGGTAGGAGCCCAGGATCTCCTTCTTCCCAGAGCAGCTGCTCAAGCTACAAAGGTCGAAATTCCCCTTCGGCAGTAACCCACACAAGGCACCGCCGCCTGACCGTGGCACTGGGCTAGTGAGTAGGTGCAGCAGCCTGTGCTTTACCCCCCAGTGGGCTCTACACCTCAGCCCCGTGAAATACTTGCAAGCTGCAGCTCCTGCCTTCTTCTCCCAGGGCAGTGAGCTCTGCTTTCCTCCAGATTCATAGAGATTTTTAAGGTTGGAAGGGCATCTTATGACCATCAGACCTGATCCCCTGTTCTGGGCAGCCCAGAACATCTCTCTAAGGAAGGAGCTGCCAGCTGAGTGCCGGCACGAAGCAGCTCGTTACGTTCTGTCCTGACCACAACCGTCTGCCTCTTCCAATCAGACCATGAGACTGTGGGCTCTCCCGTTTGTTTGCTCTCTGTGAGGCTCAGCACGGAGGAGACATTCCCCTTGGTCACGACTGTGCGCGTTTTACCTGCCAGTGTAGTAACCCTTGTTGTCTGGGGAGGGAAGTAGTGGATGTTGGATTCAGGAATGAGCGCCACCTCGTAAGTAGTTTCTGGTGCAAGGTTGCTTAGCGTGAGGCTGGTGTGAGCCCCAGACACTTGCTTTGTCCTCTTCCTTGCTAGATCATCTGTTGGGGCGTACTCTAGGGTGTAGTAGCCAGTTTCTTGGGAGAGGAGTTCGGGCCACATCAGGCGGAAGCTGCTTGAGGTGATATCTACTGCATGGAGCCGATTTGCTTGGATAACATCTGGAAGAGAAACAGTAGCAAGAAGTCACTACTGACATTAATACGCAGAACATGGCACGTCTGAAATACGGGGCCTTCTGGGTGGGAGATGTAGCCTACAGCAGCGCTGGACGACGGCTGAAGTCACCTAGGGGTAGCCAAGCGCCTTCATAGCAATTCAGCGAACCAGCCCCTCTTTGAAAGGTTCAGGAACACAAAGCCAAATCCTCCAAGACAAATGTAAAGCTAAAAAAAAATGTAAACCACGTTTCAACTGAAGCAGCACTGTTTGGGTTTTCAAACAGCTCCATCCTCTCAGACAAGACCCTTTCACAGAACAAAGCTTGCAAAGGAGACGCGTATGTCCCAGCCGCCATGGGGTGGCATTTTGGCTAAAGGAATGGCTTGTGTGTGTCCGCACAACAGGCTTCAGCCCCAGAATACTACTGCAGCCTGCCTCCCAGGCACGGCCAGTCTCAAACCAGCTTGCCACAAGCCTCCAACTTGCTCTGCGAAGCCCCAGCTTTCCCTCTCCCTTCTCTCTGCCTCGTCCTCTAAGCTAAGGCCAAACGGGGCTGATGATCTGCTGCCACAGGAGGTCCGGCACAGCAGGAACCATGCCCCTGCCCACCCAAAGCTGCCTCCTGCCATCAAGAATTAATGTGGAGTGGTCCAGCAAGTTCTGGGCAGCCGCTACTGCCCGACAGATGTGTGGGAGTGACTGTGCCTGCCCAAACCGGCAGCTTCCCCCACCCAGCAAGACATTACCGCATACCCAACGTGGCAAGCAGAGCTGGCACTGCCTGTGAGAGAGCTGGAGACAGAATTCGGGCACCCAGGTTCCCAAATGCCTGCGGTCAGCTCATCCCAAGCTGCCGGTGGAAATCACCTACCAGGGAAACCAAACCACTACATCTTGTCATGTGTGTGGAGCAGCCCAGAGAGTGAAGAAACACGTTGCTCCCTGCTGTCTGCCTGTAGCCGGTGGTGGGGAAGAAGGGGCAGCGACTGGGGACTGTCCGGCATTTGCTGAGCCGGCTACGTTCATCCCAGCTGGTCACTCCCTGCAGTGTTTCACAGAGCTCCATTGTTTTGTGACATTCAGCATTCAGAGCCACCGTTGAGCTATTTCGCCTCTCTCCCTCTGCACAGAGGCGTCTCTTCAAGGCTTGGGCTACCTTTGAGTTTGAGACACGAATACCTCTTCGGATGCTCTGCAGTTCCCCCACCTTCCTCTGCTACTTCACCCTTCCGACACGTGTGGTCTCCTGAGCCCACGTCGGGCAGAATTCCACCATTCTCTGGTATTCCAGAGGGGCAGAAACACACAGGACTTTGTTTCTGGTTCCAGGGAAGTGGCATACGAAGCCATAAAGATGCTTTTTTTAAAAAAAACGATTTTTAAAAGCACCCTGAGCCTTCAAGAAGTGCATTTGCTCTGCGCAGGGTTACTCCTGAAACCTTATGGTAGTACTCTCCAGCTCAAGCTTAAATACTTCAGAGCACTGTAAGTAGCTCTCAGTGGCTGCCCATTACACGGAGGTAAAGGGAGGTACGAAAGTCTGCCCAGACCCGCAAGAGAACGGGGGGTAGCCTTGCACTCTCGGACTTGTCCTTTAAGTGGGAGAAGATCAGCTCTGCTCCTCCGAGCTGCTCCGAGTCCCTGCCAACTTCCCCGCACCAAATAAAGCAGCCTCATTTTTTCCTCTGAGCTGTTCTTTGGCTCTCCCAGGCAGGCAGGAACATTTCCCTTCTCCGTGCCCTGCCCGCTCCCGTCCCCACGCACTGCCAGCGGCGCTCCACCCGGCCGGAGCTCAGAGGAGGCAGCACCGCGGGATCTGGGGCTCTGCACCCTTCTGCGAGCCCCGCGACTACCGCTGGCCAAGCCACAAAGGAACAGGGAACAGAGGAGAGGCCCCAGCGCTAAAAGTCCTGCCAAAAGCTCAGGGAATGGAAATAAGGGAGCTCGGAGGCAGGGCCCAGGGATGCTGGGAATAAATCGGGCAGATTAAAGTGGCAGGGGACAACGCTTGATGCAGGAGCCCACAGCAAGAAGCTCTGCCCCTTGTTGCCAGACTACAGATGCCTTGAGTTATGAAGGGGGCAAAAAGCCCCAGAAAAGAGATGCCCGTGGTATGCTTCATAGCACCTCCTTGTTCCCAGAGGGAAGCAGCAAGTTAATCTCTTGTATTAGGCTGTCACGGTTTCACCCCAGCCGGCAGCGATGACCAGGCAGCCGCTCGCTCACTGCCCGTTCCCCCCGAAAGGGCAGGGAGAAGAGGAAGAAAAGGAGGGGAAAGGGAAAAAACTGGTGGGTTGAGATAAAGACAGCGTACTAGAACAGTATCAGAAAAGGAAAATAACAATAATAACGGTAAACGAATATACAAGACCTAAGTCACTCTCACCACCCGAGGGTCGGTTGTCCAGCCGGACCCAAGCAATGATCATGGATTCCCGCCCTCCCAGCCAACACCCATTTCTGTACTGACACCTGTGGTATGGAATATTCTATGGCCATTCCATCCTTCTGTCTGTGCTCCTTCTCAGCTTCTATGGGAAGCTTAAAAGAGTATTTGAAAAATATAAACATCAACTGGCAACAACTAAAACAATATGCATTATTGACATTCCTTTCATACCACATCTGAAGCACAGCAACCACTAGAAACAAAATTAACTCTATCTCAGCTGAAACCAGGACATAGACCCAGGCAGTGCCTTCCTAGCAACACTCAGAGACAGCTTGTGACATACTTGCCTTCCACCTCCTGCCTCTTGGTGACTTGAAACACCGTTTCACAGTCCCAAGTTCTCTGGCATCCCATGAACATTGGCGAGGTCAAGGTGTGTATAAGAAATGCAGCCACGTAGCAGATGAACCTGTTCTAGCCCTGGGTACATGATCCCCTCTCTGCAGAAGCTTCAGCTAGGACTGGGGACAAATCACTTCTGCTTTGTGGCTCTACTGCCCTACTTTGACGTGGATGGGAGAAGGGTTCTGATTTGGGGAGTGGTCAACAGACTTCTCCATTACCAGAGTGGACATCCAAGGTCTGAGATCACTCCCTCTGCTCATCTGCTTATATTCAGTGCTAAGTGAGAAAGTCAGAGGACTCTACACTCAAAGCCTTCACTGCAGCAGAAGTTAGGACCTTGTTTCAGATCAGACATGTGTTGCCCTGAACATGCATGGGAAGCGGCTGATGTTTTATGACTGCTGGGCAGGTGGGCTCCTGCAGAACTTGGCTTAGAAGATGGTGCCGAAGGATAAAACAAGTCAGCAATTGTCATTTCAACTGGCTGAGTGGAGAGCGAGTGGGTGCTAGCACAGAACCTGATGTCATCTCAAAGGAATGCCTTGGTTTCACAGTATTTGAAGGTCCTTCCCCAGAAGGAGAGCACCAAATGCCACGTGTTGGGTACATAATATATAAGATGCAATGGGAGAAGCCTGAGCTAGAGTCCCCTTTCCTTCACACTAGGAAAGGCAGCGGTATTTGCCAGCAGCCAGCTGTGGCCACAGCCAGGCTGGCTGGGAACGGTAGCCTGCTGCATTCTGCAGAATCGTTGTGTTGGGGCCATGTGCCAAGGAAAAAGAGAGTGAACATACACAGGCATCCACGGTCCCTGCCTTGCACCCTTCTGCAGAGCAGCACTACTGCAGCTATTTCAGTCTGCCGTGTCTCAGAAGCAGCCCATCTTCTCTGCTCCGTGACACAGCCAGGTTTTTCAAAAAGGGAACTGTGGCAGAGACGTCGCATCCCTTGGCCTCAGCAGAGCCTGTGGCAGGACAGAAATGTAGTTCGGAAGAGTAAAGCACCTTTCCTTCGTCTCCCTGTCCAAGTAGCGGCTGTCTTGGACTAAAAACCCTTGTTGTGAACTCCAAACTCAGCCCTAAGAGTTGGTCATGTTATTGCGCAGAATGACAGAATGGTTTAGGTTGGAGGGGACCTTGAAGATCATCTAGTTCCAACCCCCCTGCCCGGGGCAGGGACACCTCTCAGATCTGTCTGCTCAGATCTCTGATCAAATTTCTGAAGCCAAAGAAGGTGCTTCTTAACTGAGCAAACCCTACATAAGGGTGTCTGTATATTGAGGTACAGCTGCGGAGATTGAACTCCTGCATGGAGGGTCCTCAGCCCACCCGAGACAATAGCAACTGGGTCACCAGGGACCATTGTGCTGGAGTATCTGTGGAGCGGGCATGAAACACCCCATTCCTGGCTAAAGGGTGGAGGGGGGGGAGCAACTCTTGACAAAGCTTCTTTGTGCACCTAGAAAAGGCTTTTAAAAACCAGTAGCAAGAGATGAAGATAAGACAGCAGTGATAACAAAACCAGTCTGGGCCATTCCGGAGGTGGAAAGGTCTAATTTCTGCCTGCCAACGATCCTGTCTGTCGCTGCTATCCCAGGGGCCAGAAGCAAACAGGGTGGTGATGAGGGCTGCCTCCTCCAGGCAGGGAAGAGTGGACATATGTGGCTTTATTAAGGCTAACTCAGGTGATGTTACCAATGTCTGGTGTTTTTCTTAAAGCCCCAGCCCCTGGATTCATGTGGGAATCTCACCTTCCGTTAAAATCCCAGACTAGTAACTTTTAGACCTGGTGGATGCACAGAACACCACCCTCAGGCATAGCAGAGTATTTATTCCCTTTGCAGATCTTATGATCTTCAAGACAATCTTGTGCTGCAAGGATACGCAGGTGACCTCTCATTTTGGGATGCTATTTTATACCACCCGGATTCAGGATGCACTAGAAGCTGAAACAGCCACTTGAAACGAAAAATCTGGGGGGTCTGTGTGGCATCTGGTACATTCGAAGGACTGCTGGTACTGCCCGTACTCCTCCAGGAGAGAGGTGGATGATTGGAGGAGAACATAGTCCCTGTGTGTGATTTGTTAAATGACCATGGTTGGAAATAGGAAGAAGTTGCCACACGCAGAGGATTCCGCGGAAAGGGTTACTTGGAGACTCCAAAGCCAGCTCTAACCAACGAACATCGCAGGAGCCAAATGGAGAATTAAAACAGGATTTCCAACGGAGAGACAACCTCCAGAAAATGAATGGAAAGTCTGCAAAGTCATAGTAACTCACTCAGCTTTCCAAACAAATGCAGAGGCGTCTGGGAGGCTGAGGCTTTCCAATCACGGGCGCTCCCACCATGATGGCATTCAAGAGCTGCTAAAAGAACCCGCGTGGCGCAGCGCAGCATGCAGATTAGCGTGAGATGTTCCTCTTGGCTTCCAAACGCCTGTCTCCTGGCCCAGACTACGGCTCTGGGTCTCCTCAGACCCTTTCCTGGATGCTATCAAAAACAGGATGGCTGAAAAATAAAATCTGCAGTCTGTTCCTGCTCTCTGCGCAGCAACCGCCACAACCACGCGAGTAACAAAGAGGTAGCAGTTGGCCTCCTAAACCTGACGAGTTGGGGCTGGGATTTTCTTCCAAGGGCTGTGCTAGCCAAGTTGGGCTGTAGATCTGGCGGATGCAGAACACGTTACAACAGGGGATTTATGGAACAAAAACATTCCTCTCCGACAGTCCCAGTGCTGATAGCAACCACCATCCTTAATTGCTCTTTGTAAGAGAAAGAAACAACTGCCAGCCCCTCGTAGGCAGGAGGCGGAGATCTCGGTGTGCGCCAGCCGCTGTGCCTGCACACGGCGGTGTGCGTAGGAAGTCTGATCTGCCCTAGAGAAGAACCTAAGGGAGCTGACAGGACCAAACCCTTCCCAGGCATACACGTCCCATTTCACGTATTCAGAGTGTTCGACACAGGCGTGTCCTCCGCCTCCCTCAGACGGCGCACAGCCAGGCAGCGGTTTAGAACGAAAAATTCACCCTGAATGTGAAAATCAAATTCAAGGGGCTTAGGCACCTTGCTCCCACAGTCAGCAGCCTCTTGCTGTGGTTAGACCACTGCCTGCTTGGGAAGCCGTTGGTTAACAATTAACCTGTGCAGGTGGGAGCATTTCCGTGCCACGCTTGAATTGTAGAGATGTCTGTGACCTGCATGATTCATTTCAAAATCTTGTGGGTTTTTAAGGAACCCAGACAATACGCTGCCCGAGCCTCCCTCCTTCATTAACAACACAACGACTCATTACAAACACAAGTACAGTTCACCGGCAGGTCTGCAGAAGGGAACTTGTCCCAGTCAGTCATGGGACCTTCCAAAGGTAATAAAGATATTTGTCCCAGACCTCCTAAAATCCTTGCTTTACTCACATCTAAAGCATCATGCACAAAGCACCTCCCACTACCTGCCCTGCAGAGCCATATTCAGCCCCGTTGCAAACTCCCAGTGACCACAACCCAGCCCCACCGTACCTAAGATAGCATCGCGAAGCTCCTTTGTGATGATGGGTAGGTCATCGACGTCCACAAAGTGCAGGTGCTTCTCTGGAGGCTGGCTGGCCGCAGCAGAGAGTTCCAGGTAATTCCCCCGGCCAGTGCTGACAATGAAGACTGTCACTCCCATGTCCTTCAGGAGCTGCATGGGTTCGGAGATGTCATCGGTGGAGAAACCATCTGTCACCCAAACCAGTACCTTGGGCACATCTGGCCGGGCACCAGCTTCATCACTGAAGAGCTTCTCCTTGGCGTAGGAGAGCGCTTTGCCTGTGTTAGTGTCGCCCATGAGCTGTTGAGTGTCCCGGATGGCTTGTTGCAGGGTCCCACTGGACAGGTACCGGTCAAAAGGGAACTCCATGGTGGGTGTGGTGCTGATATGGATGATGCTGGTCTGGACATCTTTGGGGCCAAAGGTGAAAGGTCGCACAAGGTCCCGCATGAATTCCTTGACTCTGGAAAACTCATAGTAGGAGACGCTGCCAGAGCTGTCCAGCAAGAAGAGCAGGTCCCCCTCTGAATTGGAAACAGACGGCTGGGGACCTAGCAGGGGAAGAGAGAGGGAGGCGCGTTAGTGAAATGGTGTGAACCCATCCCTGCACAGGCGTCTGTTGGGAAAGCTTGGTTATCTGGTGCCAAATCTCAGAATTCAGCGAGAGTTTTGCTGGGTAGAGACCCAGCTGAACAGCAGGATTGTGACCTGTGTTGGACTGTTTGTCTCCCACTGCTTTCTTTGGGTTCGGTCTCACTTGGGGACGTTCCAGCTGCTCAGCTTGATCGAGACCCTGCCCAAGAGGGTCACTGCACAGAGAGAAGCCAAGGCACTGCAGTGGAGCTGGAAAGAGCTCTTGGAGGCACTGCAGGACAGCAGCCTGCTGCTGGTCTGCCCGGCCACAGGACCCTCTCAGCAGCACACTTCAAACACACCACCTAACCCACGGGGTTTCGTGTTGGCCAAGAGGGTAAGAGACATGCAAAGGAACAGTTGGAGCATCTCAGCGATACAGCAGCAGCAGCCCTGAGCACTGGCGGTGTGCGTGGTCCATCCCTGGGGACAACGGCTCGATATCCAAGCACGCAAGTGTTACAGCTGTCGTACCCCAGGGAATTCGGTGGGCTGAGACAGCTAACGGAGACTTCGCGCAAACAGGGTCAGAGCACCTCAGCCTTGCTGTGTGCAGCTTGCCCTCTGGCCATTGGCAAAGGCCAACACGGCAGACAAGCTTGGCCTTTTGGAGCTCACTCCTTCTACATGTTCTGCACCTCATCTAGGTCAACCACCATTCAACAGAGGTGAGGCTGAAGATGCATCTCACCCAGCTGCTCTCCAGGAGCAGGGAGAGGACCTCCCCCTGCCTGCGATGGCTCCCTGCCCTCCAGGCTTTGTTGCCAAATTTGTTTTTAAGTCACGTTTTACATATTTGCAAAGACAAAAAGACAGTGAAGAGGAACAATAGTTACTTTTTTCTTCCTTTCCATTCACATGCGTGATCCCCACTCTTCAAAGGGGTACTTGGGCGACCAGAACAGACCCCGTGTCTCTCAGAGGAAAAAGGCCAGTCATGGGAGAGGAGAGGTGGGCCAAAAGACTGAAAAACCGGGATGAAATATGCTTGACTTCAGTCTAGTGCCTGACTCCTGAGAAAATACAGCTCCTCGTGGAATGAGGGCAGGATGAACGCCTGATACTCCTCTGATCCAAATTCAGCCTAGATGCATAACACATGGAAGCAGAAAATGCCATCGCAGCAGTGAAGGGAAGTAATTTCCCGGGACACTAATCTCGCCTCCTTGTGCTTAAATCCTGCACAAGGCTGGGGGGGGGGGGGGGCTGGAACAGAGCAGGAACAGGCAGGGCAGAAGAGAGGCCCTGGACCTGATGCTGCAGGAGCAGTGGGAGCTCCAGAGCACACCTAACACTTACACGCTACGAAACCTCACGACAGTCTTTCCAGGCACATGTTATTAACAGAAAAACTGAACAGGCATGGCAGTGGAAAGAGGCAGGAGCTCAGGCACAGGAATCAGGGTAGAGCCAAAAGTACAACCTGCAAGTCCCGAATCCTGCGCTCGCCGCTGCAGGAAAAAAAAAAAATAATGCCTCTGAGCCACATCAGCTTGCACCGACACCCCTTGTTACACAACACCAGGCTGATCCTCAGCACTTTCTGCTCCAAGCTGGAGGTGGACGCATTCCAGGAGCTGGGAACATTCCTCACCAGCTTGAGCCATGCCCCGTGCCAGGGAGTCGCCTCTGCCATCCAGAGCTGCTGCTCTGGGCTAACGCCCAGCAGCCCCAGAGAAAGGAGCAAACTGCTGATGGCGAGACTGAGAGCAACTGCCAAGGTCAGACGCAACTTTTGGGCTTGAGACAACTTACAGGTTTATCCCATCTCCTGACAATGGCAGCGTCTGGAAGAAAAAAAAAAAAAAAACAAAAAAACAAAGAGCTGTATTTGGAAAAGAAAGACATGATAAAGGAGCTTGATGAGAAAAACTGCTGGCTCTGCTCTCCCAGGAGAGGTGGCTGATTCTCAGAACTGGCTGCCGCTGGGTTCGAAGGCCACGGTCCACGCACGGCTGGCAGAAAGCTCCCTGATTTATACCGCTGTTGGCAGGAAAGCCTGCAGTGGAGGGACTCCTCCCTAGATCGCTTTTTAAAAGCTAGGCTAATTGGATGTTTTCTTGCTCTTCTGAATACATACTGACCTCCTTTCCCAGACAGTCTTAGGAGCAGCACCTCCAAGGGGCTCTGGGACAAGATGTCTGGGAAAGGGCTGCACAGACCCATACGTGCAGAAGAATGCAGTATGTCAGGAAGAACATGCTTATGAAGGTGTGGCCTGGAGTCCTGCTCCATTTGACCCATTTTCTTGCCATTTCAATTAATCTGCTCTGTAGCAAGCACAAACGCATAAGGGACTCTTCTACCACTCTTGGAGCTTGGGAGATTTACAATAGCTGGAATATCAATAATGAATTTGGAAATCTTTTAAGCACCACCCTGCTTTCTGACAGCTTTTTGAGGTGCAAGAAGGGAGAAAAAGCCTTGGACCAGAGATCCCTGTCAGGCCATTTGGGCTCCTCTATCAGAGAAGGGATCGGGAATGGGGGGCGGCGGAGCGATTTGGGCTCTGGAGCACAGATGGGCTCGGTGCGGCACACAGTGGGTGAGTGCTGGAGCCATGTGTGGTAGCCAAAACCACAAGGCAGTAGACAGCTGAATGGAAAGGCTCCTGCAAAATTAATTGCTCCAAGGAGACAGCTCATGCAAACAGGTCTCTCGCCCTGCAGAAAGCCATGTCAAGGCAGGCCCGGAGATGGCAACGAGCCTGGCAGAGAGGAGCAGGGGGCTGCTAGGCCAAGAGGCAGACAGGAGATGGCAAAATCAAGAGGAGGGAAAGGACCAGGACAGGGAACCAGTGTGTGGGTACACGGGGCCGATCACATGTCCTGACAGTGAAACTTAATGACCTGAGCACAGCAAAGATCACGAACCAGCAAGAGCACAGCCATTCAGGGCACGACACAAGGTGGAAAACAGAAGGTGGAGAAGTGGTTCAGGCCCGAGCCACGGGGCACTTGGTCCTCTTTGCCCAGTCTTCATTCGGACAGTCTTTGCCCTGCTATTCATTTCAGATGTCTGCCTGTGCAACCCGGGCACGAGCGCCTGGGTCTGTCCCACGGCAGGAATGGTGATGTCTGTGTGCTCAGGAATGTCAGGGGGAGGAACACTGGAGAAAGGACCGGGGTGCTGGGAATGCCCACAGGATGGGGGACAGAAGTGACACGTGTGAGTCAGGACCACCCTTATTGCACGCGTTACAGTAGAGGTGTGCACTGGAAGGAAGCCAGAGTGCCCGCAGACACGGTCTGTAAACGTGCAAATAAACACGCTGCCCACAAGTCAGAGTGCTGCTGCAGAGACCAAGGCGGCCGGGGACCCCTCTCCCAGAGTAGGTGCTGGCTGAGAGGGCAGAGGCATACCAGCTCTCCTGAAACAACAGGAGAAATCAGACGGAGCCTTCAGAAATGGAAAACGTTAAAGTTACTTGGAGGTGACTCCACAAGAGACGCTGGGAGGAGGCAGGAGGGGGACCTGCCGCCTGCATGGATTACAGCCAACGCTGCGCGGCCCAGCACAGCTCAGCCCTGTGTTGCAGACACACACACCCAGCAACTTGGCGTTCAGAGCTGAGCAGAAAATAAACGTGAAGTCCAGTAAGCTTTCCTGCTTGCCCACAGCGACGTGCAGTTTCATCACCACATCGCACAGTAGAGCTGAACCCGTGATCCCCGCTGGTTCCTAGAGCTCCCTGCCTCCAAACGGCATTCCAGCAGGGCAGAGCAACAAGGGCTTTGTTTAGAGCTTCTGGCAAGTCAAACACATGTACCCACGGCTCTGTGCACTCCCCTCCACTGGAAGAGACACAAGCCACTTACTTGGCTGGCAAGCCGTGGCAAGAGATCCTGGCAACCTGATTGCCGCCTCCCAGGAGGAAATCATAGGATCATAGCATGGTCAGAGTTGGAAGGGACCTTAAAGACCACCTAGTTCCAACCCTCCTGCCATGGGCAGGGACACCTCCCACTGGACCAGGTTGCTCAATCACTGGTTCTCCCCTCTGCTCCTCACCAGTTTGAAGAGCGTCGCTCCTTTCCCAAATCTTGCAACAAACAGCTGTGAAAGCTTCTGACCCTGGCAGGGCAGGGATCAATGGCCAAAGGACATTGCTCACGAGTGGTAAACAGAGTCACGCGCACCAGCACTCTGGGAGGGGAATCAGGAACTCACCACGAGGGGGAAGATGGGGGCAAAATCCCACTACTGCCAGAACTACCTGCGTGGGGGAACACATGGGCGAAAACCAGAGTGGAACACCTGCTCAGAAGAGAACATCAAAGGAGAGTCAAGAGCCAAGCCCCTGTCAAATTGCACTCTTGACTGCTCCCTGCAGCTCTGGGGCACCAGGAGAGCTGGCCGTCACGTTAAGGTTCTTCAGACACTGGTTTGACCCATCAGACGTTGCTGGAAATAGCTGTGTTAATTAGGAGGCTCTGCAGGAAGAGCTACAGTTTGACACCGCAACGGTCTTCCTGGAGGGTAGAAAGCATTGGTTAACAACTGGTTAACAAAAGCAGCAGTTACACTGGTGGGCAGGTGTATATATATTGGAGCTAAAGGGATTGTCTGTGGGTGGAGCAGAAGGCTAATCCTTCATACAGGCAAATACCATCACAGTTACCTCTACTTAACACTCAGCCCTGCGTAAGATGGAAACTAATTCCTCCCATTCAGATTTTGTCAGCAGGAGGGATCCATAAAAACACCCTAGACAAAGGATCCACTACATCAGGAGTGTGGCAACGCTTATAAAGTGACTGGATGCTTCATCCACCTTCCCTTCAGGTTGAGGTTTTCAATTCCCTCATCTTTCTTCCTGCTCTTTGTCCTTCATCCAATATAAACATGCCATCCGTGCCAGAGGTGGGGCTGAGCAGATTCGTTACCAGTAAATCCCCGCGTTACGCAAGCAGACGCTGTTTTCAAGCGGTTTCCTCGCTTTACAGCAAAAGGAGAGGGGCTGGCTGGCAAGACGCCAAGTGCAGATCTCTCACTTTCAGTGGGATTGCGAGGCAAGCGGCATCCCTCGGCACCCCCCCGCCTCCTCAACCGGCCAGCCTTTGCTGCTGAGGAGCTGAGGAATAACTCCGCAGACCGCTCATCGTGGCTGTTCCCGTGCTCTGCTTAAGTCTAGGTGTTGAGAGATTAGTTGTTTAGCTTAAATAAGTAAGCTTTGATTAGAATAGACTCCTTAGGGTTATAATACGGTGTGATTTGTGCTGTTTGCCGGGCTTTACTTGGCGTGAGTAGCTAGATTTGCTGAAGCCTTTAGGCCGCAATAGAGTTAATTTCCTTAGGAATTTTCCTAGCAGCTGGTACAGTGCTGTGTTTAGTCTTAGTATGAGGAAAACGTCGATAAGACACTGATGTTTTGGTAGTGTTTTCCCTAAGTCTGGGTGAGCGCAGGTGCATGAGAAGTGTAAACCAGAAGATAAGGAGGTGACAACCATCGGCAGAGACTACAAGTCAACAAGGCAAGAGCAGTCAATGGCCGGCCTGCCCGGACACGGAGAGGGGATCCAAGAAGGTGTTAGGAGACCCCAGACCAAAAATCACCATTGATTTTTGAGAAAAAAATCACGCGACTAGATGACCTTTACAGGTCCCTTCCAACCCAAACTATTCTATGATTCTATGACTGAAAGACCCGTGAAGAGCACGAAGAGCACGTGAGGGACGGGTGTATCGACGGCAATGGCGAGGGTATCGTTGCCCAGGGATGTCTTTGTTTGACATCCCTCTCTGGAGGCACCCAGCCCGGGCTGACCCTGCCGCTCTACCTTGCAATTAAATCCTTTATTTTTATAAAATCCGACTGCTGCGGGAAACCAAAGGTTGATCCTGAAGAAGGAGGGAGCGTGCCCGAGAGTAAGTGCATGTGTGTGTGAGGAGTCAAAAGGGGCACCCGTCGGCTCACGGGGGTCACCCGCTGCAAAGGGACCCTGCTCTGAGCAGTTAAAGGCTCAGGTGGTGTGTATGGGGCTCCTTGAATGGGGGCGCGAACGCTCGGGCAGCCACTTCTCCTTTGGGGAACAACAGAGAGCAGACCCTGTGGTCACCCTCCAGCTGGTTGGTGGCCAGTAAACACATATCTGTCATGCAAAGGAGTGTTTTGAAGGGATCGATATGGGAGCAAAATGTCACCATGGAGTCACAGTGCTGCCTATTTAAACGTTTGGCTGTTCCAGGAGAAAAACAGCTGGTCAGACTTCCCTGTCTAACACTGGGATGCTGACAGGAGATATCCGCTTCAGGAGCTCCCTGCGCACTCGGCTGGGACCTGAACACATGCCGCACGCCTGATTTACGTGGGCTTGGAACTTGTAGAGCACAAAGGCTTTAACAGCCAAAAAAGATCATGTCCTGTCTTGGTTAACTACGTTTGAAATCCCATAGTTGTCTTCCCTTCTCGCTGTTTGGCCCTGCAAGGAAGAAAGAAGTCCTACTCCGAGCGGAGCCAGGTTTGGAGGCTGAAGAAGGCAGTCTGTGCTTCCCTCTGGCCCCTCGGGATCACAGTGAGAGGCAGGAGGAGAACGGCAACGCCTCTCCCATAAAAAGAGGTGTCCCACCAAGCCAGCCAGGAGGTGTTTTACGCTTAAAACCACGTCAGAGAGAGGCCTGTGCCATGGGAGGTGGCTACATCACCGGCCCGTATAAGGAGCTGAGCCCCACCAAGCAAAATACGCTTGTGTGACTGAAAGCCCAAACCGCCTGCGCAGGTTCCAGCTCGTCCGTGCCACAGATTACAGGCTGTAGGTTGAGAAATGGCCCTTCAGACAAATTCCTCTGGCAGGAAGGAAGCTGGGTTGCCATCTCTTACGATCTTTTCAGGAGTTTCACTATCTCTGCTCTTTTATTTAGAGCCTCAAGGGTCCTGGAATCATGGAATTATGCCAGGTACTGAGCTGTGCTTCAGAGAGCAGTAAGCGCAGGGCCCTCTACAAAGTGCGTACGGATGGGCCGTGTCTTTATTTTTCACTCGCTGCACCCACAGGGACGGCAACATCCCCATCATTTTCTGCTGATGCTAGTCCAGAGTAACCAGGTAATGAAAACCTAACTTTCATTTATCAAAGCCCAGACTATCAAATGGCCATGCTTGACAGTGATGCAACAGAGATCTGAATTTGGACCCAAAGAGGAAAGGGGTGGAACTGGTCACGCGACGCACTGCCTTGACTTTGTACCTTGGTGCACTAAGTCAATAGTGTGCATCGCCCTCAAAAAGCTCATCATTCCTGAGCATGTAGAAGCACCTCTGGCCACCCAGTAGCTTCCTCACTTTGTCCACTGCAGCTGAGAATAAAGCCACAACCGTTCACATTCGGTCAAGTCCCTGGGAAACAGTTATGAACACGCATCCCTACCTCTCAAACAGTTCCTGCCATTGCATGACCATGGCACACCACCATAGCACCTCCAGGCAAGAGCTAGCCCATGCCCCGGAGCCCGGCCGGCCTGGCTGTTTGCTCAAGGTTGCTTCAGGGGGCACCTGGGAGGAGCCGAGGAGATCCCACATCAAAGCCGCTGGGGAACGGGCACCTCACCGGCCAGCGGGTTCCTTTCCTCTAAGGGCGCTCGGCAGCGGGCAAGCCAAAGTCAGTGCATCAGCAACACAACACGCACAACTTTGCCTCTGGATGAAGGCACAGTCCTTCTGGAAAGCCACAACTTGCTTTTTCACATACTCTGAAGGCCTCAGCATTGTTTTTAGCCCGGGCTGGGGAACTGCCGCACACACTCCCACGGCAGCAGAAATGCATGACAATAGGAATAACTGCTGCCTGCGTGGACACGGGGCATTGCGACAATGCCAGAGGCAGCGGTATCATTCCTGAACCGGCCGGTCTCACTGAGGGACGGGATCCAGCACCCTGTAAGGGGATCCGAGCACTAGACACAGTCTGCTCTGTGTACCAGACACAGAACCAGACCCCAGCAGCCTGGGCTGCTGTCTGAGGACCTCCTGTCCACATAGACGAGAGGTTCACTTCTCCTTTCACACCGGATTACATTTCCCAGGTGCAGTGAAAACCAGACGCAGCCAGCAGTAGCCCTGCAGTCAAACAACAGAACCTTTTTCTGCTTGTGAACACAAGGCAGAAAAATAATTGCAACAGCTCAGCCATCACGATGTGGGCTACGTCTTCTGCCCAGCACGACAACGCAGGAGCCAGGAATGAGACATTCATCTCCCCCTTCCCCGCTCTCAGCTCCGTGAGACTGACCCATAATCATTTTCCCTGAACAGTATCCAAGAGAAAGCACTTTAAAGAGGAAACGTAGTGACTGAATTACAGAGATTAGCAAGAGAACAAGACGACAGGTATAGTATCAACCACTGCTTTTACTTCTCTTAATCGATGTGCCTCAGTACATAGGTAACAGTGAGAATTCAGGACTTTTTCCATATGATCGCACTAAACTCTGCAAGTTTCTGAAACGGTTTCCTTTCCGCTGCTGGAAACAAGCAAGATAAAATTTCTTTTGAATATGGCAATTTTAGAAAGGTTTTTTGTTTGTTTTGTCCCTGCGCCAGCAAAGTAACACGCAAGTACAACTATACACCTAAAGCAGCCATATAACATCAGCTTTTATTCTGAAAAGGTTTTACGAGAAGCTCTAAGGACCGGGAGGTATTAAATGGGGGAACGCCTCGTCTTTTCAGGCACTCACCTCTCTCAGGTGTGTCCTGTCCCGCAGCAAACTGCAGCCACAGACCAAGAGAAAGCACTGTCTTGGCCAACATAGCAAAGTCTGGTCCTGGGCAAACTACCTTAAATCCACAAGCTCGGCTCTGTGAAGGCAGATGAAAGGCTTAAGATCAGTCATATTACGTGCGAGGATCCACCAGATCCCGGGGTGCCGCTTTTACGCTGCTCATGCCTTGAGATCCAACCGCTTCTTGATGTGTTTTGCTGGGCTGTGGTGTAAGCTCTGGCTTCTGTAGGCAATTTTCCTTCCCCCCCCCCCCGCCCCCCCTCCCCCCCCACTCCTTTTAAAGTCATAAATCCATCTTGACAGGAATAGCTGGAGGAGAGGCACAAACAGCACCCCTGCTGCTGTTCCTCTCCCGAGCTGAGCTTGCCCCAGGAGCGTGGATTCAGTTGCAGGCAGTCTGTGTGCAGCTGGGCTGGTTTGAAAAAATATATCCCTATAGATAAAACTTTGGCCCTGCAAGACACTGGCAGCAGTCCAACTACCAGGGGAAGGGGAAAAAAAAAAAAAAAAAAAGAAAAAAAGAAAGAAAGAAAAAAAAAAAAAAAAAGAGCTCAGAGAAATCCAAATCTGCTCTGCTCTGGAATGAACTAGAAAACTAGAAGAAGGAAAAATACGTATACAGAGGAAAGAAAAAGTGGAAAGGCTGGGGAGCATGCCCTGCCCTGGGAATATTGGCTAATCTTCTGGGAGGAGGCAGGCTGAGCATTCCTCCAGGTCCTAGCGCTACCCAGCGTGTCCCTTCCCCTGCGCTGCCCCGGGGCCAAACCCCAGAGGACCAACCAACGCCATCCCTCGCCCCTGGACACGGGAGAAGAGCTGGTGCAGGAGCCACCAAGAAACATGGAGCCCGCGGGAAGTGGCCACTGCCGAGGTGGGGAGTGGGTAGAAAAGGGCACGAAGCAATATTCTGTAGCGCTGCTAGCCCGCTACGTGCCCGCTGGTTATCTCCCTTCAGCGTGGCGTTACAGACATTCCCGAGTCTGTGACTTCTGAGTCAAAGGGGACTCACATGCCTGAAGATAAACCCGTGACAAGTATCTTACTGGGTGGTGGGGCAGAAGAGTTTGGCAGAGAGCGTATACCAAAGACCCCGGGTTCAACCTTCACCGGCGCTCAGCCTCTCTTTTTCCCCTGTGTGCAGGGGATTTTTGCCAGAATAAAAAAGAGACCAAACCCTTCTCCTGGCTGCCCTGATGTCCACGTACCTGCTTTTGGCTCCCGCGCACCAGGGGGAGGTGACAATAGTCCCTTTCCCTTTTTTCACTTTAGGTTTTAACATGTGCTAGTTCTGGACAGACCCGGGACGTTACTAGCAGAGAAATGCTGGAAAGTTACACCCAATTATGAAGAGACCAATCAACCATCACCATCCTTAACATGGGGAGTGCCCAACAAGACAGCCTAAAAAGTAGCGAAGGAGGAATGTTTCGAAGCCTGTGGGATTGCTGAAACTGGCGAGCAATATGCTTCCAATTTGATTTTTCTCTCTTCTGGGAACTGTAAAAAAAAAAAAAAATGAACAGGAGTTAGGAGTCAGGGAGCTGCGCAGGGTGGAAAAAAGTTGTATCCAAACTCATGAACCAAATGGAAAGCCAGAACGGGCCCAAGAAACCAGATCCGATGGAGCGACCGTGGATTCACTCAGCTAGCTAAACTCCCAGTGTCTCCCCTCCCAGTTCGGTACCCAGCTGCATCCCGAAGGGGCTGTGCAGTATCGGGTTGTGTGACACCTCAAGGCCACGCGGCATAGCCCTGTACGAGTGACAGCCTCACCCACCGGTTCACGCAGGCTGGAACAAGCATTGTCCCAGGTACTCGAGAGAATTAGATACCCCTGCTCTCATTCCGAGAGCACGTCACTTGTGACGTCCCCTCAAAGGTGGCATCTGGATCCTGCCGCAACAGCTGCGGTGACCAAATACTGTTGCTAGCTGGTTTCCCTGACACACGGAGCGGAGTTTCAGCGTTAGAGCCCACTGAGCTCAGTCTGGGTATTAGCCGCTGAGTTATGCCTGACCGTAGGCACAGGGGGCCCAATCGTTGCCTCTCGACATCAAGAGCAGACTTTTTTCCTCTGGTTTCGCGCGGTTTGGGCCTGCCCGTCAGAGCTGTGCTTATTTAACACGCACTCACGGTGCGGCGCGGGTACTCCGGCAGCGAAGCTGTCAGTCCGCAGTCTCATTTGGCCAGGGAGCTTCCAGGGGGAAATAACACAGCAAAGCAAATCACACCTAATGCACCGATTCTCGCTGCCCAGGTTCGCATTCGATTCAGGCGCTGATGTACTGGCCGTGATGGCAGCCACGACAGCAAAAGGCTTTCCAGAGCACCGCGGAGTGAAGTACTGGTTCAGCCCCATCCTTGTTCTCTGCTGGTGCATACGTCCTACTCGCTGTTCTCACGCTGGTTGTATTCTGGACCTGCGACGTGGAAGGGACGGGTTGGAGGAAGGTAAATGCCCCATCGCAAACCATCTGCTTCTCGTCAACTAACCTAGACCTCCGCCTGCTCCTGTCCCACCCTTCTTCTGCCCCAAAACCCTGTTCAGAGAGAGCGACTGCCAAGAGAGCAGGTCAGAGCTGCCACGGGGTCCCAGGGCTCACGGATGCACGTTCAGAGACGAGGGCTGGTGGGTACATGGAGATGATTTCCTCCATTACTCACTTCCCAAGGAAGTCTTTCCACGGAAGCGTTGCTCATCTTAGAATAATTCCCTTTTTTATCAGTTTACCCGTGTAAATGCCATTGAGTCTCACACACTTCAGCCTTTATCTCCCAGCAAGTCCTGCTGGGACAGGTGGAAGCAGGAAAAAACACCCTGGAAAAATAATTAGATCTTACACAATTTTGGTTTATTTTTAAACTTTACTGTAATTGACAGATCCTGTTCCCGGTAAGACTGGTGCATGCGCACGCCGATTCTTTCCCAGTTGCATCCTGCGCTCTGCAGCCAGCGGTGTCACCCCAGATCTGCTCCTGTTTAAACGGGACGGGAATCTGGCCGCAGATCTCTGCGTAGGCTCGGCTCCCCACCACTGCTGAGCTCGTGTTCTCCAGCTGACATTGACTGTAATTCACTCAGGACAACAACCATCTTCTTACCATGCCAAGTTATGGAACAGCTCAGGGACAATTAACGACTGTAAAAAGAAAAACCAAAAAAAAACCAACCCAAAACCAACCAAACCAAGCAGTCTACCGTATTTTGATTGTGATACGACTGAGATGTGTACGCAGATATACTGGGGACCGCAAACCCTCAGTACTACGCTTCAGTGGTCTGTACTGGGGAAGGCTTTGGTGGCGTGCTGCAGCTGCCGTGACATTCTGGGGATGTAAACAAGACGCAGTTTCTGAAGAGATGCAATATCCTCTCCGAGACAAATTACCGCAGCTGGAACAAACAGGCTTTTGGGAACACAGCCTTTTTTCAGCTCTACATAAAAGTTTTTGTTTGGAGGGGTTATCTATATATGGCAATTTGGAAATTCCCCATTTGGAAAGGAAGCAAAGCAGCTCTGCGGCCCGGGGAGAACGGTGCGGGTAAAAGCCGCCCCTCGAAGTCCAGGGATGGCCCGTGCAGCCCAGCCCAGGCGGGCAGGTCCCCGAGAGCGTCAGCAATCCGACCTGACCGCGCGCGCCAGGGGCTGGGGCTGGACCGCAAGACCTCCACCAGCTCCTGCTGAGACATCAGCGCCGTTCCGACGCAGAGGACACGGGTGGCAACTGAATCACCAACACCCTTCACAGCCCCCTCCAGGTGTTCCTCCAAACACCGACCACGCGTGGCTCACCTGACTGTCCCACCAGGTCACGCTGAACTTTGAAACAGCCACAGGCCGCATGGCTGGAGGGCGGGAACTTGAACTCCACTGGCCCCAGAAATGCCATTCTGACTTACAGCAGAGAGGATCGGGCCCCGTGCTGTCAGTTCTCAGTTAACAGTGTGTCATGCAGTCTCCAGCCTCAAGTCAGCTCTTATTTTTGTTTGACTTGGAAGACAAACTACAAAAATAGACATGCTTACTCCCTGCCTTCACCAGTTTTGTTTTTCTCAAAAGTTGCCCCGTGACTAGGAATGACTCCGCAGTGAGGTAAGGTCTAGCTTATAGATGATCTCTCATCCCAAAGCACCCTAAAAAGTCACCCAGCACAAAACCACAGCCACTTCTGGGGTGAAATGCAGTAGCTTTTCAACTACTTGCAGCAGTATTACACTAAAGCTTAGAATGTGTGGAAAAAAATGGCAGGACAGGTCTGGGTCTGGAAGAACACAACCACCTAAATGAGAGCGGTGTCGGTAGAGTGGGAAAGGCTACTTCCCATCCTAATATCGAAGGACTGGCTGCAGAGTTATCAGGAACCTCTGAAAAATAGCCCGGTAACATCCCGCAATAAGAAAATACTTCTTCCGACACAGTACCATGGGTGGGCACTCTTGGTATTTCCCCTCCGGCACAGTGTCAGGCCAGGACACAGCATCCTAGCTTTCTCTTTCGTATGCATTTGCAGCAGCCTATTTCAAAATGAAGGAACTTATGGAAGTAACACACAGGTAGACGCAAGCATGTCAGATGTTTAATGCAGAGAGAGGGAAGAGGGTCTGTAAGCAATCGCCTGCTCATGTTAGGGGCTTCAGTTCCCTCTGGCTCCCAGGCAGCACACAGTTTGCTCCTCAAATTTTATGAAATCTGGACAATGTGTGCTTGGGTGAGCTCTGAAGGAGTCAACTTGCCACAAAGCATCAGCTCTCGGGCACCAAAGTGACTTACAGCCCCCAGGATCCTTCTGAGCTGGGATGGGATGGACCAACAGCCTCAGTTCCTCTGCATCCTGGCCATCTCCTGGTCTCTCCACACAAGCCTGCCTTGAGGAATTCCCAGACAGTATCAGCACTGGACAAGGGGCAGTGGAAGCTGGACATGTGCCCAGAAAGGAGGAGAACTTCTGGTAGGCCGCAGGGCAGCCTTCAGCTCCTTTGGACTTCAGCTTCCCGAAGGAGTTCCTGGAGCAAAGCAGCCTCAGCATGACTCCATACCTGCCGTCTCCTGCGATTTCAAACCTGCGTTGAATCTGTGGATAATTTCATTGCAGAGAAATAATATCAGAGCAAAAGGAAATGGTAATTAATGCTGTTCCAAATTTATCCTGAGAAGTAGCACCAGTTAAATAAACCAAGTGGGGAGAAAGCAGTGTGCTGAGCAGGGTACCAGAGCCAGTCAGAATTCTGGGGACAGATCCAAAGCAAAGAGTGTCTCCTCACTGCGGTTCCTTAGTGCCAGGTCGCTCCAGCTGTGCACTGAGCATCTCTCTGGGGACCGAATCCAATTTGCCTGGTCCCTTCCTGCTTTCCTTGTTCACATTTTCATCTGTGGTTTGGTTCTGCTAACATTTTAGGCAACTGTAGCAGCCTAACAATTCTTTACAACGGCATTTAGAAAGAGCACCAGAGTGACTGAAAAGGCACACGTTTGAGTCATACCACAGCATTTTGGGAGTGGAGGAGCATTTATAACTGAAATGCCTTTTCATTTGTAAAGGGCTGTTTTTTTCCACTTTCCAGTGAGATGATGTAGTGGCTGTCACTGCTGGAACACGCGAGCAAGCTGCTGAAGAACATCTCGATGAGGAGAGCATCGTGACTGCAAGCATGTTTTACAGCCAGGTGTGTCTGGGGGGGGTGACCCCCGCCAGCAGCTAAGCATCCACCAGCAGCAAGAAACTCATGGGTCAAAGTAAGGATAGTTTAATAAGCGAGGCGAAGCCACATGCACAAGCAAAGCAAAATAAGGAACTTATTCACTACTTCCCATCAGCAAACAGATGTTTAGCCATTTCCTGGGAAGTGGGGCCTCAACACATGTAAAAGTTACTTGGGAAGATAAACGCTAAAACCCCAGAAGTCCCCAATTCCCCATTTTCCCTGAGCTTTCATTGTCAAGTACATTGTCAGTTCGGGCCAGCTGCCCCAGCTACATCCCCCCCAACTTCTTGCACGCTCCCAGCCCACGCAGTGGCGGGGCAGTGGGCAGAGATGGCAAAAGAGAATCTCACCACTGTGCAAGCACAGCTCAGCGACAGCCAAAACTTGGGTGCTGCTCAAGTGACAAATCCAAAAGTGACAAAATTAACTCCACTGCAGCCAGACCCAGCAGCCACGGGCAAACCACGAGACTGCCGAGTGCAATAAAGGGTCTGCACAGGACCTTGAAACGATGGAAGGCGACGCCTCTACGCCCTTTTCTTCCCAGTGTTCAGGAGCCGGGGTTGCATTCCAAGGTGTCAGGTGAGAAGAGCAGGACTTCAGATCCTATAACAGAGAAGTAACTCAGCAAGAAGACTGTCTTCAAGGCAAGCCCAGTGTCCAGAGGGACTGGGAAAGTGCTGGACTTGACCCTCCTCTATTCATCCAGTCACCTGTCCAGGACAAGAATGCTCCGAGCGCTCTTGCTGCCTCAAAAAAGAGCTTATGGCAGCATTGGCAAGGCAGTCCCAGAAGGCAGGTGATAAATGCTACACGTACAGCGAGCACTGCTCCTTTGTCACTGTTTTCGTTTGATCCCATTTAGTGGGTATGAGCAAGAACTGGAGGGAACAAAGTAGGACTGGAAGTAAGAGACGGGACCACTTTGGACGGTCGTTCTTGGTGCTGCGGCATCGCTTCAGAGCCGATGCAGAGCTGTGACTCTGCAAACTCCACCGCCTGTGGAAGTTGTCCCAGCACAGCCTGCGGAGCAAAGCTGCTGCTATCAGGCCAGCTTACCTGCGAGCCCACTCCCATCACCAGTTGCCCCAGGCCTGAGAAAGCGTGCCCTAAACGAGTAGACCATGCCACTATTTATCCACATCCGATATAATCCCTACATCAGGGCAAGAGATCACATAATTACACTGTAGGGTGTACAGGAATCATATTTTATATAAAGCTCCTATTGTCTTCAGGACAACTGGCCCAGAGCTAACAGCAGCTGCTGCTTCTTTCACATTTGTAAAGGCATTTACAGTCCTTGAAGTAAAAACTGCAGTGATGGACTGGTGTGGGGCTTCACACTGGTATTTTTGAGCCAGACGTAAGAACAGACTTGACTGCTGTTAAGAGCTAATATGTACAATTTAATTATGGGCTGAAAGGGATGATATTAGGAAAAACAAACTTCCGTGTGTAGCAGCACTGTGAGTCAGACACATTTATGGCATAGCTGTGCAGCAGCCCGACGTTCCGAACTGCAGCTGGGCCAGTTTTGTTTACAAGCTCACAAAATTGCGTAGAGTCCAACCAGCTTCTTGCTTTTACCTTGCCTCTGGGCTCTAAAGCGCTTTAAATTTGTCGGAACAAATGAGGTCATTTGCAGAGTTCCAGGAGGAGGTCAAAGAGCAACCTGATACAGAGGGGGGTGAAGGAGAGGGAAAAAAAAAAAAAAAAAAAGCAGGAGGGCTGGATGCCAGTGCAACGCAGAGCTGAAACACTCCGGCCCGACTCGTCTGCCACGGTCCAGGCTCACTTACCCATCTGGTGGGCCAGAGATTTCATTTCTTCCTTGCTCCTGCCTGGAACTGTTGCAATTCCTTTGACCCATCATAACTGCTCACAGCTAGGGTAGGCTACGTGCTGTGGTTTGAGAAACACATAACAATTCAGTGGAATTGGGAAAAACAAGGAAAGCCGAGAGTTGAAGTATAAACAGATTTAACAGAGTAAGATTAGATGATTAACATTAATAACACTAAAGAACCGATATTGATCCCAAAACTAATACAGAACATGCAAAGATTATCCTCAGCCCATTCTATCGGTAGAAGCTGTGCGCTCCCAGCAGTGACAGCCAATGTGGGACCCTGCGAGCGCTGCGGCTCCGGGAGGAAGGGAAGGGCTCAGGGCTCCGGCACCGGGGCACGAAGCTCTCAGGATGGCAGCCATCAGGGGAGAGAGAGAACTTCGCAGCAAACTTTCTAATTTATAGTGAATGTGACACTGATGGTATGAAATAACGCTGGTGGCTACTTTGGGTCAAGTGCCCGGGTCTCGCTCCTCCTCATCCCTGCGCCTGGCGAGCTCGGAAACACCAAGACCTTGAAACCCACACACCGTAGCTGGCTAGAAAGTCAATATTTTCACAAATTCAGACACTGGAGTCTTCTAAAAGTGCAGTCTTCCCAACTATTAGAAGAGAAATTCATCCTGTCTCTCTCAAACCAGGACACTACCCCATGCAGATATGGAGTAGTGAAGGGGTAAAGGAGGAAAAACAGCAAAAGACAACCTAAGTGGCTCATTGCTCTCCTTCAGAGGCTTCTGGATTTCTCCTTTTGTCAGAAATAGCTACCATCTCTGGCCCCGTCTCTCCCGGTTGCTGTAGGGGCTCCTCCTTCGTGCGCAGCAGGCTGAATTAATAGCTGTTGGGTTGTCATAACACATCCTCCACCCCACTGCCGGAGATGCTAGTGGCTGTCTGCACGCATCAACTTCCCCGCCAAGGAAGAGCTGACGGAGAGCTCTTTGCTTCACTGCTTCAGTCCTGTGCTGAGCTGAAAGCTGGGAAGAGCAGGATGGGAATCGCTAACCCTCCAAATAAACAGGCAGGACACAGCCATCCTTGTGCCAAAAAAAGCCAAAAACTCCCCCAAAATACTCCTTGGACTGAGCTGGGCACATGAGCTTAGTGGCTCAGAAAAAGGGAGGGACCTTTCATGTTTATCCCTGGGAAACCAAATTACGAACTCCCAGGGGAGAAGTTAATGTATTCCCTCCTGAGCTGCAGAGTCTGGCAGGAAAGCGCGACGTCAGCCTAACATGCGGGTGGAGAGAACAGCCATGCTATAGCTTTAGGAGAACATAGCCCTGCAGCAGACACCAGTTCCACCGCAGGCCCTGCTCCAGAGCGCTCGACACCAGGCTTCAGCAGGGAGGGAAACGCTGAAGGGTTTTCCCTGGAAGTGCCTTTCGTTCCAGATCTGACAACTCCAGTAAGAGGTCCCTGGAGAATATAGCACCCTTTGTATTAACATGACATCTGTTCTTCTCCCAAAGCCAGGCTGCACTGCAGCTCCTTGGTCGAATCCGAAACAGCATCCAATGGGACATGGTGGGCAGAATTGACCAACGAGCAAACAGGACTCGGGCTGGTTGTACTGGGCCATTACTGGCACGCTGCAGACTCTGCTTCGCATGTGGAAGCAGAACCTGGAAGGCTCTAGCAGGCATTCTCCAAGACTTCAGATTCCTGCCTCGTTTCCTTCCAAAGACAGGATTTTACCGCATTTTTCCCAGCTGGACCCAGACTGTCGCCTCACTTGCCAGGAACCAGAGCAGCTCTGAAAGTCTGACCCACTTCTAAGCAGTGCAAATAAGGTCTGGATGCAGCAGTTAATTTTTAACCAAAGGTTATTCTTTGGAGCGGATCTTTTCCTCATTGCTTGACTTTTAACCCTTATCCCTATCCTGTTAGGAAAGCCCAGACAATTGGGAAAAGCCAAATATAAGATAACCTCCTTCGAGCCAGGTTTCCTGAGAAATTTCCAGCTATGCAATAACTGTGGTTTCCCATTGAATGGGAAGTTCTCAGCTTCGAGAGCCCTCGGCCTCTCTCAGCAATTGCAGTCTCTTAACACGTCAGCCTGGGGAGAGAGAAGGCGATTTGGAGCAGCCTGCAGGCGCACACACAAACACACGACACGGCAGAGGAAGCATTCTTCACGCATGCAGGGGAGATTCATGCGTTTGGACAGTCCTCCTGGGCTTCTTTGTCCGCAGGGTGTCTAAGGGAGGAGCCAGGAAAGAAACAACCAAGCCAAAGGCTATCAGCTTCTCTCCCCCAGGAGCCTGGATTGTCATCTAGTTTGCTTATTTCAGCTTCTGTACCCAAATTGCTTTGAATCGCACCGGTAATTGCTAAGACAGTTTCACAGCCCAATACCCCATGCAGCTCTGCAGGCTCTGTGGTGCTCTCACACGCTGCTGTGTGGGGTTTTTTGAAGGTCTGAGTTAACTCTATCATGACTTATAGTAGGTTACTTGGATAAGAGCACCCTTCCGTCCATCCCTGGCTCGCCTTTCAGACAGCGGCAAGTAGTGGTTGCAGAAGGAGAGGCTGTCAGGGCAGTAATAAGACAAGTTTGTGCCCAGGTGCTGCCACCCATCCACGGTAGGGGACGGAGCAAAACAGCAGCTCAGGATAGTTTCCGCTCCTGTCAGCGAAGTGGCTGTATTTCAGGTGGGCTCTATTTTTAGAGGCTTGTCTAAGCCTTGCCAGGCTCCGCTGGGTTCTGAGCTTGGTGGGGGAAGCAGGCAAAGGCGTCCATGAGCCCCCATCAGACCCGCACCCCGTCACAACGGGAAAGGGAAGCAGTACGCGCCTGTGAGTTCCTATCGGGAGAGACCTCCTGGCCCCGACTCCAGGCACAGCTGCGTGAGCGCCGGCCAAGCTCTGCTCCCAGCCCGGAATTCGGAAGAGGATGAGGCTGATTTTCCATAAGACTCAACACCCAGGTGGCAGCGAGAGCCTCTCCGCTCCCAGCTCCGCAGCCATCCTGCTCCGACAGGGGCAGGGGAGCAGAGGTACCACGTCTTCCTATTTTTACCCTCACACCAGCAGCCTTGGAGGCTAGAGAAGTTTAGTTTTGGAATAAGTGTAGTCTGAAAAGCGGCAAGCTGGGGTGGAACGGGTTCAGCACTCGTGCTCCTCTGCTGTCACCACACAACTGGACCAGTGTGGGACTGGGATTTCCAGAGTCCCGCTGTAGAGGTCACTTCTCTGGTCCAGGCTGCCAGAAAGGAGCTGACCTTCAGTTTCAGGGTTTAGAACCAGACTGCCTCTAAGGTAGGCTTTGCTGGGGCTTCACTCTTCATCTGAAGCTTTTCACCCCCTCTCAGTAATAAGGCAAAAAACATCTGAGCAGGAACAAGGCTTCAAGCACAAAAAACAATTACCCTTTTTGTCAGAACCCAGCAAGGCAGCTGGGGAGTGAGTGGGAGGAAAGGGAATGACTCCCTGCGCTTCAGCGGGGTTCCTCCGGCCCAGCTGACCTTGGCTAGCTCACGCTGCACTCCCGTAACACTGGGAAACTTGTCCCCCCATGCTGGTTAGTGTCAGAGTGGGGATTTTTCTCTCCAGCCTGAAAAGCCCGTGGTTTATGACTGTTCCCACACGTGCCCTGCCTCTGCTTTTCATGGGGCAGAGCTCCGAGTCAGATCTGAGGTTCTCCTTCAAGGCACTGATTCTTCATTTTCTATGTGTTCAGCAAGTTCTGGAGATGTAGATGCCCTGTGGATGTTGGCTTTGTTGCATGCAAACCACAGACAGGGGGACATGGGCCTGCATTATTCAACTTGAACTCGTTAATGGAAAGAGCCATGCTAAGATCTGAAAGAGAACAGACTTGCCGGAATCTAAAAGTAATGAGAGGGAAAGGGGGGAAAGGGGAGTTGCTCTTGACAGTGGGAAGGAGGCAGGTGGGACATGGATTCCTACGTTAGAAATCCTGTTGCATGAAGAAGCTTGAAGGAAGCAGAGGGTTCTGCTGGGAAGCACTCTGGCTGACGGCTATTCTTCCCTCCCTGCAAGTCCTGCCAGCCTTCTACTCCTCCCACGTCACACCAGGGAAATAGCTGCAATTCCAGTAGCCCATAAAGAAAGAGGTGACTTAACGCATACAAAGCGATCAAAACAATTCCTATCTATTTTTGGGATAAGAGACTTTTGTTCTAGAGCTGGGTGCTGTAATGCCCAACCCAATGATGAAAGAACAATGAGAGCAAAAATATTCCCCTGCAAATAAGTGGTACTATTAGACAGAAATAAAACTCCGCTCTCCATCCTTCCATGGGGGCACAGGCTCCCTCTGCAGATCTGAATTTGTTTCTCTAGTCAAGAAAGAAGACACGGGTGACGTGAATGCAGCGTCCCACCCAGCCATCCACTGATGGAAACATCATACACTTTCTCTCTCTGCAGATATTTAACCAAAGCTTCTCGTTTGGCAGGTGAGCGGGCTCTGTCTGTAGAGTTCCAGACCTCACACCCAGGACTGGCTCCTGCTCTTGGGCTTCCCACAGCCGAGACGGTCAGCACGGAGGGCTGCACCACGGGCTCTTCAGGAGTACTCTCCATAAGCCACCGGTCCTGTATGTAGGTCTATGCGTGCTTAATTTAAGGGCAAGGGGTAATTGTCATTGTTCATAAGAAAACAGGTGACTCCGGGAAGCTTGCAAACAAACACTTGGGCATACAATACGCAAACACTTGGGCATACGTGCGTTGGGAGAACCAGAATTGGGATTGCAGCCCACGGCAGCGGAGTCCCTCTCCGAGCTGGCTGCTCTCAGTTCACCACGCTAGTGATTTACTTACATTTCCATGGCTTTCTAGTTTAGTTTTTCAGATCAGTAGGATTACCCAACCCTAGTTACACCCCTTACATCTATAATTAGATCTTACATACAGTCAACTTTAACAGCAAATGACCCAAAGCTCTGCCACTAGATAACGTTATCTCCCACGCCTTGAAATCCGGACAGGGAGAACTAGAAAAACACTGCAGATATTTCTCACTAGATTAGTCAGTACATATATGACCAGAGCCACTCCAAATTATCCTGAAATGAGTGCAGTTGTCTTAGCGATCTCCCTGGGTGAGCACTGACTCGCTCCTTTGGCTTTTTCAAATAAGTACACCTTGCGTTCTACCCCATCGTCTGCTCGAGTTACCCGAGGACTGCCACTGTCAACCTCCTTTACAGGGCAGCTCTTACCCGCAGCTCTTTCAAAAGATGCACGCAGAAACATGAAGCAGCACTAAGCAACAGATTTATCCAGATGTCAGCATCTGGATCTGGGACCACACTCCTCCCTTCCCTGCAGGAGAGGAAAAGGGAATCAATCAAATAAGCGCTGCTCAGGTTGGAAAGGAATTGAAGCCCATTCTGGGCTTTTCTAAACAGGTCTTGTGGAAATCTCCGCTGCAGCACACTCCTGGAGAACAGTCCTGGAAACCCCCTCCAAAAGGCGACAGGTCACTGGGAATGCTGCTAAACATTCAGAGAAAGAGCACGTCAGAAACAGCAACAGAGAAAGAGCAAAACACACACTAACACAGACCCACACCTCCATACGTGCTTATACTCAAACCCCGGTCTCTACTGAAAACACAAAAACTCACAGTTCCAGCTATTCCTCCCCTTCCCAGCTGCAGAACTAACCCAAGTAAGCAATGAAGTAACACATACCGCTTCCACAGTCATTTTTCACTCCTCATTTTCCCAAGAGATGAGGGCAACCGAAGCTGCCTTTATAGAGACAGAATGCAGGGCAGCAAAAAGGGGAGGAAGCAATCGCCCTTAGGTGCGTCCAGCTGGCGATCTCAGGTGGTGCAATAGCTCCCCAAGAGAAGCAGCGGGGAAGCTTTGCTCAGATGGGGCTGCCCTAATGGCTCTCCCTCCCTCCCTCCCTCCTTCCCTCCCTCCCTCCCTGCCCGCCGCCCCGAGCCGGTCTGGCAGATCCCGTTCGGCAGAGTTCTCCCACGCGTGGGGCTTCTTCTGCCCCGGCACCGCTTCCTGGCACCTGTCAGGGATACTGCTGTGCTGGTCCTTTCCCCACCAGAGAGGCACTCGGAAGTCAGTCAGAGCGTCTCTTTTCATCTGCTCTGCCTCTTTCCTCACCTCTGCCACCGACGGGCTCCTGAGAGGCCATTGCAAGCTTGTCAGGAAGGAAGACGGGGCACGAAACGTGATGGAGAGGTGTCACAGAGGGGTAAACAAGAAAAACAGTTGCCGAACGGAACCGTGAAGCTGAAAAAAATCAAAGGCCTTTTGTTTGCAGCCTTCCCCCGAGGCTGTGCTGTTGCTTGCATGGTTATGCACGGAGGCTACCAATACCTCCTCTCCTTCCACAGAATTCACTGCAAACCTCCAAAGCAGTGAAGTTCCGGGAGTCCTTCACTCTTCCCTCCTGGCCTTTCAGACTCCTCTGTGGCTAGATGTGAGGAGCCACCCTTTGCCCCAGCGTTCATCAGCCTCTGCTGGCTGGAGAACCCCGCAAAAACGCAGTCTTTTCCCCCGCTATGCGTTAGACCTCTGACCCTAACCGGAATGAAACATTTTCCAGGATTTTAGATCAAACAGCAGACACTCGGGTTTAGTGCGGTGATTCCTGGACTCTTTCTTGTTACAGTTGCTCATTAATCAGTGATGACATGACTTTCCTGTGTTGCAGTTTTGGAAGGAGCTTGAAAGCTGGAGACTGAGCCTACATCGTGTACACTGCAGTAAATATCCAAAATCCTTCTGCAGCAGACATGACTGTGTTAAAGAGGATGCCAGCAGGAATGCAAAGACAGATATGTCCGATATCCATGGAAAGGCACCCTGCACATGAGGGGTCTCGAGCCCAGAAAGAAATGTTTTCATTTCTGGTTGTGAATGATCTAGGCTGTGGGAGGAACTCCAACAGTGACCTCATGGAAGTGCCTTATGCCAGAGAAACACTTGGCCAGGCTGCGGAGAGAATTATTTTATTTATTTTTTTTTTTTGGTCTCTAGAATGTTCATGGGGTGTTTTTTTCTGAACAGCCATATCCAGCAGGATTGACACTGAGATGGTGCATCTGTTCCGAACGGCCGCTGCCCTGGGGTAGAGGCAGTTACACCTGAGAACAACCTCTCCCGCCTGTGCCAGCCTCAGGCCGGGTTGTTTTTTCATATCCTTCTAGTCATTCTGGGGACAAGAGAGGGGACTTGCTGGTCCCTTCTGACCTTCTAAGGTTTTCCTTCTAACCACTGTTACTGGGAGCCTGCGAGTTACTGTGAAATGGTTCGGACCGAATCTTTATTGCTCTCTAGCACAAAGCAGAAGCGTTTCCTTACTTCTGGAAACTGAGTTGTTCTGTGCATAATAACGGCCGTCAAAGTGCCAGCGTCCACCCCAGCATCTTCCCCAGTTCACGTTCACAGCGGCCAGAGAACCTGCTGCTGTAGCACTCGGGCATTTTTTGCTGGTTGCAAAGTACTCAGCGAACTGTAAAAAATACTGAGTACCGATTCCGGACAAGATCCCAGTGTACTGTACCCTTCTGCTACCAACACCTACAAGCTGTAAACCCAGGCAGTCTGGGCCACCAATATTATTGCCTTGGGATTTCACCTTTATCTAAGCCCACAAATCCAATGTATAATCCTTTTTTTTGCACCAAACCCCTGCACTGAAAAGCTGGCGCTATGCTGGGAGGAGGGTTAACTTTCCATCATTGACAACCATGCCTCAAAGTACCCTTTCTGGTGGAAACGGGGGAATTCTGCTACTACAACCTTTGTACTCCAAGAAATCCCCAATGTTATTTTTCCAGCTGACGTGTAATAACAAACTGTATTCTCAGCCACTGCTATCTTGATGAGACAACCCCAAAGGCGCATCACACCCTTTGGCTACTGCATTTGTGCGGCTAAAATGATGGCAAGGAGAAGTGAAACGCTCAAGGCAAGAACCAAAGAGCCCCGTCAACAAAAGGCCCTTGATTCATGACACCCAGCAGCTGAGTTCCACCCACAGTACCTGTGCAAATCTCACCGAAACCCGATTTCCCAAGCGCTAGCAGGAACGGTCTAGCCCGTGCAGACAGGCGGGCACGGAGCCCTGCATAGCTGCTGAGAGAAAAAAACACGGGAAGATAACAGCGCTATCCACACCCTTATTCAACTGCGTGACATCCTTAATTGCAACAAGGCAAAAGGGTTTTCTGTCTTACCCCTGCTGCCTCTACTTATGTAGGGTATGGAGTATTGCGTTACTAATAAGAAGTAAATCAGAAGGCTGAATGAACTCTTTCCCCGTAACCTGAACTAAAAGCCTCTTTTGGTCTGAAGAAGTCTGACCGATTGATTTCCTCTCTAATGCTGCTTTTTTTCTTTTTTTTTTTTTTTTCCTGGATTTCTAAGTATCTGGAGTCCAGTTGTGACTCGAAAGCAAATGCCAGACTGTCATGGAGTCAGATGCTCAGATGGAGTCAGGCAGCGATAGCAAATTAAACGGCACCTCGCCGCCCAGCAGCAGGGTGAAGCGCAGCTGCTGCCTCCAAGAAAAGCGGTCTTTGTAAAAGCATCTGTCCCCAAAAGCTGATACAATTCCAGCCTCCTTGGCCGGGGGTCAAGACCCCGCGAGGGCAAAGGCAGTGTGAGAAAGGAAAGCCATCTCCAAGCAGAAATAAGAGCTACCCAAAAGCAGTTTGCAGAAAACTGGTTGGATCTCTGGCCCCCTTCCCACGTTCTGCTGTGGCAGAGCCTGAGTCTCCAGCAGGAAAGCCGGTCCCTGGACGTGCTGCACGGCTGAGCTCATTTCAAGAGATAAGGACGTTTATTTTCCAGCCGGACTCAGCTAACACTTGTTCCTCTGAAACAGGGAGTGCTGTGCGAGCGGAGGGACTCTGTTTACCTCTCAGCAGCAGAGAGAGCTTTTGCAGATGATTTACAAACGCTGAGGGATCCGGGATGGCTTGAAGAGGTTGAAGACCATCTCGTTCCACCCCCCCGCCCTGGGCAGGGACACCTCCCCCCAGCCCAGGTTGCTCCAAGCCCCGTCCAACCTGGCCTTGAACACCTCCAGGGATGGGACATCCTGGTACACACGGCATTAATGCTCGTGCACGTGGCACCAAATTTCTAGATAGGGACAGCATCTTTCCAAGTTGACAATAACCACTTCTGTAACTCTGCCAGTGTCTGTGGGAATGGGCTATGACCAGTCTGCCCTGGAACACTGGCCCAGCAGGTCTTGCCAAGCAGACCCCAGCCTCAGCATCCCAACTGGTGCCGAAACCTCCTGGATCACTGGGCGGAAGCTGGTGAAGGAGTCAGGAGGACTTTTCAGACACAAAGCAGATATTCTTGGCTTTTGGCAACAAGAGGCTTATGTCTGGGAGGAAATCTGCTCTCCTGGTTTCTATTTTTACTTCTGCTCATCTGTTTAGGGTCTAGGGCTTGGTTTCCTGAGCTCTATACTGTGTGCTTGGGAAACAATGAAAGCAGGCACAGTGAGACCGGCGGCATCTGAAAGCAAAGAAGCAAACCAGACCAGACAGCACCACTGTTTTCCTGACTGGTTTGTTTGGGATTTCTTTTTTTTTTTTTTTTTTTTTTTGCCTTGCTTCTTATCTCTCCCTGAGGTTCACGCAAACCATTGAAAACCAGGTCCAGCCCTGCACATCCTGCCTACTTTATACCTGCTGGAGGATTGCCCACCGAGTCTCAGGGGGCAGGAGCACGTCAGTATCTTCTGGCTTGACCCAGCAGTCCTTCCCACTATGGTCTGCTTGACCTAAAGGATGCTGAGCCCACCACTTGTGCCGACAGTGGAACAAATTGCTTCATGCAGAGATGTCCTGTCTTACAAAGCAGCCCTAGAGACAGGATGTCAAAACAATCTCCAGCACCTAAAAGGGTTGGGAATGGCTTTTCAGCTCCCTCCCTAAACACCAGTAAGATAACTGGTGCCAGCAGATGTGGTCAAAGCCCCAGGTTTCCAGAGCCTGACAAGTATATGCTGAAACACCATGGGAAAAGAAAAAGGACAGCTATGGTTTCCCTTCCTCCTCCCCAAACGTCTGTCACAAGAAGTTCCCTTCAGTGGTATTCAAGGCGGGTCACAGCTGGTCTGTGCTATGGGGAACCCTCAACAGCCTTCAGTTGTGTTCTGCTCCGTCTCCCGCCCGGGAGAGGACGGGGATTTGCTCAGCGGCTCACCAGCAGCAAGGCTTTCAGGAACACCAGCTCCCAAGGGCAGACCGCGTTCATAGTGACACCCGCCAGAGCCAACTGCAGTCCCGTGTTTTCTTCTGCAGAGAAGGGACTGGGAGCCAGCTCCCTCCACGCTCTTGGCCGCTTTCTCTTTGCAGCTATCCCTGTGTTACCTAAACCCCTCTTCCTCAGGCAGGTTCTCACCCCTTTGCTCTCACTGGAGCGAGACACGACGGGTGCAGGGTCTGGGGAGTTGTCATTACCCCCTTGCACTGATCATCACGTTACCTGCCAGCCCGCCCAGGTGGGCAGATGATGTTATTGGGATTCCAACACCTCACAAAGGCTTTAACATACTTCAGCAGCCTCCTGCTTGGTGCCACGCAGATAAAAAAGCGTTGACGAAAGAGTAATTTTAGCACAATGGTTTATTAACGCTGCTGCTGGAGAGCAGGGGCAGAAGAGCGCTTTCAGGTGAGCAGGAGAAATTAAGGTCCCATTCAGCGCCACGTCCGTCCCTGCTGCCACAGAGGTCCAAACAGAGCCAGCACCTCTGCAAAACGCCGGCTGGCTGGGTGGCTGCGTACGGCTCACCGGCTGGCGTGGCCCAGCGGGCCACTCAAAGCGAGGATGCTCCTCAAGGGCCGGTGCCCCCTTCAGCAGCTCTCAGTCGTCTCACTGAACGCGGGGAATATCCTGAGTAAACCCCCTTCTGCTCCTCCACGCAGTTGGCTCAGGAAAGAAGAGCCGTTAGGAACTGGGAAGGAGTCCAAGGACAGGTCCCCCGGGCAGCGCTGCCAGCACGGCAGCATCGCCGGGGCACAGCTTTGCGTTGCGCTTCATTTGGTGTGAGCAGTGGAGATGCCGAGAGCGTCCCTCGTTCTGCCCACCTGGCTGCGGGGTCGCTCTCGCCTGTCGGCTGTGTGCCGTGCCGTGCCGTGCCGTGCCGTGCCGTGCCGTGCCATGCCGTGCTGTGCCGTGCCGTGGGAGGAGCGGGCAGAGGAAGGTGGCTGGGGACTGAATTGCTTCTGGCATTCAGGTGCACCCACCCACAGCATGGTCTGGTCCCGACACATCGCAGGCTCTCCTGCTCACCCACATCAGCGGCCAGCATCTCCATGAACTCCTGTACTGGCGGAGAGGATAAATGCAAAGCAAAACTGTGACAGCGGCAGCAACTCTTGCAGCGCTGAGCATCCAATGTGGATAATTCATGGCTCTTCTCATTAAAAGTGGCTCTTTTGTTGGTCTGATAAATGTCCCTATTTTTCCACACCGAGAGCAGACCCCGGTTGGGGTGTCGATCCTTTGCTTGGGTTGCCACCGCACACCACGGGAGCATTGCCCAGACTGCCTCTGCATTGCTCCTTCCCATGGGGACGACGATGCCCTAACGACCTCGCTGCCCCAGGCAGGCAGAGGGACAATTCCCGTCAGCAGCTCAGCTCCGTGGGAGTCAAGTTCGTATTCAGCTGCAGGAGGTGGTTCGGCCAAGGTCAAAGGGAAAGCAGTGACGATGGTTTGGGAGGTGACCGCTGGCAGTTATGGAAAATGCATGCATTGTCCCAGGACACACTGATCCCCTTGAGTTTTCTTGTATGAAATGGCACTAGTTTCCAGCAATAGGTCACAGGACCATGCCATTATACACTCCCTCCCCCTTTGCATTTTTCAGCCTTCGCCGGCTCAATAGGACCAGATTTGACCAAAACGTCAGCGACCGATGCTGTTAGCCAAGAATGGCCTTGCCTCCTCAGAAGGGATTCGGCCCAGAATCAATGCCCAGGAGCACGGCTGGAATCAGAGCCTGCGCAATGGTAGTGCTGAGCCCAGGCTCGGATTGCCACTGATCCCGCCTGTCTGCTCAATCCCGCTTCCACCCGGCCCCACGGCTTTGTGGGTTCTCCGTCTGGACATAAACCGTTATGAAGCCAGTTGTGGATTGCCCTCCCGGCACCCGTGGTGCCGACTGTAGTCACAGGCAGCAAACAGCACAGCACCCAGGACCAGGTGTCCCAAATCAAAAGGTCTCACAAATCACAAGGTGTCCCAAATCAAAAGTCTGGATGCACCGGAGAGCACTCGCATCTTCCAGACTCAGCTCCACAGCACCATCTCGAGGCCCGGGCACACAAGGGAACAGCTGCTCCTGCAGGCGTAGAACATGCTCCATCATGCATTTGCAAAGAATATATGAAATGAGGGGAAACTCATCGAATCATAGAATGGTTTGGGTTGGAAGGGACCTTGAAGATCATCCAGTCCCACCCCCCGCCCTGTGCAGGGCCACCTCCCCCCAGCCCAGGTTGCTCCCAGCCCCGTCCAACCCGGCCTTGAACACCTCCAGGGATGGGGCAGCCACAGCTTCTCGGGGCACCCTGCGCCAGGGGCTCACCGCCCGCACAGGGAAACATTTCTTCCTGATATCTAACCTAAGTCTACCCTGGAAGATGACAGACAGCTAAAGGGGGACCAAAAAACCAGATGCAAATCCAACCGTGCACTTCCAGATGCAAACCCAAGAAAAGCCACAGTACTGATGGGCCCAGTCCTGTCTCCTGGCCCCACATCTGGTGTGGCAGCTCTCAAACCCACAGCTCACCCCCCTGTTGAGTATTGCTGCACAGCTTCAGCAGAAGGTTTTGTGGCACAGGACGGAGCAGCTAACCTGAAGCTGGGCTGGGGAGAAAGTGTGGGCTTTTTTGCTGTGAGGGACTAGTTTGACGTAGGCAGAGGCACTGGTGTCCCAGAAACCCAGGTTAAATTGCTGCTTTCCTTCTCGCCTTTGTCCCTTCCATTTGCACGGCTCTCACAGGTCAAGTTCCCGGGAATTATTCCCAGGACAGGGAATGGGCCTGTGACCCATTCTGCAGGCATTTATGTACTGGGAAGATGGGCTGACTGAGCGAAGGAGCCCTTGGCAGGCACTCCCTGATTATTCTTTCTTTAATCGCTTCCATTCACTCTAACCAAATTTCCCAGCAGAGCTGGAAACAATCATCAGTGAGTGGTTGGCTCAGTGAAAGAGAAGGGAGGTGAAGGGCGACAATGGAAATTTCCCCAAAGACATTCAAGTTATAATTAAGCAGTTAGCAGCACAAATATAGAGAGCAAAAGGAATTGCCCAGCACATATGTCATTGGAATGATATTACCACGCAGATCCCTGCCAAATTAGCCTGAGCTAATAGTCAAAACTGAGCACATGGAGTATTAAACTGCCTGGGATGTTATTACAGAATCATAAAATGGTTTAGGTTTGAAGCGACCTTGAAGACCATCTCGTCCCACCCCCCTGCCCTGGGCAGGGACACCTCCCCCCAGCCCAGGTTGCTCCCAGCCCCGTCCAACCAGGTCTTGAGCACCTCCAAGGATGGGGCGGCCACAGCTTCTCGGGGCAACCAGAGAACCATGTTATTGAGAGGAATCGCCAATCTCCGAAGAGCACTTTGAAGAGACCAATAACTCTTACTCTTAGGAAGAAGCAGAACCCCTCCGGGGGCCAGTGCTTGCAATTCACATTGAATTTGGTTCCCTTTAACTCATCTTGCTGCGTCCTGGGGGGTAGAGGCACTGTCCCAAGAAGAAACCCAGAGCACCAAATCCCATCTGTTCGCTACATGCTGCACGGATCTGACTGGGATCATTCTCTTGACCAGACTCCCAGCGCACTCCCTGGGAGCAGGTAGGGTGCTCAGCTGCTGTGGTTAGAGAAACTCATAACAATTTGTTGTTGTTTAGATAATCATTCTATCACCCGATGACCCCTCCCCACCCAGGAAAGGGAATCGGGGAAAAAACAAGGAAACCCAGGAGCTGAAGTATAAACAGATTTAACAGAGTAAGATTAGATGATTAACATTAATAACACTAAAGAACCGATATTGATCCCAAAACTAATACAGAACATGCAAAGATTATCCTCAGCCCATTCTATCGGTAGAAGCTGTGCGCTCCCAGCAGGGACAGCCAATGTGGGACCCTGCGAGCGCTGCGGCTCCGGGAGGAAGGGAAGGGCTCAGGGCTCCGGCACCGGGGCACGAAGCTCTCAGGATGGCAGCCATCAGGGGAGAGAGAGAACTTCACATCAGACTTTCTAATTTATAGTGAATGTGACACTGATGGCATGGAATAACGCTGTTGGCCACTTTGGGTCAAGTGCCCGGGTCTCGCTCCTCCTCATTCCTGTGCCTGGCAAGCACATAAACACCGAGAAAGTCAATATTTTCACAAATTCAGACACTGGAGTCTTCTAAAAGTGCAGTCTTCCCAACTATTAGAAGAGAAATTAGTCCTGTGTCACTCAAACCAGGACATTAGCCTTCAGGCTGACCCAGGCAATCGCCCAGGTGGGGCTGGGCTACCCAGCCGCAGCCTGGCCTGGCCGCGCTGCACGCAGCTTCCCAAGGTACCTGCAGCAGGTTCCAGCTTCCTTTCCGCTAGCCTCCCTCGGAGCAGGAATTCAGCATCCTGCCAACAAACGCTACGCTGGCCTTGGCTCTCAAAGCGGATCGTCCTGATTTCAGCTCAGCTTGACAGATGGTTCTTATTTGCACTGTCCCCAGCTGAGGGCTCCAATAACTGGAGGCATCAGAGGACCGACATCCAGCTGAAAGCACGGGGAAATGGCTTAAACATTTCAGCTAGAATTTTTGCCTGCCTCAGAGGCTTCAGCTGGCGAAGGCAGGGAGGCAGGGGCCCGATTATTCGGTTCCTGGTTTCCACTGGCCTGGAATTGCCCCGTGTTTTGTACAGGTTCTGCGTTCCCTTGGGCTGAAATGTACTCTCATTTACCCTTCTGCAAATCTAGAGTGTCTCCACTGATTTCAATAGTGCTATGCCCGATCTACGCTTGTGTGAGAGAAGAATTTGTTCTTTATCTCAGGAACACGGACTTACTTGTCACCAGCTCTTACACGCAGTACACATCAGAAATTCCTGAATAGTCCTGTATGTTGAGAGAAGGGCTTCCTCTTGCCGCTTGTAGAAACCTGTTAGTTCACTTCTGATGTATGAAATCCATATATAATCTGTATATAAAGTTTCCATAAACATTTATGCACAGTGATGCTGTGGAAGCGGAGGGGTGAGGTAATCAGCTCAGCGTCATCGAGTTGGAATACTGTAACAGCACTTTTACAGGAGGAAACTTTTACAAATTAGGACTCATTCCCTCCCTTGCAGCTGTATTGCACTTCTCCTTTACCACCTATAAATCCGGCTCAAAAATCTGTCTCATATATTCGTCCTAAGAAGAAACCCTGCTATGGCCCAAGGTAAACGACTGCTTGGCACTGGCTGTCAGCACTTTCTGTTCTTTCTGGGAGATTTTCTATCCTGGGAATTCACACCGCAGAAATTAAATGCTCCTGCAAATGTCGGTTCATTTCACAAAGCCGGGAGGAATGTCCTCAGCGTGTCGTTCTGGATATTTGTCATAGCCTTGAAGAGCTCTTCATGCCTTACCAGGCTGGCTGGGTGTACTCACAGGCGATGAATACCCCGGAGGTATGGAAAAGGTGTGTAGACGTGGTGCTGAGGGACGTGGTTTAGTGGTGGTTTTGGCAGTGACAGGTTGATGGTTGGACTCGATGATCTTAAAGGTCCCTTCCAACCTAGAGGATTCTGTGATTTTAGTGTCTTCTGAGGTGCATCAGTACCAGGTTAGTGCCATGGCTTTGAATTACAGAGAGGATGTTGCAGAGAAATTAAATCCACACATAGCTGGACTTTAAAAAACCCGGTTAAGATACATTTCTTTCTGTCCCCCTGCGGCTTGCCAAGCCGAGCTGTGTTCGGGTCGGGAGCTCAGAGAACAAAGCCCCGTCAGAGCGCCTAGAAGAGGCAGGCATCGCTTGGCAGCTGCCTTTCCCCCAACATCTGCGGGCACAGCCCCCGCCTGGCACAGCCACCCCCGGGGTTTGATCCAAGGCTGAGGATATCGAGGACGTCGCTGTATTCTCTACAGGAAATTTGGGATCACGCCGGTTTCCCACCAGAGCTACGGCGCTGCTTGTGGCGCATCGCCGTGCTCTCTGCCCGTGCCAGGACGCCCTCGAGGCACAGCCTGAACCATCTGACACGAGATCTGCTCCGCACAGAGACAAACTGTGCTTTCGGGTGGATTCATTTCCCCTTTGTTATTAAAACTCTCTTTAAAGTAAAATGGCAAATTAAATCGATTTTTGGTTTCTTAGGAAGGCTGTTGCCAATAACTCTTAATTTCTTCTGCGGAGGCAGCAAGGGGAACGGTTCGCCGCGGTACTCGCACCGTAGCTAGCTTTGAGAACGCTTTCCTTGTGAAAGCGGTTGGATCCAATGACAGGAGAGCAAAGGGAACAGCAGCTCATATCAAATACCTGCATGCAGCCAGCAAACGCTGCCGCCGGGCAAAACCTTATCATCCTGTAGCATGACGCCTCCTTTTCATGAAATGGAACTTTCTTCTGTTTCTCCTCAGTCCTGGCAGAAACTTACAACTATTTCTCTCCTTTTAACTCTTCAAGATGAGACAGAGACTGACAATGGAGGAGAGGGAGGAAGCAGAAGGCCACACCAAAAGGGAGGAATGGCCATGAACGCAGTTGGCAGTTTGATCAACCCCTATTTTTTTTTAATGGATGTTTCACTTCTCATGGGCTGAGGCACAACATGAGACAACCATGTGCTCCTGACTCTAATTTGGCTCTTTATTAAAGGAACTCGTTGAAGAAGGACTGCTTTATTAGCCCGGTGCATCCAGAACAGCCTGCTGATGCCTTCTCCAAATTTTTCCCTCCTGTGTGTGTCTTTCCCACCATATTCCAGCTACAAGAGAGGGGGAATACAACTATTCCCCATGATTTTGTCACTGTACAGATGCAAATGCACTGCAACGTGCTGTCATCTTGTTTTATGGGCTTTTTTTTGCCTAAATGCCTAAAAGCAGCTAATGCACTGCTATCTGCGTCCCACAGTGGAGTGGGGATGTGCCTTTGCCATCTGCCTCATCTGTCAGTTCAGAGCATTTACAGAAAAGAAACTTTTTCTTCTTACTACCTCAAAGCAGCCAAAGACGTAACAGAAATCATCAAAGTCTGGAGCTTCAGAGTAGACATCCTTTTATGAAAGGACAAAAGTCTGTAGCTTAAAGGAAAGAAGCTCAAACCAATTACTTCCTCCGCTTTTATTTCCCTTTATGTCAGGCAGGCATTATGCTCCTGTAATGGCCCTGAGCAAACGCTAACGCACTCTTGCTCTCCTGAACGGCACCAGAGTGATTTAGTCGGTGCTTTCACCCTGCAAAATCCTAGAGCAACGGAAAAGCGTTCAAATGCAAACTCTACATTCCTCCAACCACTCAGGTTCTGGGATGGAACCCTCTTTGGTACACAGAGATGTTCAGCAACAGCTAGACCTGCAAATGAAAAATATCAGATCTGTCACACCTGAAGTATTGTGGAGGTGGTTTGTTGGGGCTGCGGTCGGTCCAATGCAGCTGCCAGGATGGGACAAACCGCGGCGCAGGCTGGCAGAAGGACTCGGTTCAACACACACGGAGCCGGCAAAGTGGATATATCGCACTGCTGCCCATCCGTGCGCTGCATAAAGAGTTACGGAGAGATGCCGCTTGCTGGAGCCCAGAGCGAAGACTGTGACCGTCACGAGGTAATGTGGTGGCCAAAGCCCAAGCCAATGGCTCCAGTCTCTCAAAACAAGGGGTCCGGCAACAGCGCCACGCTTACCTCCAGCTGTGCCTGTGTTGTTCTGCTCTTCTTTGGTGGTGGGACTGAGCGTCCCACTGTCCACGCACAAGGTGGTTCCTGCCACATCAATTCACTTTCAGCTGTAGCCACCACCGGTCATTTCTCTGGGTGGGATTAGAGCTCTGCAGGCTACGTGGACTGGAAAAAAATTCAAACCCCAGAAAGAAAGCAGAAATTACATTTTAACGTACAGTGATAAGTACTGCGGTACGATGGGCACCACGTGGCTGTTTCTGGTGCAAACAGTGCTTTGAGACAGAGCAGAGACACTCGCTCAGTGGAGGTTTGGCACGATCTTTATTTATACATAACGCTTGAAATGGTTATATTTGGGAGACAGGGGAACAACAGCCAGCGGGAGCACAGAGCTTGCAGTGATCAGCAGCGCACGGACCCCACCAGCTGAACGCGACAGAGATGACCCACAGTGAATCACGCATGGAGCTGCCGTGCTTTCCCCTACCTTTGGCATACACGGTGCTACGGCACGTTAAAAGACAGAGGAATCTGTGGTACTACTTCAAAGATCACCGTAATCAAGAGGGAGATGCAGTTGACTCGGCTGAGCATCAGCTCAGGCCCTGGGGGCGTTCTCCGGGGCGGCAGGAGGGACCGCGGGGGGGTTGCCCACCTCGGCGGGTTGCAGCCACACAGCCCCTCTCCGGGGACCGTGCCGCCGTTGCCCCACACGTCACCGCGGCTATCGCAGAGCCCACGCTCAGCACAGCAGGCTCCCCGCGCACCCTCGTGCCACCGGACTCGCGTTCTCATGAGGGCCAGTCAGTCTCCGTGGCCCGGCCAGTCCTTGTTTCGCACAGGGAATACAACACGGTGCCAGCGCTGAAGTGGCCCCCAGGTCCACCGGCCTTCCTGGAGCACTGAAGGATTCACAGCGTTCAGCAGTTTGACCCTCTCCAGTTCTCCCTAAACTGGGAAACCCTAAATCCAGGTACCTGTGACCCTCAAAACAAGGCATTATGCACTGTCCCTCGCAGGCATAAGCTCCTAGCCCAGAGCGGGGAGAACTTGAGGCGCTCCGCAGCCACCGTGAGTCTTCAGCTCCTCCTGCCGGGAATCCTAAAACTGATCGGAACCCTCAACCAGATTTAGCCCCAGACAAAACAACCTGAGGACAGCATAAAGGACGAGGAGCTGTTTGCTGGTTAATAACCATCAGCCATTACCAGAGAAGTGTGTTTCAGACCTGGCAGGGAACGAACCCAGCGATCAGCGTTTGTTTCCACAGCCGTCCCAGTGACCCGACTCAGGAACAGCGAAAGGAGCATAAGCACTGCTATAGACATGAGAAAGAGGGATGGCCAAGTGGGGGAAGAATGTCTGGTGTGTAGGAAAGCAGCGGATCCCAAACATCACAGAGGGAGTGGCCTACAGACACCTTTGCAAGAGGTCGGAAACACTGGCAGTCCAACACTTGGGACAACCACAGTTGCTTCCTCTTGACTGGATGCTTCAGAGGCTGCCTTTCCCGAAGAGACATCTCCGAGGCGTGCGGCAGAGGCAGCAGCCGCCCCCACCACTGTTTAATCCTGTACACACGCACTCTGTGTCCCATCTGAGGCAGAACGTGCTGTCAAGACTGAATGCAACGGGCACTGGGGGAGGAGTCCCTGTTCTTTTCAAGGCTGAACGTTGTCTTTGCTTTCTCAAGGAATTGGGTTTTTTTCCCTTTATTTCCCTCACAGCAGACAGAATCCTACTCACTTACAGACAAAGCTGTAGGAGACGGCCCATTAATGGATCTCCCTTCCTCTCACATGTAGGTGCTACACAGCCTTCATCCACAGAGACCTCAGGACGGTGATTCTGGGAGGTGGTGGTGGGGAGGGACAGGGCAGGGAGAGGAGGGTGCTGGCTAGGGCAGGGCCTCTGGTGCTGCCAACTCATACCCAGGCCTTGACTTGAGTGTTCCACCCCTTGGCACAGCTGCACAGCCCCCCCTCCTCGTACCAGCGCCACTTCACCCCCTTGTACACAGCCCTGCTGTACGGCTGGAAGCACATGAAGAGGCGGAGGCGCCTTGCCAGGCTGCAGTAGATAGCCATGGCCACCACAATGAGAGGGGACATGATGACGAAGCCAAGGATAATGAGGGCGGAAGAGCTGTTGTCATCCAAGAGGCTTCTGCAGTAGCGGGCAGCTGAGTGCAGCACCTGTGGAAGAGTGAGACAGAGCTTGTCACAGACCTGGTGGCAGATAGGAGCGGTGACCAAAGAGCCCTTCAGTTTCCATCGCTTCCACAGAAAGACACCCCTCTTCCCTCTCCCCGAGCTGAGCTCAGCAATCTTCAGGCCACCCTATGTGACTGACAGCACATTTTAATCAAGCTGTCTGTTATCCCAGCATCACTGAGGGACAGCAGCACCGCACGCTCATCCCGGGGCAGGAAACACTAATCTTTATGAAGTCGTCAAAACAGCACCGCTTAGCATTTGATAGGCAGAAACCAAATAAAAAGGCCTCCCGCTGCTACATCGGTGCGGGTGGCACAACACGCTGGAAATTATAACAGAGTAAATAAAATACAGCAAGATGTTTGGTTCCGCAGACAGAGGTTGGTCATTCCGTCGCTACCCGCTGGCTGGAGACTCTCCAGACTCCTGCCCTGGAACAGACCCCTTTGTGTTTCTTCTACATACACACCGCACTCATTTCTACCTCCCAGCATCTCTCTGAACTGCGAGATCTGCCAGCAAAGCCCGTTCGCCCCATGCGGCTGCAAAGCATCCAGCACACTAACCGGTCCTTGCCGAGGGGTGTTGAGAGCCCTCCTTTCAGCCCGGCACAGGAGATCCACGCCAAGCCACTCAGTTGCCCTGCATTCACAAATGCTGCAGGCAGCCCCCGCGGCCCATAGCTGACTTTCCTTTTGCCATATTCTTTCAGCAGCGCAAGAAACACAACCCATCGTACTTAAAAAAATAAATAAATAAATCCGTCTAATGGACCTGCAGTGCAGAAATGGGCCTCTGGGTACCACGAAGGCACTGACAAGCAGTAGCCCAAAGACAAAGGACTGCTCTTGTCAAGCCATAACCGCCGCAATCCCTCTCTGTGCCTATTAAAGAAAAGTCTGTGTTGAAATGCTCTTTCCAACACAGTTGCTTTCGCTTCTGATGTACTCCACTGTACTCGAAAACCTTTTGCGTCTCCTCAAAGCCTTTGACTGGAGAGCACTCCGTGTGCAAAGGAGAACTTGAGATTTTCCAAGGTGAGGGTCGAGCAGAGTGAAGCTGGAAGGGGTAATTCCGGGCAGCAGTCCTCATAGTTTTTTTACCCATTTTGGGTCCAATTTAAAGCCCACATTTATGATTTTTAAGGACCAGTTTCAGATCATAGGAAGAAATGTATTTAAGGGCTTTACAGGCAACCTCCTATTAAACCTGCCCTAAAAAGCCTCGTGTCTTACAGCGCCTGCATCCACACTGCACTCGTGGGGACAGACCAGCATTTTACCAAGGCAATGGCCCACACTCCACTTTCTCGCAAGGAGAATTTATTAGGCTATTTCTTGTGAAGACTCTTCAATAAAACAAAAGTCATTCTATGTACCTGCCCTTTCGCATGCCAAAATCCTAACAGCCACGGGCTGTGAAAGGAAAGCATTGCAACCCGTAACGAAGGGCTGCATGACTACCCAGGTAGATCAGGACCCCGCTGAGCCACTTTGGCTCTCTGTAGACCCTCCAGAGACTCCCACTTTACCCCATTGGGCATCATACCCATTTGCATCCCGTGGTAAAACATTTCCAGAAGGTGTCAGAGCCACAGCGGGGATGACCTGGCGCCGGGGGACACGATTTCTCCATGAATTATGCTTCACCCCAAGTAGCAGCAGCACCCGTCTCTGCCCTGTTCTACAAAACAATTACCATGAGGGATGTCTCCCCGTTCATTCCTTTGCAGGATCAGGAAAAAGCTTTTCAATAACAGCAGCTACGAGTTGTCGTAATTTCAGGGCAATAAAAAAAAAATCAAAGCCAAACTTCTCAGAGCAGCAAATACATCAGCACTGAGGAAACAATACCAGCCCAGTCCCTTTGTCAGGGCGCTTTGAGATGGGGAGCTGTGGGCTGCTAGCTGCTGGGATGTCAGCTGAAGAACACAAAGCAATGGCTTTATCGGAACGGTACAGCACACGCCCCGGTCAAAGCTATAAACGCCCGCAGTCAACAGTATGCCTTAGCAGGCTGCGGCGTCCCGGCGTTCAGGGCCCTCAAGTGCGCAAACTAAGGTGCCACCTACAGAATGAGCACCTTTGTCACACACTCACGGCTCCTCCGGGTAAATATCACTGGCGCTAAAAGCGCTGCCGAAGAAGCAGCTCTCCCAGAGCCAACCGACAGTTTACACGTCTGAGAAATGTGATTTTACACCTCAGCTACGCAGAGAGGATGTCTCCTCCTTCCCTGGGGAGCCAGACCTCTACAGCTGTACCCACGCACAGCTCCACAGAAGCCAGCAGAGTCTTACTGGGTTAAACTGGGCACATGGCAAACCCCTGCTGCTTGGTTGGATCCTTTCCTACCACCCATGCTAGGATCTGCTCACCCAGACAGAGGTCCCAAGGATTTGGATGACTGGATAGGATGCACAGATTTCACTAAAAGGAAGGGGGAAAACTTTCTTCTTTTAATATTTCTCAGGTAAACACATCACTTTGAGAAGATTTAAATAATCTTCCCTTTAGATCAGACTGTGCAACAGGGAGACCAAGAGCATCTATAGTTTGAGTCAATTTTCCCTGCTAGGAGAAGGTACTGCAATATGTGGGTTCTTTTTTCCCCCGAATGAAGGGAGTAAGAGAGCTCTTCTAACTCAGGGTCATCAGCAAAAGAAGTCATGTTGAGCTGCTCTAACAGTTACTGCCTGTGGGGAAAACTGGAGAACCGCTTTTTCACATCCACGCTTAGTCAAGTGATTCCAAAAATATTTATAGAAATATAACAAGAAGAAATTTATAAGTAATGAACTAATGAAACCCACAGGCTGGCAACCAGCTGGACCAGACACGCACACAGCCAGAGCCCGTACCGACAGAGCAGGCTCCTTCGTCGGTGTGAGAAACTGCACAGCACGTTTGGGAACACATCTGAATGTTACACTGGCATAGGGGGATTATATATTCTGTTAGACTTTACTAGTTCTATAATTCGTCATTAGGCAGACCAAATACAAACACTGTAGAGGGTTTACTTAAATGGGAAGTAACAAACCCTGTCAGAGCCCGTGGGTGAGTTACAGAGTTCGGGTTGGCACCTCTCAGCAACAGAGGTCACAGAAAAGAGAGAAATATTGTGACATTAAAATGCAAACAGCAGCTCCGTCAAGCCAGGGAGCGCATTCACCTGCCCTGTCACAGCCGCTTGTTATTTTCCTGGGAGTACAACTTTATTGCCCAATCAAGCCTCCATTTCCCGTAATACTAGAAGAAGGGATGGGTAAAAACGTCCCCGTCTCACTCCTGCCAGCATTCCCACAGACTGGCATCTCATGCAAGCTTCTTGTGAAATACTATAGATTGATTGCTTTACACTTAAATAACTGTAGAAAGCGCAATGCGCAGGGGATCAGGACCAAGAGGTCCTGTGCGGTCTCAGTCCCCGAGGAGCTGGGCAGCTTCTGTCGGCGCTCTGCCTCTCCAGCGAGCGCCTACGGACACAACGCATGGGTGCCAACCAACTACTTTAAGACAATTCGTGCAGAAACCATGCAGCCTGTACTTCCCCAGACAAACGCACGTGCCAGCCTCGCTGGCAGCTGTGTCACCAAGCAGGGAGAGCGCTCCCTTCTACAACCAGGAGCCTGCAGCTCAGCGTGAACCACCATAAACCTGCTCTTCTCAGCCCAGTCTATAGCTATACCCGCCCCAAAGAAAACCTATACGCATACGCACCCCTTATGAAATCAACCCCAAAGCTCAGGGGGTCTAGCCTTGCTTTCACAGCCACTGTCCTAAATTAAACCCCTTATGGTGGATTATTTTCTGTTAATTCGGCTGTTCGCAGCCAAAGGGAGCAAGGTTTACTTACCCGAGAGTGGCATTGGAAGCCAAAGTAAACCACCACAATGGTAGGAAGCAGCACAATGGTGAAGATAACAAACATCAGGAGCAAATTCATGAAAAAGACCAAGGAGTTCATGGTGACTACCAGCAGGGTCCATGCCAAGCAGCACCAGGCGCTCCGCGGCTCCCTGGGAAGGAGCTGGTCATCCATGTCATATGGCGGGAGGCTAGGAATCATCCGAGACTTGTCCGAGAGGTTTTCTGCTCCAAAGTCCTCAGTGTCCTGGCCAGGCATTCTTCAAGAAGGTTGCTAATCAACCCACACTCTTAGCCAAAAAGGTTTCGTTGCTTTTGGCAACAGACCTGGGAAGTAATTTGCAGAGGCTTTTCTTGCCTTTTCCACACACGGACAAGAACACTTGACCACAGATCACAGTGGAGCAAGGGAGCAAAGCCCTCTTTTGGCCACCTGCCTTCCCAGGACCCGGCCAGCACAGATTGTTTCCTTTCAGAAGGTTTTCCAGCAGTGTCCCAACCTCGGTTTCAAAGTAGATGTGGCTGCTGGAAGTTTGGCAATAGCTGTTATTTTGCTTTTGAATCCTTAGTACTCCCGAATTTGTTGTTGTCCTCCCTAGGGTTATGATCCCAAGAGGTCCCAAGGAGTTGCTGTCTCAGCTTGGATAGGCTGCTTGGTTCCAGAAAGCGCTGAGCTTAATATCCTCCTCCACCTTTGAGCGCTGCTCTTTGCTAAGAATACTCAGCTCAGGCACTTTCAGACAGTTCCTTGACTTCAAATCATCTTCCCGTACTCTTCACCCCGTACCCATGTAAACATTCCTGCTCAAGTCTCATCCAAACGAAGTGACCAGTGAAGATGACGGAACAGGGGCTGTTTCTCGGCTCTCTGCCTCGCGGGAGCCCTTGCCCACCCCCGGCAGAGCTGGAGGCAAAGCCTGGAGCAGCGTGTGGTTTCACTGCTCGCCGCTGCCCGTGCTCACAGGCACTCGAATACGAGCAGCGTCTTCCTCTCTGAGCCGGCTCCGAGCTCTGCAGCACTGCTCCGTGTACAGGGCAGATTCTGAAGCTGCTTTCTGTGCCGGCCAATCCTTCACATCTCTCTCACTGCTGAAGCCATTTAGCACACAGCACCCAAGAGCCACACTCAAACCACGCGTTCCCAGGTCAAGACAGTCCCTTTTCAATTGTAATTATTCTGCCTCTGATTCATTTTCTACAATTTCTGTCTAGATTAAAAAAAAAAAAAAAAGAGATTGATAATAATCACTCCTAAAGAAATTGATAATAATCACTCTATACCTCAGAAATCTTCTGTTCTCTGCAGTCATCACCATTATTGTTTGCAGAGCATATTGATATTCTTGTAGTGAAGGCAGAGCAATTATCAATTATTTCATCTGCCTCATATGATCAATATTATTTAAGTATTACAGTGATATCTGTGCATTTATGTAGTCTTTTAGATACATTCATATATGCATGATCAGAGAGATCATGCAGGAGGAAGAAAACTCCCTAAACTCCAGAGGCAACTGAGGTAGCGTAGGTCTTATCAGATGGCACAGCGCATCTACGGCACAAGGCAGGGGAAGCACCGGAGTCCTGTGTTCCACCTGATGCTATTTCTCTCTGAAAATTCTGCCCTAGAAAAAGCCAGCAGGACAGCGGACCACCAGCCCAGGCTCCATCCCACAGTACCCAAACAAGGTGAAAACAGCAGACTCGGAGATGGTGGTCAGATTCAACTAAGAGATCTTCAGGCAAGCTTACAACTATAAGGCAGGTCCGAGGTCAAGTTGGGCAGTCAGCCTAGAGGTCAGAGCCCAGGACAACGTCCGTCACCAGCCTTGGCAGTACCCTAGCCAGCCCCAGAAAGAGGAGTACACCTACAACAGCAACTCAGGGAGAGAGGAAAGTCCCAGGCCTGAGCTTAAACGGGCAGAGGGTGCGGATGGAAGCCTCAGCTGAGGCTCACCAGGACCATTAAGGTTTATCGGTGCCCTGAGAACCCCAACGCCCCAGATAAAGGATTGTGCCGGGAAGGGGAAACTTTGCTTATAGTTGAGAAGACAAAGAGAGGTCATCACTTCCTCAGCCCTTGGTTCCCATCTCTGTTTAAGAACCAAACCAGATGAACTTGTCCAAAGTTTGCTATTAATTTGCTGGAAACGTGCCCGTCGCTGCTGTTGTCAGCCAGGTCCCTGGGGAGCCGGGCGGCAGAGCTGGAAGGCACACGGAGGTGCAGGAGGAGATATATCAGTATCTGATTTCAGCGCAGTATTAACTCAGCTGTCTTTGAAGGAGCAGGGTAGGGAAAAGAAGCCTGAAATCCAGAAAGCAATTGCTCTCCTCTGGGCAGCAGGCACCACGAGTTTCTGGCTCTGGACAGACCAGAGCACCGAAGCTCCCAGTGGCTGAGCTCCCAGTTTCCCAGCCACAACTGAGAGGCCGGGACCACCTGAGCCTGCCTCACCGGAGAGAAGTGAAACCAGAAGCACAGAACGGAGTAGAAGGGCTTGAAGGAGCCAAGGACAAGCTGAATTTCACTGCGGAATACTGCCCCGACGATCCCATTTCCTTCCATTGAAAGACTATTCCAGCGTCTGGTTACCCCACCCAGAACATCTAAAGAACATCTTGGGTACCACAGTGCGCTGCACGCTCGCATCACAGGGAATAATGGTTTTCCTTGCTTTTCAAACTGAAAAATACATCTGAAAATCCCTTCTTTAAACTGATTATAAATTCATTTACCACAGCTCTGCACTGTAAGAGAAAAAAAGATAAGACAACTGTCTCCCCAATATGAAGATGTTCCTCTACTTTTTTATTTTGGAATGTCAAGCACTGAAATCTATTTGAAAGGTGTACTAACTAATCCAAAGGTTTAAAATTGATTTCAGGAGCACTTCAGCTGACAGATCAATTTTGATTTTGACAAGACTGTAAACCCCAGGAGCAGCTCTGCTTGGACAGCCACTTTCCAGAGAGAGGGGGAACAAACTGTGAGAATTTTTTAGTAATAAATGCGTGAGAGAGAGATATTGAAAAATACAGAGAGAAACAACCTTCAAAACAACCTTCACTGGAGTATGAAAAGTCCATTTTCATCTTGTTCCACTGGTTTCCTCCCCTGCACTCGCAGGCTGAACGGCTCCTAGGGGAGGACGCAGGGTAGCAGCCGACTCTCAAGCTGCAAAAAGTGAAATCTCTTCACAGATCTGTCCAGACATCCAGAGGGAAATAACTATTGAACCCATCCTGCTTTCAGTTGTTGCAGCCGCAGTGTTAATAAAACCCCGAATCTGTGTGGGAAACCAGATGGCGATGGGTCTAATAAATGTGACAAACGGCTACCAAAGAGTCTCAGTATTTACTGTGCCTGTCCGACAACCGCTGATTTAAATACGTAATATTTTTCAAGCCTGACTTATGCCTTCTAAGTGGAGAAAGTACAAGATATGCACACACCCAAAAAACCCCCAAAACTATAGGAAGTAGAATCAAGGTTAGGCTTAAACCATGGAAAGGTGGTGAACTCAGTGCTGGGCAACTCAAAATTCTACCCCAAAATCACTTCAGCTGTGTTATGTCAGGGCACCACAGAGCTGCTAAAACCAAAACCGAATGAAAAACCCAATGAAACCATCAATAATTCTGCTACCGAAAACAGCTTGGAATAGCCAGGCTGACAGATCTGAAGAATTTTTTACCACTTAATGGTCTTTTTAAGCATTTTGTAATCTTCTTATTCTTTTCAGATCCAGTACAATCTGTTTGATGATGTTCATAACACGTTCTGCCAGCCTCACAGGCTTCCTGCTGATTTGTGTGACTGTTCCATCTTAAAGATAAACGCTTCAGGGAGGGGAATAGGGAAAGGAAAATGAAACAATAAAATATTAAGTCTGCATTCCTTTCTCTTCCACACAGCTGTTACATTTTAAAATTATCAAAAATCTAGGTTTGTCTGCAAGTATCAGTACATAAATAAACTGTGTGCAAAATGAAAATAAAATGAAATTTTATCATCAACACCTTTTAGAATAATACTTGTTTTAGGACAGACGAAGGCCATTACTGTTGGCGAGGGCGTGGTGGTGTGGTAAAAAACAATGCAGCTTAAGTAGTTGTAAAAGTGCCATAAATTCTAAAAACCTTTGCTAAATCCAGTGAGAATGTTTCCAAAGTTCTTTTGCTATGATGACAATGCATTTTAACCTGTGGGAGGTCTGAAAATTGTGTTCTTTAAATTTATTTTCCTTTGGAAAAAACCACACATTCTAATGATTCTTCTAATAACCAAGTGAACCTCGTGCCAAACAAACCCCCGTGACAGTAAGAAAGATTCCCCAAGGCTCTAACTCTGTGAAATTTCCACATCCTTAAGAAGTACCCGCCCATTAGTGGGAAAGATGTCTTGATGATGGTGCAAGTTATGGAGCAATTTCTAACAGGAGCATCATTGCTTTGAGATGCTGAAACTGGTAACGATTAAAGATGATCAGACAAATTAATCAGCTGATGGCGGAGACCCTCGCTGCTGAGAAATAATTTTTCCACTGTCTATAATGACAGCACCACCTTGTGGTTTGTTACAGTTCATAAATTTTCATTTTACATCTCACAATGTCTTACACACAGAATACTGTAAGACGTGCTACCCAGCATGGAACTCTTCCAGTCACTGAAAACAACACAAAACCTTTTCACACTGCTTCAGCACTGCTAGTTTGAGCTCTGCGAGCCATCTAGCGCTGGGGGCAGAGATGGGCACAGAACAGCGACCGCAGACAAGGCCCGGTATTCACGGATGTTCATGGACAACGCCAGTACCTCGCAGGACAAACCACAACACCAAGTGGCAAAGCTGCTCCCTCCCCATGTCTCTGTGGACACACGGATTGCTGTTGCACTGAGAGCGTTTTACCGAGCAAACTTGATTACCCGCTACGCCTAAAGAATTAAAGGTGGAAGTTTTGCATACTAATTGCAGGTTGTCGTGTAACCGTATTTCAGACTGCAAAGACAGGTCACTGATTGTCAATACGCCTGCAGTTTAACAGGAATATCACAATAACCTTTCTTTGACTACAGTTCTTGTCTGGCATCATTTGGTGTGATGCAGTTGCATTTACCTTCGAAAGCTCTCAGCAGCTGACACCACACCACTGATGGATTGCATCCGGCGTTATCTTTGGCTGGAGAAGAGCTTAGCCAACAGCAACAAAAATAAAAAACAACTGAAAGTAATAGACCTGTAGGTTCTTACTGTCAAATGGAAGGCTGACAGCATTTCTGAAAGGAGTTTGATTAATAGAAGAAAAGGTATTATCCTGTTAACCACAAGAAAACATTAGCAGTGACCATAATTCATTCAGTCTCACAGTAAAAAGCATTTGGCATCACGCTACAGGCAGAAAACAAAGACAATGTTTTCAGAGCCTGTATACCTCACTTCTAAAGTCTCTGGTCATTACCAGGAGCAATCACGCACCACCAAAGAAACGTTATTGCACTTTATCCCTGAGTATCCACTAAGTCCTCTAGATCCACAGTCCTATACAGCCGCTGAAGTGAATATCAACCAAAAAATACAGGCACAGCTTAGACTGAGAAATGTTCCTGGCTGAGAAAGTCCAGTGGAATGGGCATAAGAGTTAAAGATGAGGGCTGGAAGGTGTAAAGGGGCAGCTTACATGATCTTTTCCACACCTGCGTTCTACAAATACATAACAGAGAGATTTCAAACCTTACTTTAGGTGTTAAAAACAATCTCAACCCAGAAAAAATGCTTGAAACTTTAAGGGAGTACAGGAATGGTAAACAAAAGTAGAAGTCTGAAAATATATAAATCCAAACCTCACAACATAAAGCTGAACTCTTATGAACAAATCGTAAAGTTTAAGTTTGAGAAATTAAACTATATAAAAATTTGCTGCTTCTAATAGAAAATACAAAGGGTTACAAAAAACCAAAGGTCTACAGACAAGTTATAGAGGCATTTTTTATTAATAAACCAAACAGAATGGTTTGATAACATATTACATGTGTACTCTTCAAATATTCCTCAATATTCAACAAATGCCTTAAAAACAGTCATTTATATGGGCACAAGTTAGAACACAGGAAGTTCCGTTCAAATACACGGAAAAACTTCATTACGGTGAGGGTGACGGAGCGCTGGCACAGGCTGCCCAGGGAGGTTGTGGAGTCCCCTTCTCTGGAGATTTTCAAGACCCGCCTGGATGCAGTCCTGAGTAATGTGCTCCGGGCAATCCTGCTTTAGCAGGGGAGTTGGACTAGATGATCTCCAGAGGTCCCTTCCAACTCTGAAAATTCCATGATTCCGTGATATGACCTTGTACTCTCAAATTTGGGACTCCACATGCCTGCACAGAAGGCTTGAGGCCTCCCTGCAGACATCCAGGAGGGCTGGAGGCCAGGGAGGAAGGCCAGGGCTCCGGACAGGGATGGTCAGGGAAGGGGCCACGGGCTACACACGCAGAAGAGCCCCACCTCAAACTTAGACAGGGGGGGGCTCATTCCGCAACGGGCTCAAAAAAGCTGCCCCTTCCCCAGGGGCTGAAGGAACCAGCTCAGCCCCTGCACTGCAGAGAGCCCCAGTGCTCTCGGAACTGTCACTCCGGTTACAGAGCTGTTGGTCGGCCGAGGCTGGTGGCACAGCACCATAAGGGTATGGACCACAGCCCACATCACTGGGATGCCGGGGTTCGAGGGACCTCAATGCCCCCCCATGAGCAGCAAGAACGCAACCAGCATCCTCAGCTTACAAGGTGCTCACCATGGCTGTGGGACAAAAGCACCATCAATGAGGAGGGAGGAAGTCTCCAGGCTGTCCGTCTCTGGGGGAGAGCGAGCTCCTGAGGGGCCTGAGCTGGGACCGCACAGTAAATGGTGGTTCAGCCCAGAGAAGAGAAGGCTCCAGGGAGACCTTAGAGCCCCTTCCAGTCCCTAAAGGGGCTACAAGAGAGCTGGAGAGGAACTCTGGATCAGGGAGTGGAGCCATAAGATGAGGGGCAACAGTTTTAAACTGAAAGAGGGGAGATTTAGATGAGATATGAGGAAGAAATTCTTGACACTGCGGGCGGTGAGCCCCTGGCCCAGGGTGCCCCGAGAAGCTGTGGCTGCCCCATCCCTGGAGGTGTTCAAGGCCGGGTTGGACGGGGCTTGGGGCAACCTGGGCTGGGGGGAGGTGGCCCTGACAAGGGCAGGGGGGGACTGGATGATCTCTAAGGTCCCCTCCAACCCAAACCACCCTGTGATTCTTACTCATGGAGTTTCAGCAACAGCTCCCTGAACGCCCCCCCCCTACACTGTACACCGACCCACCGCCTCCTCGCGTAGCTGCGCAGCCCGCGGAACCCTCCGCGGCTCCTGCGGGCCTCAGGGCGGGCGGAACGGCCGTTACCGGGCCCGCCTCCCCCCCCGGTGCCCGCCCCGGAAGGGACCGCGTTGCCGCGGAGGGTGGCGGAGATGGTGCTGTTGAGCGCTCCGCGATGGCTCCGCAGCCGCCTGACTGACCGCTTCTGGAGGGTGCAGGAGGTGCTCAAGTACGCGCGGGTGAGTGCGCGGAGCGGGGGCGGCAGTGCCTCCCCCTCTCCCCCCGGCCGCCGCCCCGGGCCTGGGCAGCGGGAGGGCCTCTCGCCCGGGTGACCGCCGGCACTGCCCCGGGGGGCGGACGGGCCCAGGAACGGGCGGGGGCCGAGAAGTCGGTTCACGTCCATGTAGCGTTCTCTCGGTGTGTGTAAATTAGGCTGTGTTTGATTAAAGGCGCCCGGTGTCCGTGCCCTGTCACGGCATGGGCACGGGTGGGAGTAGACGGAGAAGGCGGCGGGAGCACGGGCAGGGCGGGAAGGGCAGTCTGGAGACTGGAGTCGTTGTGGGGTTTTAAACTGGGCAAAGGAGCAGGAGGGAAAAAAAAAAAAAAAAGATTTTAACCTTCCTCTTCGAGTGCATTCTAAAAAGTGAAAGAGGCTGCTTCCGAACATGATTTCAACCCGAAATTCAAGCCATCATACCCAGGCTCGGGAAGAACCTTTTCCAAGGGCGGACGGGTAGCGTCTTGGGAGGTAGTAGGTCCTGCTGTAGTATTGAGGTGGAAAATGTTGAAATAAGTGATGGTATCTTGGTGGTGCAGTGCCTAAGCTGCCCGCAGTACTGGTAGCAGTTAGTTATTTCTCTGACTGCGCAACACTGGCTTCTCCTTCTCTGATTCTTCCTACTTTATGTTAGATGGATGTCAGTGGTAGCTCCGGTAAACTTCTTTCATTATGCTTTTTCTTTGGGCAACTTCAATGTTTTTGACATATTTGACACATTTTGAAGACGGAGGGGATCTCATCAATGCTGATCAATATCTGCAGGGTGGGTGTGGGTGTCCAGAGGATGGGGCCAGACTCTTCCCAGTGGTGCCCAGCGACAGGACAAGGGGCAACGGGCACAAACTGGGACACGGGGAATTCCGCCTGAACACGGAGAAAAACTTCTGTCCTTTGAGGGCGGCACGGGCTGCTCAGAGAGGCTGTGGAGTCTCCTTCTCCAGAGAGATTCCAAACCCGCCTGGATGTGGTCCTGTCCAACCTGCTCTGGGTGACCCTGCTCTAGCAGGGGGGTGGAATGGATGATCTTTGGAGGTCCCTTCCAACCCCCACCATGCTGTGATTCTGTGATATCAGAGGCTCCTGTCCCATCCCTGTATTTGTACTGACAAAACTGAGAGGGCAGCTCAGGAAATGAGAATAAATGCATGAGTTTGGGGGTTGGCTGAAAGCACTGAAGATGATTTTGCTGGTTGCCTTCTCCCTTGAACCACAGCCTAAAATGAGGTGTGGTTTTGGCTCCCTCCTGCCAGACTGAAATTTTTCAGCCTGCTCCAACTTTTCAGCTTCAGGTTTTCCACACAGTAAAACAAGGACAGAATATTTTCATGATATGCCAACCGAAGGCTTAGCTGATGTTTGTGAAGTATTTTGTGATCCTTGTTATGAAGAGTTGTGAAACGCAAACAAGCATATATTAGTATTACTGAAGTGTTTAACAGCCTTAAAGGTAACTGAACAAGAACATCTTGGGTCTGTTTCAGCATTTTCGTGGAAGGAAGAACCGCTGCTATAAGCTGGCTGTACGAAGTGTTCGGAGAGCTTTTGTAAAGTCTACAAAGGCCAGAAGAGAGAAGAAGAGATTCCTCAGAGCGGTAAAGAGCAAAATGTTATATATAAACATGAAAATGGGAGAAGAGCAGAACTGAAATAGCCGTATTCCTTACTGGGGGGGGGGGGGGGGGGGGTGTCTCTCAAAATGTTTTACCAGTAGTTGAAAAATATGAGTTTAAGCATAGTCCCTGTGTGGCCTGAAAAAGCCCACATTCTCAAGTTCATACACGTATATGTTGCACTGAGAAGACTGTAGGTCTGAAAATGTTATATTTACTAAGTGTGAGCAGGTCAGCATGACAAAAGGTTTACTTTTAAAGTATTTTATCATCCAGTATGTTAATTTTTACCCTTTTAGCTCTGGATCACTAGGATTGAAGCAGCTTCTCTTGAACATGGTTTGAAATACCCAGCTTTCATAAGCAATCTGCTTAAGGTAAGGATGCTGCTTGAACAATAATTACTTTGAATCAGCAGATTGGTGAAAACGTCTGACAGAGGTTTTCTGACGTACCAGGCAAATTAATTTCCTAAAACTCTGAAATCTTTCAAGTAGATGTGGTCTGACAAAACATATCAAAGGGTTGCTGGTTACTGTCTTGAGAACGCAACTGCAAGGAATTGAAGCTGCAGCATCCACTTGCCAATCTTAGAAGAATAATGGTCGGGACCTCCAAATTGGCGCCTGAGCAGGCCGTAGGGCATAGTGGAGGGATTGAAAAGCTCCTTCTGTCAGACTGAACTTCTGCCAACACAGTTCTGCTTCCTAGTTCTAGTGATGAAGGGCCTTCTGCTTATGAAAGGAGTTTCATTCACTGCAGGAACTAAGTTCTGCCCTAAACCTGTTCCTCTTCCTTATATGCTTAACCCCTTTTATCCTGGTGAACATTGTTGCTTTACACCTTGTTCTGTCCCCAGAACTTTTACTGCGCATCTTAGGAATGAGACTTGTAAAATGTTTTCACGCTTGTTGCTACGGTGGGCATTAAGTGACAACTGCCTTTACTTCAAGAAATTTAAAAATACAAAGCTTGGATTAGCAAGAACAACCATAAGAAATCTCTGCTCTTTGACAACTAGCTTTGTATTTCAGTGAGCATGGACAGTGCAGAGAGTTGGTGCCATTGCTCTTTGTTCCTAAACATGCCGGCGAATTGGTTTTAATTTGCTTATACTGGAACTGTAAAATTAAATCTTGTTTCTCTTGGCTGTGATCGTAATAAAAAGGTAGTGTTTCCACTTCTTAAAGTGGAACTACGTATAAATTTATAGCATATTTAAAAACATTTTATCTATGTTTCAAATAAGTAGGTAACTTTCTAGGTTTTCTGACATGTTTCATGTAAAGTAATACAGTTTCTGAAATTCATACACTCCTTCTCCTGGTTACTCTTATCATACTGTAACTGAAAGAATCAAGCACTGTCTAAAAGCTAACTCATTTTTCTTTTTTTCTTCTCTCAAGATGCCTGTCCCTCTGATTCTTGTCTCAGAGCAGTATATTTTTGTAAGGTTCTCTGTTAAAAGATCCAAAAGAAGAAAACTGTTTTATGGAATACCTCCCCCTGGAAATATGCAGTTAACTGTGCAATATCTAGCCTTTTTAAGAGTATTTGATCCCGCAGTCTTTATTCCGCTACTCAAGCACAAATTTTAAGATAGCAAGCAGCTTCTAGCATAACAAGTAAACCTGAATATGTCTAAGAACTGAAACAAATGCCATAGATTAACCTGTAACTTGTGGCCTTCCATGAAATAAGGGATTCTTCTTCAGTTCTTGGTTTCTACCTGAAAGACTGAGAAAGTCAGTAGAACAAATTTTATACAGTGTCTTAATGAGACATCCATGGCTGGGTAGTCATGTTTGACAGTTCTCTGACTAAGGGTTCCAAAATTGATGACTGTAGAAAAAAGGTAATTTGCCTTAAGACCTCAGGTAACCATTAAGCATTGCACTGTTGTTCCTAAAAATTATAATACTTAACCAACAAATTTTCTTGCATTTAGTCCCAGGTGGAGCTGAATAGGAAAATGATTGCCGATTTGGCTATTTATGAGCCGAAGACGTTCAAGTCCCTAGCTGCCTTAGCCCAGCGGAGGAGACAAGAAGGCTTCCTTGCTGCCCTGGGAGATGGAAAAGAACCAGAGGGGATATTTTCACGTATCGTACACCACTATTGATATTAAAAGAGCCTGCAGATACATGTTATAAAGAGGACCTTGTACTGCAAAGTCGCTCACTGACGGCTGCTGCGCTTATAGCTGTGGAACAAAATCCTCTCAGGAGGGTTCCAGAAGGAGGACGGGGCGGGTGCGAAACGGTGGTCAGTCAGGCCTGTAGGAGTTCGAATGCTAATGACATACACAGCGTGCGGACACTTTCTGTTATTAATAAAGATATTTTTTTGGTAACTGCTCTTGGAAAAGCCGTCAAAGTGGTGACTTTTGCCCCTGCCCGGGGGGATCTCGGGGGAGGCCGCTCCCCTCCGCCAGGCCCAGGCCACCCCGTCGCGCCGGAGGGAGGTGGCGCGCGCCGGAAGTCCCGCCCCTTCCGGTCTCGTTCAAATTCCCAACCGGTGCGTCACGCTGCTCCCTTCAGCCTGTGGTGCGGGGTGGGGGGAGAGGGGAAGCAAAGCGTCAGAACGCTCGCGGCGGCCGGGCCAATCGGCGATCGTCGCTTCGTCGCGTTCCACCAATAGGCGACGACGGGAGGTGGAGAAGGGCGGGGCGGGGCGCCGCC